>NC_057863.1:193324635-193633921 GCF_019393635.1 Dromiciops gliroides
TCAAAACTATCTGGGGGCAGCTAGATGGCGCAGTGGATAAAGCACTGGCCTTGGATTCAGGAGTACCTGAGTTCAAATCCGGCCTCAGACATTTGACTAGCTGTGTGACCCTGGGCAAGTCACTTAACCCCAATTGCCTCACCAAAAAAACAAAAAAACAAAACCCAAAAAACTATCTGGTACTGGCTAAGAAATAGAAAGGGAGATCAGTGGAACAGAGTAGACATACAATTTACAGCAGCAAATAAATACAGCAACCTTGTATTTGGGATAAGAGTTAATTATTTGGTAAAAATTGTTAGGAAAACTGGAAAGCAGTATGGCATAAATTGGACATAGACCAACAACTTATACCATTTACAAAGTTAAGATCAAAATGAATACATGAACTAGATATAAAGAGAGACATTACAAGAAAATTTAAGATATTACCTATCAGACTTATGGATAGGTGAACAATTTATGAATAAAGAGAGAAGAGTGTGAAGTATAAAATGGATAATTTCAGTTATGTTAATTTCTTTTAAAAAGTCTTTGTGGGGCAGCTAGATGGTGCAGTGGATAGAGCACTGGCCCTGGATTCAGGAGTACCTGAGTTCAAATCAGGCCTCAGACACTTAACACTTACTAGCTGTGTGACCCTGGGCAAGTCACTTAGCCCCAATTGCCTTACTAAAAAAAATAAAAAAATTTTAAAAAGTCTTTGTATAAATAAAACAAATGTAGCCAAGATCAGAAGGAAAGCAGAAAATTGGGGGAAATTTTTATAGACAGATTCTCAGATAAAGTTCTCATATATCAAGTATATAAAGAAATTTGTCAAGTCTATAAGATTATGAGTCATTCCCTAACTGATAATTGGTCAAAGGATATGAAAGACAGGTCCTTCTCTATCCCAGATAATAATGGGACCAGGCCAGGGTTCCATTCCCTACAAAGAGAAGGATGAATTCAACTAGCTTGGTTTGGACTACAGGCCCCCGGTTGCCTTGCTTCTATTTTTTTTTCCTATTTTCCTTCTTCTAGTATCTACCTTACATACACTGAAAGTTCTTACCTGAGTAGTTATTATTGTAGCAACAATAGTAGGATCAGACATTTGACAAGGAAAGTGTCATAATTGGAGACAAACCAAAGATCTTGCTTAGTGTTTGATCAGACTTTTTTAGTAGATGCAAAATGTGAACTGACTAATTGGGAGCCTTGCAAAAAGCTTTGATGTCCCAACAATGCCTGAATATTAGCTTTCCATCTGATTATACTAGTAGTGATTGTGCAAGTAAGGTTATGGATCCAGGTCTTTTCACTTCATACCATGCAACCTTTCCACTACATTGTACTCCTCTTAGAATAGAGCTGGATTCTGTTCTAATCATTCTACAATACTTTATTTCTTAATATGCCCTTTCTTTGTGTGAATACACTTTACCCGTTGGTTACCTAAATCATATTTGTATACCAGATACTATTTTTTTTTCACTTTCCTTTGCTGGAAAGAGCCCTTTGAGTCCATAACCATTTTTATCATTACCAACTTTCCCTAGGGTAATTAGGGTGTTGGTAAAGTACCAATGAATGTGAGAATTGGGACCAATAGTACCTCAACTGAGAAGATAAACAACCACAGAGTGGTCTGCCTGCCTGCATCAAACCTTAATGGCAGGTAAGAGACAAGAATTGACATAAGTTTTTAGTTCCTATGGCTCCTGCTGGGTGGTGCCTTTCTAGCCACTGTAGTAGGAAGAAAGGCAGGAAGGAAGTAAAAAAGTAATTAAGTAAGGAAATAAGCATTTATTAAGTGGCTACTATGTGCCAGGTACTATGGTAAGAATCTTACAAATATCATCTCATTTGATCTTCACAACCACCTTGGGAGACAAGTGTTATTTCCATTTTACAGTAAAGGAAACCAAGGCAGAAAGCAGTTGTGATTTGGTCAGGGTCACATAACTAAGTAAGTGTGTGAGGCTGGATTTGAACACAGTTTGTTTTTTTCACTCCAGGAGCAGAATTCTATTCACTCTACCATCTAGCTGCTAGACTATCAAATACTCATTTCTATATAACATTGAAACATTCAAAAAATCCATTTTTTCCTCCCCCCCCATTTATGTTATATTCTAAATCATTTATCATGCAGACAAAGTCCTATTTTGAGTTCACAATTCTAAATCATGTTCTAAGGCAATTTTGCTCTCAACATTCACTTTGACAATGAAAACTATGTGGATAGAGATAATAGTTCCACAGTTAAGGAAATGTCTTTAAAAGATTAAAGATTTTAAAAAATAAGATGAACTAAGCAAGATCCATTAAACCCAAAGCAGGCAGAGCACAACAGCTGTTAGTCATTTACTAGGCTATGAATGAAACAAGTACACATATTGTTTTTATTTAAAATAGCATTTTTACAAAGTATGTACACTTTTACCTCTTATGCATTATCCATCTACAACATATTGGAGTGGAGTCCAAATAGAAATGTAAATTTTTTTCTGAATAAAAAAATACCCCAAGTCCATTTTTTAAAAAACATGTTTTACATTTTAATTCAATACAGTGTGGTTTTATTTCTATTTGTTTTTGACCAGATCTGGGATTTTAGTCAGTCTAGAAAACTCTTGGTGAGGAACTCCCTATGTTCATACAGATCAAGGCCCACTCATCATTTTAAAGCGTAAGAGAGTTGCCTAGGGTAGTAAGAGGTTAAATTACTTGCCCAGGGTCATGCAGCCTCTCTAGGTCAGAGATAGGACTGGAACCCATGTCTCACTGACTTTAGGCCAAATCTCTATAGCCTAAGCAAGGCTGTATTAGGACATATAGCTAAAAGTCTTATATAGAATATAGAAGATTAATTTGTTTCTTGCATTTCTTCCTTCCAAAATAAAATTAAGGAAGATTTTGATATCAAAGGGCTTTTTGTTCCATAAAAGGCAACCATTCTCAAATTTTAAATTACAAGTTGATATACAACGAAGAAGATATTCTGGGTTTGTATGAACCCTGGTAATATTCCACATGAGAGTTTCAGTATATCTCTATACTCAGTAATAAACATCATGTCAAATATTTATATAGTGTGTAGCTTAATGTTGTAGAGATGTGAATTGATTACAAACCAAAGACTCCTGGATATGTGCTGACTATATTGGAGGGTTTGAAGACCATTAAAAAGCTTATATATATATATATATATATATATATATATATATATATATGTGTGTGTGTGTGTGTGTGTGTGTGTGTGTGTGTGTGTGTGTGTGTATCTATCTATCTATATCTGCTATAGATAAGATGAATTCCAATAGTAGTCAAACTTTAACTGAAAACTTTAAAAGTTAAACTTGCCTGGATGATTCAATAAGGAAGGGAGGCCTGCCCTTTCCCCCCACCACACACACTCTGTAAACTCCAGGAAGGCAAAGACTGTATCTCATTTAAACATTGTATCTCCTACATCCCACCACAGAGCTCTGAACATAATCTAAAAATACTTAGAGATATGGGTAAACAGTCAACCTTAGGGACTTCCTTTCCCTCTCACTTACTTTTAAATTTTATATAATTAGGCTTCTGGACTCATTATTCAGTGGAAACTGAGGGCTCCAAAGCTAGCAATAACCTCTTAATTGCCAAATGTTCTTTCTTCAGGCATCATCTTTCTTGAACCCTTTGCAGCCTTTGTCACTATCCATCACCTTCTCCTGGATACTCTCTTTTCTCTAGATTTTCAAGGTCTTTGCAGTCCCCTTTGCTGGTTCTTCACATTAGCCATGGCTGTCTACAAAAGCACTGGTGACCCTTTTGTTTTTCCCTAAATATCATCTTGTCTGATGGTTTCGTTAGTTTCTTCCCATGGATTCAACTGTCAACTCCATTCAAAATATCCAGCCCTAATCTCTCTTCTGAATTACAGTCCCTTATCACCAACTCAAATTTGATATCCTAGAGGCTTCACACATGTAATATTTCCAAAATGGAACTTAGTATTTTTTTTCACTCCAAACTGTTCTCTTTCCAACTTTCCTAATATTGTTGGGAACATCACTGTCCTTCTAGTCAAACTTGCAAGCTTATTGTTATCTTGGACCTCACATATCTAATCTATTGTAACAACTTGCATTTTTACCTTCATGACACCTCTTCTATACATTACATTTTCTTCACTCATAGAGCCACCACTCTTGTATTGACCCTCATCATATCACACCTACACCACTGCAATAAACTTCTTATAGACACTTGCAATTGCCTCAAATCTCTTCAGATTCTAGTCTGTTTGCTATTTAGCTGCCAGAGATTTTCCTAAAGCTCAGGTCTGACTATATAATTTCTCTTATAAGTAAACCCCACTAGCTCCCTCTTACCTCCAGGATCAGACTTTAAATACTCTGTTTGACACTTGAAGTCATCAAAACCAAGGTTTTTCCTCCCTTTCCAGTCTTCATATACTTTGCTCCCCTCTTTACACCCTACCACCTAGCTACACACACACACACACACACACACACACACACACACACACACACACACACACACTCCATCTCCTGACAGAAAGAGAATGAATATGACAGAATTAGTCTGGCTTCTAGCAGTTCTTTGGATTATAAATACTTCAAATATAGTGATACAGACAGATAAGTAATGTTCTTATTTATCTTTTTTTTATTTTAAACAATCATTATGATTTTCTCACATTTCTAAATATTCTAATTCCATACTCATACTTGTTAATGGAAGTTTGGTGTGTGTGTGTGTGTTTTTAATTCAACATCACAAAATCAGCTATGTGATTATTAAACTACCTTGAAGGATTATTGAACTGTGAAAGAAATTTCTATTCTTGAGTGAGTCAGGATAACTCACATATGTGCAAGTGGTACCCTCTAGTGGCTAAAGTACCAGTAATCTTTGAGACAGATGTCAGCTATTCCCAGTGGAAGTTTTCCCTTTGTTCATTCTGCAAGGACATATATTTTGGGAACCTCAGTGCCTGCATTAAGTGCTTTTCTTCTGAAGATCATTGCATGTACTGGCACTGGAAACTACAAAATAATTTTATACATTTCAACCAATAGAGGGCAATGGGATTCCCATAAACTGACTCTAGAAGGCATAATGATCTGCAGTGGTTATAATCAATCAATCAATCAATCAATCAAAAAGTATTGACCTTACAAAAGGAAAGCATGAATGAGATTGTCTTGGGTCAAATGGTACATTAAAGTGTTTGAAAAAGTGGTTTATTATTATTACATTGTATATACATACATATGTATGAGAAATAATAGGGAAAAAAACCCCACTATTGGGAATCAGGAGACCTGGATTTGAATCTTACTTCTTTTCAGCTTGCAGCTTTCTCATCAGATTTGATTTCAACAATTCCTTCCTGATCCAAAATGCTTACATTCCTATATATACAACTATCAGATATTTTTGGGGGCTAATTAGGCTCTGTTGGCCTAATTATTAGTATGAATACTTTGTGATACTTCACTTTTTCTGATAATGGAAAGCCTTTATGTGAAATGTCTTATTTAATAACCAACAACAGAAACATATTTGAAAGGTTTAATAACATGTTTGAATACAAGTTTTTATTCTTTTTTATTAGAGTTCATTTTAAAGATATGATAACACATAAATGAATCAGGATGATAAAAAGTTCTTTGAAGATGAGAAGTATGATGTTAAAATAATTATTTGAGTCATTATATAGACATTAAAAAAATCATGGTGGGGGTACCACTTTCACATTTAAACAAATTAGCTAGCTATAGAAAAATACTTTTGAAAACAAATCACTTATTACAATGAATTTATTATAAAATAATATGTCAAAATTTATATATACTTCAAAACGGATGTTATTAATTTTTGTAATATTTAAATATTTAGAAGTTAAGACAGATTGATGTTCAGATTAATCCTGGAATCTATCTCATGAATTCAGAAAATGATTGAACAAGCAGGAATTTTTTTGGGGGGCTGTGTCCACAATAGAACAAACACATTAATTAGCTAATGCTAATTAATGAAGCCCAAATGGGATTTTTATATTCAAAATTAAGTATGCCCTTAAACATCACTTAAATGTTCTGGGTCACACAGACCAATACTAATCCAAATATATACATAAAAATTTGTTTGAGGAAAATTATTTAATATTTAAAGCCCTAGAGTGCTTATTCTAACTGTCTTATTTAAGTACTTTTTCAAGCTCTTTAGTAAAAGTGACAGATTAGGAGTTTCTTTCATGCTTAATCAATAGGAAATAATTATAAAGCAAAAATAGAGTATATCAAAACAAGAACATTACAGTGAACCATCTTAAAATTATAAAGGACTAAACAACTCACATCTTGCCAAGTGATTCTCATTTTCAAAAAAGATGGCCAGACACCATGCTTAGTATGTATTTTTGAATTTGTAAACAAGTACAGTTTACCTCTACATTCTCAATAGCACAGCAATCATTCCTTTAGGGACACTTATTTTTGAAAGATTTTAATGTGGGTTTAAGGTCATTTTATTTACTATATGTGAGAAACAAATAGCTAGGGAAATTGAGGTTTCTTGCTCTAATAGAATAGAGACTATCTCATTTGAAATGTGTTCTTACAAGGAATAAGGTAGGCAGGCATTATACACACACATACAAAATATGTATGTGTGGATATATAATTACTATGACTTTTAAAATAAATCATTTTTAGAATACTTAAATATGGGGAACTTGTTAAATTTAATCATATTAATAAAATAAGATGTTTTATTAAATATTTTTCATAAAATTTAACATTTTAACTGTATACTATAAACTTTTAAGCTGTAAGCTTTCTTGTTTAAAAATCTGGAGGTTTAAGGAAACTCCAGTTCCTGAAACTCCTCTACTGATGCAGACCTACAAATTAGCAATCTCTGAGATATGCCTGGGGCATTGAGAGTTAGTGACTTGTTCAAGGTCACACTATATCTGTCAGAGGTAGGACTTGAACTTATGTCTTCCTTGAGCCCTTAGTCCAATGCTATCTTCTCTCTACTATGCCACACTACAATAATCTAAACATTAATAGGGAATAAAGGTGGAAGAAAAGATAGACTGCTCTAAAATGTATATGAAAGGACAAACAACATGAAAGGAAATCTGTTGTATTATAAAGGCTAATTCTTATTAAAACATCCTCGCTAGGTAATCTACAACTTTTTCTCCAAAGGTTCTCATTACAATATTACATTAATTTTTGCAGTTTCCATATTCAAATTTTGTGAATTAGAAATTTTGGTTTTACCATTCCATACATAGACCGAATAAAGAGAATCTCCTCCTAGTTAACTATTCCAGTGATTGATCTCTGCTTATTTTAATATTTGATAATTTCTAAAACTTTCCTAGAGCACAAGTAAGTCTACTAGTTTGCCCTAGAATGTTACTCAGTACACTATCTCAAAATATATAGACGTGTTTATCTGGAAAGCAAAATCAGGAACCAAATTTAAATAAAATTGCCTTTGATCTTTGGCCTGGAGACATGGAATTCATTTTCAACACAAGTATATGAAGGTACGTAAATATTTAAAATCTGTGGTGAGACAAAATTCTTTAAAGTATTTCTTCCTCAGAATGGATAACAATGTAGGAAGAAGTCACTGAAGATTGAAGTTTGCATAGATGTTTGCACTTTTTATACACAGATGTATTTATTTTATGTTATACTGAATGTAACATATTTAGTCTATTTAGAGAAGAGCTCAGGTCTTTGCTTTGTTTACTTTAATTTGTATTTTTGTGAAAGATGAGACCTCTATAAATGATGTTATAACCTGCTTGAGGCCCCTCCCCCACACTGCTAAGATGCAGCCATTGAATTGCTATAATAGGCAAATCATTTGGTGGGCATCATGTCCTTTTAAAATATTCCCACACTCAGATGGCTGTCAATGGTGGTGCCACTGAACCATTACAGAAAGCTCCCTAAACACTTGGTAAACTCAAATCTTGGAGGACAATAGTAAACTTCAGCAATAGAAAGAGATAGTGTACTGAATACACAATGCCAAGCTTTGTCTGCTAGGGGCTTCTGTGGAGGGAGAAGGATACTTAATCTCCCCATTTGCCCTGGGGATTCTAACTGTTTTAATGTGTTCTTTTTGAGAGCCTGTGAACTGTAGAATATAGGCTGGTAACAACTTTCTTTGGGGTTTGCCTCCACAAAATCCAAAGCTGCCAACAGAAGAAAGCTGACACAGTGGTGCTAATGAGCACAAAGGAGACCTTTAGCTGTTGTTAGAGCTCGCATGTCTTAGGTTTCATGTCATTACTTGGTAAAGGAGTCTTTGGCCTGAGCTCTCCTGACAATGTAGATGGGAGGGCCTCTTCATCCAGTGTGGAGATAGTGAAAAATCTTGTTATGACTTTAGCAACATATGAGGTTAAAAAGATAAAAATAAAGATGAACAATGTAGCAACACAACCAGACATTAACATGTAACATTATACAATCAGCAACAAAGTAAGAATGTTTTCAGTCTTCTTAAAAATAGTATTTTCTCTCAAGTTTGTATTTTCTATTTGAAATGGAAGTCTTTAGAAAATATTTTTCTTTAGAACTCTGTATAGCCAGGGTCTAGCATTAAACATATGTGTATGTGTATATGCACATATATATGTGGATGTGTTCATGCAAAGCCCCCTCCCCATAATTTTATTACAAATAATACCTCACTTTATGGCAAAATGATATCTATTGCCTAGATGATACAAAGATGCAGAGAGAAAAAGAACCCACAGCCAGGACAATTAATTGTTCTAATAATTAAAATATGTGATCTTTCCCCAACCCCGAATTCATTTACATAAACCAATCCATCAAGGTACAGAAATTCTGTCACCCAGGATAGACATTTATTGTATGTAGATTTTTTTTTTGCCCTATGCCTATATGATACTCCTTATAAACTGTATGTCAGGTATATGAATCAGAGCAAAGTAAAAGATTTTAAAGTGAAGAAATCTCAGAGAATTTATCATTTTAAATCGCAGAAGCAAATAATTTCACTTAATACTGGACCAATTCTCCAAAGTTCATTCACAAGATGAACAAAGCAAAATGTTTTCTAAGATGAAGAAAATACACGTGAGTCAGGACTTAGAGGGAGGGGAGTTGTATGTGACCCATACCCACCAGGGCCTGGAAATCATATGCAGGGAGCAAATTGAAGCAATGATTAGTCATTTGTGGCTGTCTTCAGTCAAAATGATCTGTGGCTGTTTGGCTAATGTAGTTTCCCCAGCAGCTTTAAAGATTGCTTAGGATCTCCTAGAGTGGGTCATGAACCAACAGTATAATATGCCCCAGAGACTGACAGAGTGTATGTATTATCAGTTTTCCTTTTGCTACTCATTTCCTGATGTGGGATGTACAAGAAGGTAGAGGAGTAGGAAGAATCCTAGTGTTCCCCTTCCCCCACTTTGTCACTAGATCAGGGAATACTTATGAATACTCAGGCATACTTATGAAGAAAAATTCTGTCTTATAGCTGGAATAATTTGGTTAAATAATCACATTTTTCTCAGTTAAATTACAATCCATAAGTTGCATTCTCATGGGGTGGGGGGAAGGATGGTATTGAAGGTCCTATTAATTGAACTTATGTATGTTAGACTATAGCATGATTTTCTAAAGAGAAAATGCTAAAATCAGAATTTTCTAAGAGAATTTGAATTCTGCATATTGTTCTACAACAATCCTTTTAGAGAAGAAAAGCTGTAGGATTAGCAACCACAGACAATAATTTCCTCCATTCAGAAACATTCTTTGAGAGACATAGAAAATGAGATTTATTTGTCTATTTTACTCTTGATGGTTTATTAAAATCCTGACATATTAGAAAGCTGCCAGTTAGCTGTCTTCCCATCTTGAATCATGTAGAGGCAGACATTTCCAAATGTGGGTCTGGCGATTTTCAGAGTGTTAGTTTAAATGGACCAAAGATTAAAATGGATGCAGAGAGGCTTGGAGGTGAAGGTCAAAGTATGTATACTGAAAAGCAGAGACCTCTCCCCCATCCCCAACCAAATGACACATGCAGATGGGGAGAGAAACAATTTCAACTTTCTTTAACAATGAAGAAAAATCCAAGATTCTGCTTTTTGTAATGGATTATAGAATAATTCCCAGAATCCCAGACAGATTTGGAAGATACCTCAAAGGCCATCCAGTCCTAGCCATACCTGAACAAAAATCCTTTCATTAACATTTTCAACAAGTTGTCACTGAGCCTTTGCTTGTACAGCAGTAGTGAGGGGGATTTCACTACTTGCAATCAGCTAATTTCACTTTTGCATAGCTCTAATTATTCATGTTTACATCTTTAATATTGAGCTGAATTCTTTCTTTCTATGACTTTCATCCATTGTTCCTTGTCTTGCTCAGGGTGGAGCATTCTGGGGTCAAATGGAACAAATCTAATACATGTTCATCTTGAAAGCCCTTCACATATTTGAATATGACCCCGTGAAGCATAATGTCCATGGGGTTTTCTTGGCAAAGATACTGGAGTAGTTTGCCACTTCCTTCTCCAGTGGTTTAGCTCAAACAGAAATTAAGTGACTTGTCCAGCATCACAATATGTGTCTGAGGTCATATTTGAATTCAGATCTTCCTGAATTAAGGCCCAGTGCTCTATTCACTGAGCCACCTAGCTATCTCTTTATATCCCCTTTAAATCTTCTCCAGGATAAACATCTTTATTTCTTTCAATCTCTTTGCATATGGCACAATCTGAAGACTCTTTACCCTTCTGGTCACCATCTTCTGAACATTCTCCAGCTCATCAATGTCTTAACAAAAATGTAGCAACCAGAATTAGACACAGTATTCCAGAAATGTTTTGATAAAGGCAATGCTTTTTCTGTTAGCAGTCTTAGCTATCACTCAACAATTACATATATTCCAAGCTAAAGAATTTGTGTATGCAGATGGAACAAGGGACTCTTCTTTCACATTTTTACATTCAGTGAAACATTTTACATGCAATGAAACATTCAGGAGGCCTTTTGTTTATGTAAGGTGACCTGAGTTCAAATCCAGGATAAGACACTTACTAGCTGTGTGACCCTGGGCAAGTTACTTAGCCCTCACTGTTCTGCAAAAAAAAAAAAAAGAAAAAAGAAAAAAGAAAAAAGAAAAAAAAAAGAAAGAAAGAAAAGAAAAAAGAAAAATACAATCAAATGAAATAACAAAGTGATTCCAAAACCTTGAAGTGCTATATGAATATGCTATTTTTTTTATTAATAATAGTTATTATTTAAAGTTTGCCCCATTCCTCCTTCAAATTTATATTGGATCTCACCTTTTATAAAAAATTTTCACATCCATTTAATTAAAGATAGACCTAGAATTATTGTGAAAATAAAAAAATTTCTGCACGTGTTCCCCTTCTCTTTATAGAGACAGCTAGGTAGCACAGTTGTCCACTTTCAGGAAATCAGGAAGGCCTGAGTTCAAATGTCACCTCAGATATTTATTAGCTGTGTAACCCTGGGCAAGTCTACCCATATTTGCCTTAATTTCCTCATCTATAAAATGAGCTAGAGAAGGAAATGGCAAATCACTCCAGTATCTTTGCCAAGGAAACACCAAATGGGGTCACAAAAAAGTTGGACATGACTGAAAACAACTTAACAACAATAACAACTTCTTCTTTATTCTCAGTGCCAAAACCCTAGCATAGATCCTCAGTTGCCAATCACTCAGGTCATTACAATAACTTCTTTTTTATATATCTACTTAGTATCCCAACAAAACATATATTCAGATGTTTAGAAAAGCACAAAAATTATCACAAAGCTATAAACTTTTATTTGTAACTTGACTAAATATGTACAATCAACTTTAAAAACACAATAATAGGGGCAGCTAGGTGGCACAGTGGATAGATCACTGGCCCTGGATTCAGGAGGACCTGAGTTCAAATCTGACCTCAGACACTTAACAATTAATAGCTGTGTGACCCTGGGCAAGTCACTTAACCCCAATTGCCTCACCAAAAATAAAAAAAAATTAAAAAACCACAATAATAATAATATCCTGCTCTTTTTTTCTTTGGTGGTTTTCCCAATTTTATTGCTATTATCTGATCAATGTGCATAATGTCTTTGTTTTCCTCTGCTTTCTTTGGGTTAATGCACAAAATTTTTTCAATGATTCTGTGTTTTCTTAATAGTTTAAATTAATGATTTTATAATAATACTTAATTTTATTAATATACCTTACTTTTTTGAGCCATGCCCAAGCAGTAGCAGTAGGCATGTGTCCGGATTTTTCTACTACCAATAATAATGCTATCAAAAGTTTTGTATAAATAGATATTGTTTTCTGTCAAGTGACTTGGGGTGGGGGAAGAAAGCTTCCTATATATGTCTTCCAACCCAGATACTAAAAAGATTAGTAGCTTTAGTACAGAATAGAAAACAAAAGGCAATAGGTAGAAGTCCTAGTTCATAGGACAAAGGCCTAGTATAGCAGCTACCAAAACAAACATATAAAGTCTTCAGATGTCTGTGCAGAAGTGCAAAGAATAAAATGGGTAATTAAAAAAGGTAAACTAAAAATAGTAACTGAAAGAATCAAATGTTAGCTCCAAGAAATGACAAACTTGGATCTGGAAGGATGTACTGTATCTTATTTAAAAGAAACAGATTGGATGGGGCAGGAAGTGATAATACAACTAGTTGAGGAAATCCAAGAAACAATGGTGGAAAGAGAATTTATTTGCAGTCATTCTAAATGGAGAATTCCCTTCTTTGCAGAGGTGTGAAACTAAAATATTGGTATATCAGATTTACATCATGTGTTGGTTGATTTTGCTGCACTTTTTTTCCTCATAAGAGATAGCTCATGGGGTAGGGAAGGGAAGTATATTTGGAATTTTAAAAGAAACACATTTAATAGGAAATGAGATCAATATGATAATGGGAATGTACACAACACCCAAAGGAAAGAGGAAATATATAAGGATTTTAGTTTGGGATATAGATCTCAAAGTTGGCACAATGGTGCCATAGTCATAATATGGGACTTCAGTTATCTGGACATCTGCTTGAAATCTCTGGCAATATAAGATCAACTCCTAAATTCAATAGGCTTTACTGATAATTTCATTCTCCAAAAGATGTAGGAAGTGACAGGAGCTGGTACTAGTACATATTTGATTATGAACAAAAAGGATGAACTGGTAGAAATGATGGAAACTATGGGAAGAAGTGACTATTACATCTTTAAATATATGATAAAGAAAAATGAATCTGAGCATAATCTGACATGTACCTTAGACTTCAGGAGAAGGCAAAAGAGGCAAAGAAAAATAGGTAGAATTTAAAGTCTTTTTTTTTTTGTGAGGCAATTGGGGTTAAGTGACTTGCTCAGGGTCATGCAGCTAGTGTCAAGTGTCTGAGGTCAGATTTGAACTCAGGTCCTCCTGACTCCAGGGCTGGTGCTCTATCCACTGTGCCACCTAGCTGCCCCCTCTTTTTTTCTTACTCACATATATAATATATATGATATTTATGTTAATATTTTATTGGTGACTTTTTAAATTCTCAACTTAGTTTTCTGGAAGCATTCTCTCTTGATTTAAACTATCCTTTTTTTTTGAAAAAAAGACAAAGAAGTAAAAAAAACCAATATTTGATAGTATATGAGACAATCGTTTTCCATGATTAACAGTTTCATAAGGGAAGTCAGAAAAGGAGTGATGGAAAATTTGAGAATGAAAATCTGAAGCCCAAAGCAATATAATTTGATTGGGAAGAAAAACAAAAGGTGTCTAAAAAGACTGCATAGGGAATTCAACTAACTTTCATGCTAAAAAAATGTATAGAAGATGGAAATAAGGGCAGGTAATAGACGTTGTATATGAAAGGGTAGTATGGTCCTTTGAGTATAGTGTCAGAAACTCTAATGCTAAGATTAAACTGAGACCCTTAAAGAGTGCTATGGATAATTAAAAAGGCTAGTTGAATTGTGTTTGGGCAAAAAGAAGATCTAAGAAGTGAAAAGTCCGCTGCTCACAGAGAATTGGATGTTGATAAATGGTGAAAAGAAAGCAGAACAACTCAGATGTATCTTTACTTTTGTTTTCTCCATCAAAGAGAATGATTTTGGGGTAAGAAGCTCAGAACAAACATGGTTAAGAGGGAGTTTAAAAATAAGATTAATTTAGAAGATAGTAAGAGAGCCATGAACCTTACTAAAGGGGTTACATTTTGATTCTATTTCTGAGCCATTCTTAGTTAAATTTGAAAGATTAAAGAATGTAGAAAACAGGAAGAGGATGCCATCTTCAAATTAAAGGCTGATGAGCTTGACTTCAATTCTCAGAACAATACTAGATCATATAATTAAGAAAATGGTTTATGATTACTTAGAAAACATAGCACTGATCATTGTTGTTGTTGTCGAATCATTTTTCAATCCTGTCTCATTCTTCTTGATCCCATTTGGGATTTTTTTTTGGTGAAAATACTGGAGTGATTGGCCATTTCCTTCTCCAGCTCATTTTACAAAGTAAACAGGGTTAAATAACTTTACCAGGATGACACAGCTAGTCAGTATCTGAGACCAGATTTGAATTTAGGAAGATGAGTCTTGACTCTAGGCTCCAGTACTCTTTCCACTGTGCCATCTGGCTGCCTATCATTGATCATTAAGATCCAGCAAAGTTTCAGCGAGACTAATTTTGACAAGGTTACTAGAATGGTACTGTATTTTTTTTTTTGCGGGGCAATTGGGGTTAAGTGACTTGCTCAGGGTCACACAGCTAGTAAGTGTCAAGTGTCTCAGGCTGCACTTGAACTCAGGCACTCCTGAATCCAGGGCCAGTGCTTTATCCACTGTGCCACATAGCTGCCCCTAGAATGGTGGCCTGCCATAGATATAGTATACCATAATTTCAGTAGAGTATTTTATAAAGTTTCTCATGCTATTCTTATAGACAAGCTTCAGATGTACAAGCTAGATCAACTATTCTGAAATGTTTTGCTCTCAGGACACAATTATACTCCTTAAAAATTATAGAGGAAGGGGCAGCTAGATGGAGCACTGGCCCTGGACTCACAAGTACCTGAGTTCAAATCTGGCCTCAGACACTTAACACTTACTAGCTGTGTGACCCTGGGCAAGTCACTTAACCCCAACTTCCTCACTAAAAAAAAAAAATTATAGAGGACCTCTCAAAGAGCTTTTATTTTTGTTAGTTATTTCTATATATACTTACTGTATTGGAAAATTAAGATGTCTTAGTATTATTTTGAAAATAGTTTTGGCCCAGAAAAGTTCTCAGGTTCTCCCTTCTGCCCTACCTCAGGGATTCCTGTAGTCCCTAGGACCACACTTGAAAAAACACTGCTTAGACCATAGTCCAATTCGGTGAATTCTGATCTTCTTGAATAACTGAGCCCAAAGAATAGCTATTAATGCCTCAAAGTCATCATAGGGGGTGGCCTCTTATGGTGTCTTCCAGTGATGTCTGCTTTATGCTATTTAACATTTTTATCAATGACTAGGATAAAGGCATAGTTGACATGCATAACAAATTTTCAGGTGATTTGAAACTGAAAGGGATAGTTAACACAATGGTTGACTGACTCAACTCAACAGACTAGAATAATGAAATTCCATTTAATAGCGATATGTATAAAGTCATAGAATTACAGATTTTGAATTGGAAGGGACCTTAAAGAGCAAAACTCTATTCTTGGGTAAAAAAAAAAGACTTAATGAGTACAATGTTAGGGAGATTTGGATGGACAAATTGATTCTTAAAGTGATATGAGGGTTTTAGTGAACTCAGTTTAGTGAGCTCAGTATTTGCCAACAGAAATAGCATAGGAAAAGAGCTAATGCTTTCTTAGGCTTCAATGACAGGAATGGTATCTAGAATCCAAATGGTAATAGTTCCAAATGTATTGTGGCCTAGTCAGACCATTATGGATTATTGCATTCAATTATGTTTAATCCATATTTGGTAGGTCACTTAACTAGAGTAGCCAGAGGAAGGGAATCAGGATGATAAAGAGACTCAAGACAGGGATATGAACTTGACTCAAAAGAATTGGGGAATTTAACCTTAAGAAAAGAGTAGTTAGTTATAAGAGACATGATTATTATGTCCTTTTGAAGCACTGTTATGTGAAACAGGAAATAGACTTGTTCTACTTAGCCCCAGGGGACAGAATTATGAGTAATGGGTAGAAGTTGAAAAATGTAGATTTAGGCTTGATATAAGGATAAATTCACTAAAAATTAGATCTTGCTAAAAGTAGTAAGGGCTGGATTTCTAGGCAGGTAGTTTCCCTCACTGAGAATTTTTGAGCAGAAGATGAATGATGACTTTCGGGGAAAACTGTAGGAAGTTTCATATGCAGAAATATATTGGCTTATATAGTTATATGGTCACTTTCCACTGTTCAGATTTTGTTTATATTTTTAACAGTAAAATCATTGTGGTGTGATAACTGGGTAAAAGCATTAAAATAGATTTTGAGGGTTCTTCCACCTTCCCTTTTCTCTCCTCAATTTCAGTCCACCCCTAACACTAAATCTCCTTTTGAACAGACATGATAATGTCATTCTTTTGGCCCAAGCCTTTCAGTTCCTTCCTATTTCCTACCAAATAGCTTGATAATCAAGCCTTCCATAATCTGCTACCACTCTAGCAAATTGTACTACTTATTTTCACCAATACATATACTATTGTTTATTTTTGTTGTCATTGTTGTTTATTTTGCTCCCTATGCCCAGACTACCTTTCTCTTCCTACTCTTTCCCCTGCTCAGACTCTATTTCTATGAAGTCTCTGATCCTTGTGTCCTCTCATGTACTTATTACATATTTTGTACTATGGTTATTTTTGAATGTCACATATTTTAACTATTTCTATATTTTGCCTTATCCATTTTCTTTACTATAAACTTCTTTTAAAAAAAGCTCCATGGGGGGGCATCTAGGTGGCGCAGTGGATAAAGCACTGGCCCTGGATTCAGGAGTACCTGGTTCAATGTTGGGATAAAATTATAGTTGTAGGTGATTAAATAGTGAACAAAAAGAGGTTTAGTTAGTCATAGCAGGAGAAGGATATTCTGCAAGGATAGGTACTGAAGAAAACTTTAGTTCATTTAGCTGAGTGATGCTCCTTTGCCTGAGCTACCTAATTATGATCCACCAGCCAAACATAAGAACACTGGTCTAGAGCTCCTCCTGTCTGTTTTGTTACCCCAGGAAATAGGGAAGTGATGTCTACAGTCTGAGATTTATTCCGCTGAACCAACCAAATCTAAACTATTATCTCAATACCTTTTTTTTTTTAAGTGAGGCAATTGGGGTTAAGTGACTTGCCCAGGGTCACACAGCCAGTAAGTGTTAAGTGTCTGAGGCCGGATTTGAACTCAGGTATTCCTGAATCCAGGGCTGGTGCTCTATCCACTGTGCCACCTAGCTGCCCCCTCAATACCTTTTAAAGAAAAACTTATCTAACTTGTATGGGATGTAGGGGGCAGGGAGGAATTAGGATATTGATCCTATCATAGGGTCAATGGATAGAGCTTGGTTAGATACTGTAACATACATGATTAGAGATAGGACTGATTTGGAAGTCAATAGGTATTCACTTCTTTTCCTTCATCACCATTATTCATCAGGACATGGAAAAAATAATAAATAATCTTGCATCACTAAAATTCTAATTAATTCCATGTGGAAAATTCAGCAGTGAGCTAAAATAGCTTTAGCATAGAAGAAGGGAAGTGGAGGAGGATCTAACTGCACAATGACAAAAATCCTCTAATTTTTTAGGTTTATTCCTAAACACTGTGATCAAGGAAGAATTACACAAAAGGACCTACAAATGCCCTACATATGGACCCATATATCCAGAGGGATAATTCCTTATAGGCAGGCTTTATAATAACTTAAATTTATCTTTCAGTCAACTTTTGGATCTTAATGTGACTTTGAAGTGTTTAATTTTATTTACATGGAAAAGTACCTCATGAGGACTACATCAACCTACCTCATCCTAAGATGAAGGTAGAAAATTCTATTCTTGCTTGGCCCTAAGTAACCTAATTTTTATGTAATAATTTCCACTCTACAAAGGTGAATAAAACTAAATCCAATGATGTTTTTCCTATTTATTTATTTATTTATTTATTTATTTTTGGATTCTTGATAATGCAATAGTACCCTCAGTGATTGTGAATTTCGAATGTCTGTAATACATGCATACTCAAAAAATGTGGGAGAAAATGAGTATATTTATGGTTTCTTTGTTCTTAACAGGAAACAGGACTGAACATAGGACACAAATTATCTATTTAAAATTATAAGATTCTTTTGCTAACTACTAATATATTTATATTAGGTTTGTACAAGTTGCCAAAAATTACTTCAAGTTATTAATGATGTTATGGTAAGCTATACTTAATAGTATAAATGCAGGAGCTCCTGCTTTTATGAAATGTTTAGTGTCCTCTGAGAGCTTTTCAATAATGTAGCAATAAAAGAAGTACAAACATTGGTAATTTTATAGTCTCTGGTCCAAATTAATCATGCTTTTGGAGTGCATGTGAATGGAAAACTTTTTTTTAAAAGAGAACTACTGAGAACATTCATAATCAGTACATTTTAAGACTTACAATTGAATCCTACACTATTATTAATATAATTCTGGTGAATCTGAATACTTTAACTCAGGATCTTTCACTTGTAATTAATTTTACAAGGTATATATACATATAGTTACACAAATATGAAGAATAACAAATATATTTGAATAGATCATGGTGAGTAGTGCCAAGAGAATTTATATTATATAGGACTCAATTTCATTTAGTTCAAAAAAGTGATCCATACTTATTGCCTCCAATTCTGCTCCACTCATTCACTTCTCAACCATTTATGGTCTGTCTTCTGATTCTGCTGTTCTGTTGAAGGCTGTCAAAATTCTCATAATTTATAATATGTTTTTCAGCCCTCATCCTCTATGACTTTTCTGAAGTTTTAGACTCCACTGTCCACACCTTCCTTCTAAAGACTATTTCTTACATTTACTTCCATGGCACTGTTCTTTCTTATTTGACTATTTCTTCTTGGTAGCCTTTACTGGATCATTGTCCTACACAATCTATGTGGGTTCCCATGGGTTAAATTATTACCTCTCTGGAGATGACTTCCAAATATATTTATCAAGCCCAAATCTGTCCTTTCAATCCCAATCCCAAATCTCCAAAGGCTTTTTGGATATTTTATAACCTGTTGCCATCTGGTATTGTTGTTGTTAAACCATTTGAGTTGTGTCTTAATCTTTGTGACTGCATTTGGGTTTTCTTGGCAAAGATACTGGACTGGTTTTCCATGTCCTTCTCCAGCTCATTTTACAAGTGAGAAACTAAGGCAAATAGGGATAAGTTACTTGCTCAGGGTGACATGGTTATTGTGTATGAGGTCAGATTTGAACTCAGGAAGATGAATCTTCCTGATTTCACTCCTGGTACTCTATTACCTGCACCATCTAGCTGCCCATAAATCTGAAATTATATATGATCAAAATAGAACTCAGCTCTTTCAAGGTTGCCTATTTTGTTGATAACATCCTTACAGTCATTCAGGTTTGAAATAATGGAATTATTCTGATTCTTCTTCACTCCCTTTATCATATCTGTAGATATAATATGATAGAACATCTCCTGAATATATAAGATTCTTTTCATACTGCTGGCCTTGTTAAGGCCCCCATTTCCTAGCCTATTATAGCAATCTCTTTTCCTTTAATTTCTCCCTTCGACAATCCATCTTTCATAAAATTGTCAAAATAAATTTCCTAAGGTTCAATTCTGACCATATCACTGATTTACCAAAAAAAAAAAATTCACTAATTCCCTGTAATGGGATAAGTGATTCCCTGACTTCCCTGACAAAGCTTCCTCCTTTCATGCAACCAAATTCACCCTATATTTCCTGATGCAGCTTTTTGGTATGCAGGGCATTAGGGTTCCAGCCATGTGTGGTTGATAACTCTCAGTTTTTTTTGGGGGGGGGTACCTGAGAATATGCAAGACTATGACTTTTATGATTTATTGACCAATCACAATATCCAGATGGAAATGGGGTGGCATCTAGAGAAGTTAAGTTTCCCTGTGTCCTTGTCTTATAGTCTTGCTGTGATACCACAAAATAAACCTCCTCGTTTGTTACATATTCAATAATTTGCAAATGCCTCATTTCCTCCTAACACTGAATCTGAACTAAGGAGGGTACCAGCTTTAGTACCCCTCCTAAAACATTCCTTATTGCCTCTAGAACATAAATGATACAAACTCTTTAGTCTAGAATTTAAGGCCATCCATCATCTGTCACTAGCCTAACTTTCCTACCTTATTTCATATCCAGCCAACAAGTTATTTCTTATTCCTAAAATGTAGTCATCCATACCTTTCAAAATTCGAATTCTGCTTTGATAATCAGATCAATTTACATGTAAGTTCACTTCTTTGATCCCTTCAATAGCAAATTTAAGAAAAATCTTTGTCCTTAAATACTTAAGTATTCCTAGAGCACTGTGTCTGGTTGTCTTCTTTTTCCCTACCATACTCTATATTAAAGAATGCTTTTTTGTGTATATAGCCTATTTCTTTTCCTCAATTTCTATCCTTGAGGTCAGGGTGATTATATTTTTGATATTCTCCTCTTTCTATGTCAAACAGCCTAGAACAATGCCTTAGCACACAGCACTCAACATAATACATAGGACTAGCATATAACAGTGTCTGTTATTTTGAATTATGACTCTTTTAGGTATTTCTGATTTCCTCTGAATCACCTACTTGAGTCTTTCAGTCATAGTACAGAGGTCACAGAATTTCAATCTTCTTAGTCCCTCAAGTGAGATGAGATAAAACAAGTGTATGGACATGAGGACTGGGAGGGTGTTTGAGCCTACTGTTTCCAGCCATGTGATCTACATGTTTATTGTTGAACGAGCTTTGTTTGTCTTCCCTATTGTTGTATAAGGGGAACACACTCGCAAAAAGGGAAGAGACCTAAATTAGAAGTGGTTTTGGCATGGTGGATGTGAGTGGATAGAATGGAGATGGGAGAGAGGAGAAGGAGGAGGAGGAGGAGGAGAAATGCTTGCTTCTTTCTTCTCTCTCTCTCTCTCTCTCTCTCTCTCTCTCTCACACACACACACACACACACACACACACACACACACACACACACACACACACACACACACACTCCAAACCTGGTATTTTATCATCTTTCCTTCTTTTCTTATACCTTTGCTTCCTGGGTAATGCTATATTCCAAAAAACTCAGCAAGGCAGCTATGGGCAAATTGGATTGGTTTGGATCTGCTAAAAAATTCTGGAAGGAAATTGAGTTTTCCATTTCACTGATAAGGATGAAATCATAGGAGATCTATAGAGCTCCTGAGTTCTCCAAATAATTACTGAAGTAAAGACATGATTGATGGAAGTTCTTTTTTATTTTAACTTTTCTTTAGAAGTTGATTCTACCTTTAAAAATTTTAACCTATTTCATAAATATTATCCTAGATATTCCCAATATGAAATATTATCATGGGACAAGTATTTTTAAATTCAATTTACACACAGCAATTCAGAGCAAAAATTATTTCATTAAGTCCATATATTAGGGAAAACATTTAATTTACTTTGTGAACATAATGGATAAATTTGAAGTTTGTAGTCTTTTATAGACTTCTCTTTTACTGTTGATTTTATATAGTGGAATCTAAGAGTTAAAGGAGTCTTAGAGGTCATCTAGTTAAATCCTCTTATTTTGCTAATTAAAAAATACAACAGAGTGAGGTAAGTGAAATATTGCTCAAGGTCATATAGCTACTCTTAGCAGAGCAGGGATTGAATCCAACTCTTTTTCATGCCAAGTCCAGGGTTCTTTTTCACTAAACTTTGAGCATAGCAATTTTACCTAGATTTAAAAAAATTTTCCTTGGTTGTGCCTAATATAGTAATGATGAATATTAAAAGTGATGCATTCCTCTAGTGAATATTGTTCAGTGATTTAACAGAAATCTTAACAGATACTGAGTATTTGATTAAATTACATTTCATTTTTCCATCACAGTGAAAATGTAAAAAGCCAACTCAGCTGATGTTTCCTATGAAGAACATGATAGAGTATACCATACCAAAAGGAGTGCTTCAGAGGAGATCAGTTAGTTGGACAGTAGACATAAATGAATGTCCATTGTAAACCAGATGACTTCCACTAGGGGGAGATCATTGGAAAGTGCAATGAAGATTCCTCCGTGCCATGGAAAACAAGAAAGTGAACCTTTCCCCCCATTTTCTGGCTTTTTCTTTTTTTAATATATGCTCATAAGATTATACAAAAGTAAAGTTAATCAAACAGAAAGCAGAACATTGTTCTTTTAATGACTTAAGTGATGTGGAATACTTCTCTTTTATTTATTTGTGGATCTTTACTTATGCCCTAATTAATGCTGTTTTGCAGTCATGAAAATATAAACAGGTGTCTAATTTGAAAACTGTCTGATTTATAGAAACTGACATAATGCTTATGCATTTGTTTTGTTTTTTTCTTTTGTTTTTTTAAAAACTCTTTTGTACCTACATTTCACAAGTACATTTTATATAGGTTTACAATTACTTAACCCAAAAGAGACAGTGGACATTTTAGAATAATTTTACAAAAAATATCAGACAACTTGATGTTTAATTTTTATCATCTCTGTTTTTATCATCACTAAAGAGCTACTACTTGAAATGTGTCAATTACCATGAATTTATTTGTAATAGTCCATCTAACTTTATCACAAGTAAGAGATAAAGGGATGATATATGTATTAATTCAGAAAGGAAATCCCAAGCCATTTGTTTTTATCCTTCCCATATTTCCTTTATTCTCACCCAAAGCATGGGAGTTTAACTTTGGATGTCTTCATATTTACATATAAATATTAGAAGCATTAATTCAATTTATTTAAATTTATGATTCAAGACTACTTTATGTTAATTTCTTTTAAAATGTCAACCCTCCTAAGGTATGTGGATAAAAAAATATTGCCCAGGTGAATTAAAAGGCAGAATCCATGGTGCTTCCCACTACTCATAACATGTCTAGTTTTAAATCTATGATCCTCTTATCAGTATAGTACAGATTTGAAATATCACATTAATTAAAAGTCTATCTTCACAATTATCCCACATTAATTTTAAATGATCACTGTTTTTTTCTGAGTCAGGATGGTGTGCAGAACTAAGTAGATTTTTTTGACAACTCAGATTGACTAGAAGATTTATATAAGCTATTGCTTTTTATGATTTCAATAAGAAAAATAAAATAAAATTGAGTTAAATTGAAGGAAGAAAATTTGAAAGTGTTATATTTGGGGGGAGTTTAAAGAGGAATAAAATTTCTTAAATAATCTGAATAATTTTAATATATCCCAAATAACATTGATAACTATATTGTGTTGAAATTTTGCTGAGAATTTATCTTTCTAAAACTTATTAATGAAGGCATTAAAAAAAAAGTTTTGGTATCAAGGAAATCCCGATTTGCATATGTTTAAAACTTATTTACTACGAATGTTGGTGGGACTTTACCAGTTTGAAAAAAGGAAAATTGTTCTTTCTCTTGCCTTCTGTCACAGTAGACAATAGCTTTACAAACCAAACCAAACCTGTGTCTAAGGCTGTTGTGTTCAATTTCACACTGAATTTGAAATGTTTCTCATCGGGCAGGTCTTTAATTCTGCTGTCTCTTCAAATTCAGAAATAATCTATTTTGGTTTCATTTATGTTGTGTGGATCGTGTTTCTCAGAATCATTTAAGATGTTGGTTTAAAGAAAGGTAAATCATCAAATAATTTACACTCAAAATAAAATAAGATTCATAGAAACACTGAAGAAAGTGAGAAACAGGAAATTGAAATTGTTTCTTGGGATCACACTACTGAGATTTTAAGACAAAATCAGGATTAGAATTCAGAGCTTTATGTGGTGAAATTCAACAAGAAAGTAATGCAGAATTCTTTCAACAAATTGGAGTCAATTTAAGCTTAATATTACTACTGTCCAAATGTAACTTTAATTATCTTTTATATTGTCAGACAATGTATATTTGCATAAACACTGGATATTGTAAAGTAGCATCAATCAATCAATCAACAAGCTGTTATTAAAGTGTGTGTGTGCTAGGCATCAGGGAAATGAGCATTTATAAGTGCCTACCCAGTGCAAGGCATTGGGGGGTACAAACATCAAAATAAAAATCCCTGCCTCCCACTCTTAGGGAGGAAAAATATACATAAATAATACACAAACATATAATACATAATACACTATATATATTTGGTGTGTATTTTTATATATGTATATACATACATATGTATGTATGTGTATGTGTATATACACATATAATACACACAAAGTAAATTTTCTGGAGTTGCAGGGATCATACTAGCAGCTGGGAAGATCAGTAGAGGAATATTATGATGGTTCTAGATGTGAGTTTTGAAGGAATCAAAGGATTCTAAATGGAATTTTAAGGTAAGGAAGAAGTACATTTTATATGTAAGAGACAAGTGCAAAGAGTGCTGTGTAGGAAGAATATGAAGAAGGTCAATTTTTTGAGTGTGAGAAGGGGAGGGTGGAAAGGGATGTTGGAGTCAGGTTTGAAAGGATTTAAAAGCCAAACAAAGGAACTTAGATTTGATCCTATAGGCGAAAGAGAACCATTGGAATGTTTTGAACAGGACAATGCTATGGTCAGACTTTCATTTTAGGAAGGTCACTGAAGACCTGTCAGATATATCTTTAATCTTCAATTAACTTGAATTATTTAACTAGAAAAACAACTCTCATTCTAAATGGAGAGTACTCAACTTTCAGAGCAAGATCTAGGTTGCTTAATGATCATAAAGTATAATTGTTCCCTTTTGTAAAAAAAATCTCAACATCATTAATAACAGCCAGTTATTAATGAAAAATGATCATACTGGGGCCTTTTTACTCATACAAATATTTGTGATAGAGAAAGGAATCTTTGATTCATGTAAAGAAGAGTTTCTTTTCTGGAAAGACCATTTTATTTAAAACAATATATTTTTCTATCTTCAAAGGCATAGCTGGAATGTCTGGATATGTCAAGGTCTGTTGGGGGTTGAGTGGGAAGGTTATATTGAATACGTTCCCAAGCTCAGTTTTTCTAAAATAAATTTCTAGGAAAATTATTATCCTTCTATTCTGGTGGGGCTAATTTTCTCTTTAAGTTGCTTTGTTATTCTTTATAAAACACATATGTTTCGTTTATCACCTGTTATTGAAGGACCATTCATTTCTAGAATTTAAAAAAGAATTAACTTTATATTGTTTCATCTGCATCACTTGTTTAATGTGCAAACCAATGATTTTTTTCTATTGAAGCAACACTAAAGCAACAGGAGAATACTCCTGGCATTGTTGTACTATGCCTTACAACTTTTCTTTTCTATTTCCCTCTTCTCCCACTTCAAAGAGAGAAAAGTAACTTTTGTAGACCTCAGTTTCCTCATCTGTAAAATAAGGGAGTTGGACTAAGTGATCATTAAGGTCCCTTTCAATTTGACTTTATTAATTCACTACAACATTTAAATGTAGATTTTAGAAAGAAAGTAAAAGGACCAAGTTGATATTACCTGTCTTGGCCCCAAGATGCCCCAGAGAGAGTGATTAAATGACATTGAAAGTAATGGTAAAAATTACTCTTTTTGTAAATGATTCCTTTTTCACTGATGATCCTTTATATATAAATGTAAAGTTGGCTCCAGTCCCCAGCCTCATATATTGCACATGGTATCTCAGTACAGAAATCTATGAATTTGAATTAGCAATCCATATTTTCCAAAGAAGATTGAAAAATGCAGTTATGTGGCCAAAGACATTACTTTCATTGCCTCAAGGGCAGGCAGTCAGATTTCATTTTGGTCATCAATGAGAAAAATATTTCATTTAAAATAGTGATATGTTCTTAATAAAATATTTATTTTGAGACTCTATTGAACTTATTGTGAGGTACTTCTTGGGGGAATTGATTGCTGGGAAAGTGTCAAGAATTGGACATACTTAGGAAGTATTCAAGTTACACTTTTAAAAGGAACTTCAAATTAATAATTCAAAATATATCTTAAAATAAAGCTTCTCAGATCACTTGTTTCCCTCATTTATAAGGAATACATGAGCAACATTTTTGTTATAAATGAATGGCCAGATTTTAAAGAAAATAATTAGCTTTCTATTGCTTAACAAAACTGTTCCACAAAACTGAATCCATTAACATTTTTTTAGTATACAATAATGTCCAAAATGAATTGTATACATCTTATCAGGTTGCACTTTGATTAAAATTGTAATTTTAAGAATTTCCCTGTAATTTCAGTCTATATACTTGATTCAAAGCATAGAGTAATTTGATGAATCCCTTTGGCTATGTGTTCCCTACATGTGTATGCCTTACTGCCATCACACTCGAAGTTTATGTTTATTCTTCCCATGAAGTCTGTGCCTATTTGTGGGAGAGTGTGACCTAGTTTTGTGGAGTGGGGAATGTTTATAATTGTTGTTCTTATTATGACATCTTGGTAAGTGCCATTGATTAAAGTGAATTCTGTCTTCTGGCTGACTGCTAAGGGAAAGCTTACTTGTGATGGGTTGTGACCTAGAGCTTTAGTAGTGCACACTCTCAGGATGCCCTAGAACCTGGGAGGAGCACTGACTCCATAGAGGCCTGTGGTGGGCATGATATCTCTCATGTTTGTTGTTGTGATTGTTGATCTTCAGTCATTTCAGTTGTGTCCAACTCTTCATGACACCATTTGGGGTTTTCTTAGCAAGGATACTGAAAGGTTTGCCATTTCCTTCTCCAACTCATTTTACATATGAGGAAACTGAGGCAAACAGGGATAAGTGACTTGCTCAGGGTCCCACAGCTAGGAAGTATCTGAGGCCAGATTTGAACTCAGGAAGGAGTCTTCCTGACTCCAGGTCCAGAGCTCTATCAACTGTGCACATAGCTGTCTTTATCTGTCATGTAGGGTACACTAATTTTTCAATAAGCAACAAAAACAAAATTGAAATTCCCCCTGATTTATTCATGAAACTAAGTCACAGGCTTATGACATAATTTCCTGTGGACTAAGTGGAGTAAGCATGCTTATAAGAAGTCAGAAGCTCCTTTCTCAGGTTTTTGACTGACATGTCAACATAGCCAATGCAGAAGTAGGGAAACTGCACTCAAGTCAATCAATTCTGGGTCCTTCTGGAGTATCCTTTCCATGCTATGGCTAATGCCATACCTTCTTTGTTAACTGGCTTATGAGTATCTGATTTCATTCCATTTCCAAACCTGACATACTTGACTGCCTAAAAGTAGGTCTGACCAACAACAAGACTCAAATGCAAGTACAAGGTAGGAGAATAGCCCAGAGGGGATATTACAAAGGCACTGGGTTTTTCCTTACTGAAGAAGGAAAACTAAACACCTTTATTCAATACACTGTGCATAAAATAGTTTGGAATTTTCTAACTACATTGTACTCAAATTGGGAAGATAAATGTGAATAATCCAATTTCCAATGAGGAAAATGGCAACATAGTAGAATTTCTGCTATTTGAAAAAAAAGTTTGCATGTTGAATAATTATTATTATATAACATTATTAATTTTCTAAATGTATTTATTCCTTTTAATTTAATTTCTTTCTCATGACAATTCTGAGAATTAACTAAGATAAATGTATCTCTATGTCTACATCTATGTCTACAGATACAGACCTACTTTTATAAATAATGAAACATTTACAGAATGAGTTGTTCAAAATCATAAAGCTTATTGAGCAGAATTGAGAAGAGAGCCCTGTTCTTTTGATTCCTAATCTCTTATTTCTATTCTCCTATTTGATTCTTATCTCTTGTGGTCTTTGCCCTGAATTGATTTGCTGGCAATTTAGAAATCTTCTAAGGTAGATGATGGGATGCCATTATTTTTATAGAGTATTTGTCCTTAAAGCAGTTCTTTGGCTAATATGAATCTTGCCATTGGTCCTGTCTCTGATATTACTTCTATGACCTTGAGTAGGTCACAACTTCTTTTGATCTGAGTTTGTTCATCTGTAAAATGAGAGTATTGGTTTAGATGGCTTCAATTGTTCCTCCTGTCTCTAAATCTATCATTTTCTTATCCTTTATGTCTTACAGCTTTCCATACTTTACAAAGATTTAAAATTAGTGGAGAGAGAACTGGATTCTACTGAGGGAGCTCAGGTTCTAGTCTGAGCTCTGCCACTAACTAGCTGTATGTCCCTAGAAGTACTTCAATCTTTCTGTATATTATGGCCCAGGGCTCCTGGTGGACCATGGATCTCTCAGGATCAGCGTGTAAGCTTACCTGAATATGAAGCTCTTTAGCCAAAGTTGAAATATAGATCATCATAGTTGTGTCTAGTCCTTGGAGCACAATCACATAATCCCATATCCTCACACCACTCATGCTCCTGGGTACTTCCTCACGGTCTCTCATGCCTGGTTATAGCCATATAAATATTCATAAGAGAAAAATACACTGGAGAGCTAGTCCCCAACAGTTGTGTGGCCTTTTTTTAGTTTCTGCTCCTGTGCTTTCAGCATAAAGCCCTATTTCAAACCGTAACATTTAGAACAGTTTAAATAGTAGATTAGTGCTTTGTTCAAAGTTTTCATTACTTAAGAACTATGCTGGTATAGTCTAAAGCCTTTGGAGTCATCTATGATTCCTGAATTTGTATGGTATTCTTTCTACCTACTACACTTTATTATTTTGTGTTGATATTCTGTTTCCTTATCTATAAAATGAGGGGTAATAATAATAGACTGTTAAGTGGCAGAATCAAAAGAAAATTGGTCCTGGAGTAAGAATGATGTGATCTCAGAAACTTACTAGTTTTGTGAAAGTCCTAACCTTTGCCTGCCTCAGTTTCCTTTTCTGTCAAATCAGGATAATAATAATACCACTGTCACAGAATTACTGGGAGGATCAAATAATAAAATATTTGTAAACTGCTTTGCAAACCTTAAAGTGCTATTATTATTAATTTAACTCTCCATAATTCATATTTTTATTTTATCAAATGAGATGGCATATGGGAAAGTATGATGAAAACACATTATATGCTATAGAAATGGAAGGTATGGCCATTATATTATAAGACTAGTTTAACAGAATCAAAATAATAAATTTAAGTCTTTCTCTGCTAGAGACTAATGTGGAAATAGACTATCTTCTATACAACTCCATGGAATTCGGTGTTGAGGAAATAATATCACAGAAGTTTAAAACTGAAAGTGTCCTTAGAGGCACAACTACCATAACGTTACAGGTCTGGAAACTGTGACTGAAAGACATTAAATGACTTTTTCTAAGGAGAGACAACTAACTGATCAAAGACTTAGAATCAATATTTTCTATATTTAATTTTTAAAGGTGAAGTCTTAAGTTTCTCATGTCTAATCACTCCTTTTCTACTAGCTATTTCCCTACTTTCTACAAACATTCCCAATTCCTATTCTTTAAAAAACATAATTTTATTCATCCATTCCCACTAACCATTGTCCCATGTCTCTTCTGTCTTTAATAGATAACTCCTTAAGAAGGCCATCTACAGGGCACCCACTAGGCACACTAGGGTGCCTCCTTCTCATGAGAAGAAAATAAAGCCTTTGTCACTTCACTGATTAGTTCCTGAGAATTATTGAGAAGAGGATGGATTTTTCCCTCACAATTGGAGGTCCCACTGAGATGTAGGGAGCTGGGGGGACCCTCCCTCTGTGTTCCAGCACTCCCAGCGCTCGCCAGTGATGATTGGAGCCTGGAGGGCACCCCCCCCCCAATCCTGAGTCCGAGGAACTCAGCAGAGATGTCACAAACGCAGGGTATTTATAAGAACCTGGAAGAGCAACAAGTTGGAACCTGATTGGGAAGGGCCATTCCTGGTGTTACTTTACACTGACATTGCAGTGAGGACTGAGGAGCAAAACTGGACTTACTACTCTCAAGTAAAAGGGTCACCTTTTCCAGAAGAAAAACCAGAGCCAAAATGTGAGCAGTGGACTGTGAATAAGGAATCTGATCGACCGAGGGTGAAGTTTAAAAGGACTTTAATGTACAATATACCAAGCCTGGTACAAAAAGGGGGAAGGGAGGTAACATTTTGGGGTAGTGGGAGCTGCTCAGGCAAACAAGTAGTAGAGGAGCAAAAAGGATTTTTTTATATGGGCATCTGAAGGAGGAACTTATTCCATAGGAAGAATAGGAGTATCATTTGAAAATCCCATGGATCCTACATCCCCCTATCCTTTTAAGACTCCAGAAATAACCTCTCCAAGTCCAGAAGAGAAATTAGGAAACCCTGAAATTCCTGAGTTATAGGCCAGTGAAGTTAAAGATGTGAGACAGACAGTGGAGACAGAGACTGATTTTGGAGATTCAAATGCTCGGATGGAATGGGTCAGTGCTTTGGGAAGACCAGCTGCCCATACTCTAAGTCCATATTTTAGCCTGGAGGGGTTCTGGTGTTTCCTTCAATTATCCCAGAACGGGTTGGCAAAGGGTGAGAGTTGCAGGGATTTGGAGCTACTCTTCCCTGTAATAAAAAGGACAGCAGAAAAGATCATACCCACTTTTGTTGGAGTCCCAGGAAACCATCTTGCCTGTCTCTCCAGATGGGTGAGAGAGTTTCTGGTCTTGGGTAATATGAGTTGTGTCCAAACATGGGAAGTAACTGAGAACAACTCGGTAGATTTTTCATCCTTGATCCTCCCTCAAGCTGACCTATGGTGATATTGTGGTGGATGAAGAACCTTACCCCCTAACTGGTCTGGGACTTATGGGCTGGTGTGGCTGGCCACCCCCTTTACCATGGCATCTGAGCATTTCTCCAAATCTGAGTCTAAATCAAGAAAGAAACACAGCCCAGAGGGGCACAAAGGGTCATCTGATGATCTAATCTGCCTAGATAGCATAGGATTCACCAAAAGGCAGAGGAGATGTTCAATAAATGGAATGAGAGGAGCCAAATAGTCAAAAATAAAGAGGAGGGATTGTGAGAAATGGGTAGTTGTCTCCTTTCAATGTGGATATAACAGTCAGTCATACTCCCCCTGACCTGTTTGTAGGACAAAGGTCTCAGATCCCCTCCTCCTCCTCGGGTTAGCAAGGTCACATGGTTCAAGGAGCCCTGGTCTCAATAAGGTCCACTCCAGAGTTGTGTCCATATATGGAAGTATAAGGTCCACTCCTGAGTTATGCCCATACTAGGAAGAGGGGTGGGAATACTGCGTTCTGATTAGCTAGTTTTTGCGTGTATATTGTAACCCCACCAGTGATGAAAAAGGGGAAGGTCCATTCGCATTAGGGACTAGGGTATAAAACAGGGCCTGCGAGCCCCCTTTCTGAGCACCCACTAGCTGCACACTAGGGTGCCTCCTTCTCATGAGAAGAAAATAAAGCCTTTGTCACTTCAAAAAAAAAAAAAAAGAAGGCCATCTACAAACATTGTCTCCATTTCCTTTCTTTTCATTTTCAATTCTCTCTCCTACACTCTATAATTTGGTTTTTGATCTCACCATTCAACCTAAACTGTTCTCTATGAAGTTATTAATGATTTCTTAATTGTAAAATCTAATGGCTTTTTCCCCGTACTCATCCTTCTTGACCTTTCCGCAGCCACTATTATCTTTTTCTCCTACTCTCTTCTACCTCCTCTTTGTTGATTCTCCTCCTACCTCTTTGACTCTTCCTTCTCTCTCTCCTTTGCAGGATCTTCACTTAGGTCATGCGTGCTAACCATGGGTGTTCCTCAGAGTTCTATCTTGGGCCCTTTTCTTTTCTTCCTCTATAATTCACTTGGTGATCTTATCAGCTTTCCTCTATTGAATTATCATTTCTATGTTGATGATTTACAAATCTTCTTGGTCAGCTCTAATTTCTCTGCTTATCTCCACTTTTACATCTCCAGGGATGTAGTGGACATCTCAAAATGAATTTGCTATAGAAATCCAAGACTGAACTCTCACTTTCTTCCCAAACTCTCCCTTTTCCCTCACAATTGACTCCTAGTCAACTAGACTCATGACCTAGGTGTCATACTTGACTATTCACTTTCTCTCACTATTAACCCTTCCCTGGACATATCTAATCTATTGCCTGGTCTTGTCTATTTTACTTTAGTAACCTCTCTTGCATATTCTTCCTTCTCTGCTCTAAAGCTGTCATCACTCTGGTATGGACTCTCATCACTTCACACTTGGACTATTCCAATAACCTGTTGGTTGGTCTCCCTACCATAAGTCTATCCTGTTTATTCATACATAGTTTTTTGTGTATCATCTCCCCAATTAGATGCTAAGTTCCTTGAGGGCAGGTACTGCCTTTTGCCTTTTTTTGTACCCCTACTGCTATGTGTTTGGCACATAGGAGGTGCTTAATAAATGTTTATTGACAGAATGATTGTGTGTATATCATTATAATGCATGGACAGCCCTTTGCTGTGGAACATAAAACACAAACTGTAAAAACTGAGCTCATGTGAACAATTCAGTGTTATAATCAAAAACAATTTACAAAGTGCTAATTGAACATACATTTAATAACATACACAATCATTGTTATACTGAAGCATAATTAGACAGAAAAGGCCAGTAGTTTGCATAAATGATGATGATTACACAGCTAAACCAAATGTTGAGTGTTTTCTCATCTACCTTTTTAAACTCCATTAAACTCTATATCTATTGTTAGATTCACTGCAAATAGTTTCCTTTCTACAATTTGTCACAATTTCTGCTGCTTCAGTTAGGCTTTTGGATAAACTGTCCTCCTCTTCCTCCTCTGTCCATGATTTCTCTTCCCTCCTACCTCCGTTTTGCCACACTGTGGAAGATTCCTCCTCCCAAGATCCCACCTCTAACTTGGATGTCACTAACACTTCTCACCATTCCTTTCAGAGTTAGTTCTTGCTTTTTTACCTTGCTTCTGTGTCATGGCATGGATCTAGACTGACAGCTGCAAAAATGACATGAGCAGGAATGAGAGGGAAAAGAGAAAGAGGAAAGGAGGAAAAAATCCCTACCATTATACCAAGGGTTTTTGACACTGCTGTCTATAAACATTTTCATTACCTCTCATCAGGGTGTGCATCCAAGAAATTTTATTTTATTTTTATTTTGAAGGCAAATATTTATTGAATATTCAATCACAAATGACATTATTTTATTTATCGAAAACTAAAACTTATTAGATTACCTAAAACAAACTTAAATATGAGTCATAGAAAAAATATTGAGTTATAAGTTAAATCAGCAAGCACTTATTAAGCACCTATTACTATGTGTCATGAACTGTGCTAAGCACTGAAAACATAGAAAAGGCAAAAATGAAATCAAAATGAAACCTCAATCAAACAAAAACAATTTCTGCCCTCTAGGAGCTCATAGTCTAATAAGGGAAGTAACAACAGCAACAACAACAATACCCAGTATACCCTATATTCTCCCATATGCTGCTGCCACTTTTCCTTTCTACCCAATACTCTTCCTTTCTCCTCCATCCCCTTCCAAATCTAGGCTTTGAAGCAGTAAAAGGAAAGGAAATTGTGTTATATCTGAGATCACCATAGGATGAAATTGAAGGAGTAGGAAATAGAAAATCCATGCACCTCTATTCTTTAGTTGGCACTTAATAGCCCCCAATACTATCTTTCTTCTCTTCTACTTGCATGCTTGGCCTTGAAGTTCACTGGATCCATCTACATTAACTGTTTTTGATCCTTGTAGCCAAGTGGCATTTAAGTTATTCATCTTTCTTTCTCAAATAGCTTAATACCTGTCCTACTTTTCCTATCTTAAACTCTTATATTCAGGAACTTCAATACACAAGTTCATGTTCCCTCAAATAGTTTGACCTTCAAGTTGCTCCATGTACTCAATCTCAAAACCTACACTGACATCTCACTTCAGGTACATACAAGGACAGTCATATCTTTGATTTCATTCTCACCTATTTTAGTGCTACTTCCACAAACTCTGAAATTCCTCATGGCTTCTGATTTCCCTTCATTCTAAATTCTTCCTTTATACTCACTGTGACTCTGTGTTTTTATATCTTTCATTGTTCTCTCAGCCTGAGATTCCCACTCTGGTATCACTTTTCCTCCCTTCACAATCTTGACACTATGGTTGGCCAAGTCGATTACACAGTATTGGGCAGGTAGGTGGCACAGTGGATAAAGCACTGGCCCTGGATTCAGGAGGACCTGAATTCAAGTCCAGCCTCAGACAACTGACACTTACTAGCTGTGGGCAGGTCACTTAACCCTCATTGCCCCACAAAAAGTAAAAAAAAAACCCAATTATACAGTATCTTTTATTCTAAATATTTGGGCCCCTTGTCCTTCCTATTACTTTTCACTCCTTACTAACCCACATCTTAGAGTTACCTTCGCTGTCTGTTTTGCTACTCAGATTGTCCTGTATCTCTTTATCTTATTCCATCAGCAAGATGTAAAGTCCTTATAGCAAGAGCTATTTATTTTTTATTTGTATCTCTTGTGCCCAGCACACAGTAGTTACATTATTATTTTTTAAATTTAGTTAGGTAGTACAAATAAATTTTGTCCTTATTTGATGAAGCTACTTTACAGCTGTGAGATTAATTAGCCTGGCTGAGTCATTGATGGTCTCTTATATATAATGCTTCAATTTTGATTCTTCTGAGATTGTGGTATAACATGATTCATAGTCATATAACATCATCAACAACTATAAAAATAAATATACTTGAGACTTGAAAAAAAGAAATAAAAGATGAACTTTTGATGCAGTGAGTAGTTTAGGATGATTGAAAGTAGTATATAATTTCTTAAACTGTGGACAAGCTCTCTCTATGTAGGTACATATACAGAAAGGCAGTTTTGGCATGGTGGATAGAAGGATGGCTTCAGATTCAGGAATACTTATGTTTAAGTGTACGCTTTGACACATACTAGCAACTTGCCATGTTGGGAAATCATTTAGTCTCTCATGTTGTTCTAGTCAACTCTCTAAGACTGTATGTTGCAGAGAAGGAACTGATCTGCATTGGTAGGAGATTCCTCACCTAGGTTTTTCCTTTTTCAGTGAAATCACAGGTCCAGTCCCCCTATCCCTTTGTACACACACACACACACACACACACACACACACACACACACACACACACAACGGGGCTTCCTCAATAGACTGCACTTCCAACTGAATGCTATAAGAGTTATGTATATTTTTCATCCTCTTTGTTTTTCTAGTATCAGTGAGCTGGCCAATAAAAAGAGCATGGATATCATTGAAGAGATCCTGGTATTGATTTGAAACTCAACAGGACCAGCTCAACTGCATGAACAGGATATAAATTCCAGGGTGAGTTTGGGACCTTTGAAGTGAGTAGCTATCAACACCACTTGGTAGTTAAACCTGGATGCTTTTCTTCCTTAAAAAAAGTTTCAAAGAACATAATACTTTTCTCTAAAGTTTTGCTAACTGGTTTATCATCAGGGTTATATTGCCATTAGAAGGAAATGTATAGAAATTATGAGGTTGATCTATGGAGTGATATTTTTGGGTATTTCTTGATGGATTTTTTCCTCCTGTTCTCCTTTTATTAAATTTTCACTTCTGTATTCCTTCATAATTTTATCCCAAAATGAGATTCAATTTACTTATTCAGGACAATGTAAAATGTAAGTGTAGCAAATTCTAAGCTCAGGAGAATTGTCTGCCATTTGAAACTCAGAGGAAAAGTTTAGAGGTTGTATAAACTTTGATAATTTTCTATTTAAGCTTCCATTTTCACTTAGCCTCTATTTCACTATATGTGGACCCACCAGAATCTTAATTTTCTCACACATAAAAAAAGTTTGGACAAATGAATCTCTATATTATATATTATGCATGTACCTTGTTTCTTTGTAAGAGTTCCTTCAAACCACTTCTACCCAGTTCCCCTGGATTTTCTTTTTTAATTTTCTTATTAATGGAGTTGTTTATCTCACTCAGCAGAGTGAAGCTAATGTTTTGATATTTTCCCACAGAAGCTAAAATGAATGGTACAAACAATAAGCATTACATTCAGTGCTACAAGTAGCTCTTTATTCTTTATCAAAGCAAGGTAAGCATCAGCATAAATGATACTCAATCTTCTGTCCTCTTGTACATAGAAGAATAAGGTTTGCTCTTAGAGATCTTCCTACTAAACTAGTGGTAAAGAAATTTGAATTGACAGGTGGCTAGTGTAGAAGAATGGAAAGAGTGCTAGACCTGGAGGCAGCTAGGTGGTGCAATGGATAAAGGACCAGCCCTGGATTCAGGAGGACCTGAGTTCAAATCCGATCTCAGACACTTGACACTTAGTAGCTGTGTGACCCTGGGCAAGTCACTTAACCCTCATTGCCCTGCAAAAAGAACCCAAACAGGTGATTGGTACCTCAGAGCCACGTGCTTTGCGCCTTTCTCTCCAAGAGAAGTCCAAGGATTTCTCTGGGTTTCTCTTTCCTTCCCTTCCCCCTCCCCCCCCCCACTTCCCATCCCTTGCACCTAAATAAACTACCATCTTATTCTAAAAAAAAAAAAAACAAAAAAACAGAACCCAAACAAACAAAACAAAACAAATGAACAAAAGAGTGCTAGACCTGGAGTCAGAAGGACATAGGCTTGAATCTACTTCTGATATTTATTATATGATCATGGGCAAGTCATTAGGCCCTTACATTTTCTGAACTTCAGTTTCCTCTTCTAAAAAATGGAGATGATAATGCCATCTTTAAAATATACCTCTTAGTGTTGTGATCAAATTTGCTATGTACGTGAAGGGTTTTGTAAGCTTTTAAACCACTGTACAAACCTTACTTATTATGAAGATGACATTATGAGATGAAAAATGCTTCCCCTTAACCAATCAATCAGGAAGCATTGATTAGGCAACCAATATACATTATACAACATTCTAGGAGCTAGAGATCCAAAGATGAAAGTAATATAGCTTCTTCCATCAAGAGACTTAAATTATATCTTCTGATAATTTGAGATTTTATACATTCTTCATAGTATTACATATTTTGGGTCTGGAAAAATGTAGTACTCTGAGTCACAAAATCATAATAAGTATTAATGTAAAGTATACAAATTATTACTATAGAGTGAGATGTCCATTAAAGAAGATATAAAGTACTTTTTTGTTTTATGTTTCACACCTTTACTCTTAAATCATTATAAAAATGGCACTTTATCTTATGTCAATACTTAGTAAAGAAATATTCACTGAATATCTACTACATGCTTGGCATAGTTTTAGATATTTTGTTAGAAATGGTCTTTAGCTTCAAAGAAGTTATAATAAAAAGCGGGTGGAGCCAAGATGGCAGAGAGGAATCAGCAAGCTGCCTGAGGTCTCCTTCTGTTCCCTCAAAAAGAACATTAAATCAAGCCACTGGATGGATTCTGAAACTACAGAACCTGCAAAGAGACAGAGAGACACAGTCTTCCAATCAGAGATAATTTAGAAGACTTCAGGAAAGGTCGGTCTGATTCGGGCAAAAGGGAGGTGCAGTGTAGGGCAGCAACCCAGCGCCAAGGGGGTTGGGGCAAGTCAGCAGGAAGCTGCGGGCCACAGATGAACAACTGAGGCCCCTGGATCCTGGCTCAAAAAGCTGGTGGTCCAGCAGGACAGTGGAAAAACTTACCTAAACCAGCTGAGAGGGCAAGTTGCCAGCTGGAGGGCCACAAACAGGATAGGCATGACTAGGCCCACTTATCCTAGCACGCTTAGACAGGAAGTGCAGGGTGGGCGAACTGCACACACCATAAAGGCCTCAGTGTAAAAAGCCGGTGACACAGCACCTATACCCCTGCACAAGAAGCCCAAAAACAGGGACCCTGGTGCCCCCAGAGCAGACCTCAACTTAAAAAATGAATAAATAAGCTGCAATAATGAGTGAGAATCAAAAAAGAGCCCTCTCCATTGAGAACTTCTGTATCAACAGGGAAGAGGCAAACACAAACTCAGATGAGGACAATAACCTTAAATTGCCTACATGTGAAGCCTCAAGAGGGAAAGTGAATTGGACTCAAGAACAAAAAGCCTTCCTGGAAGAGCTCAAAAAGGATTTAAAAAATGAATTGAGGGGCAGCTAGGTGGCGCAGTGGATAGAGCACCGGCCCTGGAGTCAGGAGGACCTGAGTTCAATTCTGGCCACAGACACTTGACACTTACTAGCTGTGTGACCCTGGGCAAGTCACTTAACCCCAATTGCCTCACTAAAAAACAACAACAAAAAAATCAATTGAGAAAGGTAGAAGAAAAAATGGGGAGAGAAATGAAAGCAAAACAAGAAAACTATGAAAAAAGAATAAGCAGCGTGGAAAAAGAAGCACAAAGATTGACTGCAGAAAACAATTCCTTAAAAAATTCATCTGGCCAAATGGAAAAAATGGTGCATAATCACACTGGAGAAAACAATGCCTTAAAAATTAGAATTGGACAGTTGGAAGATAAAGAATTCATGAGACACCAGGAATCAGTCAAGCAGAATCAAAAGAATGAAAAAATAGAAGAAAATGTGAAATGCAACTGATGGAAAGACAATGGAAAGACAACTGATCTGGAAAACAGAACCAGGAGAGACAATTTGAGAATCACTGGATTCCCTGAAAGCCATGACCAGAAAAAGAATCTAGACACCATATTCCAGGAAATTATTAAGGAGAACTGCTCTGATATTATAGAAACTGAGGATAAAATCATCATTGAAAGAATCCACTGATCACCTCCTGAAAGAGACCCCAAAAGGGAAACCCCAAGGAATATTGTAGCCAAATTCCAGAATTATGAGGTGAAGGAGAAAATACTCCAAGCAGCTAGAAAGAAGCAATTTAAATATCATGGAGCCACAGTCAGGATTGCTCAGGACCTGGCAGCTTCAACATTAAAGGACTGCAAGGCTTGGAATATGATATTCCAGAAGGCAAAGGAGCTTGGATTGCAGCCAAGAATCTATTACCCATTAAAACTGAGCATTCTCTTTCAGGGGAAAAGATGGACATTCAATAACATTGGGGACTTTCAATGTTTCCTGATGAAAAGACCAGAACTGAATAGAAAATTCGATCTTAACATACAAGACTCAAGAGAAGTTTAAAAAAGTAAACAGAGGTGAAAAAAAGTTACTCAATTAGGTTAAACTGTTCACATCCCTACATGGGAAGATAATACTCATAACTCTTAAGAATTGTAAATGTATTTGGGCAGAGAGAAGGACTTTATACAGAGGGTATAAATGTAAATTGTCTTTGATGTGATAATACAATGAAAATTAAGGGGTTAAAAAGGGAGTCTATGGGGAGGAGAGGAAAGGGGAGGTGGAATGGGATGAATTATATCATATGAAGAGGTTGAAATAAAAACCTATTACAATAGAGGGAAAGAAAGGAGGGGGGAACATTGTTACAACCCTACTCTCATTAGGTTTGATTCAAAGAGGGCATAACACATCCATTCATTGGGATAAAGAAACTTAGTTCATTCTTTAGGGAAGCAAAAGGGGAAGGGAAAGGGGGGACTGATAGAAGGGAGGACAAAAGCAAGGGAGAAAAGGGTAAAGAAAAGGGAGGGGGGGTGATAAAAAAGGAGGGCAGATTGGGGGAGGCAGGGGTAAGAAGCAAAATGTTGGTGAGGAGTAATAGGGTGAAAGAAGGGGGAAAAAGTACAAAGGGGGTAAATAGAATGGAGGGGAATAGACAGTAATAATAACTGTGAATGTGAATGGGATGAACTGTGCTATAAAATGGAAGTGAATTGCAGAGTGGATTAAAAACCAGAATCCTACAATATGCTATTTACAAGAAACACATCAGAAGTAGAAAGATACACACAGAGTAAAGGTAAAAGGCTGGAGCAGAATATACTATGCTTCAGCTAAAGAAAAAAAGCAGGGGTAGCAATCCTTATCTCAGACAAAGCACAGGCAAAAATAGATCTCATTAAAAGAGATAAGGAAGGAAATTACATCTTGCTAAAACGTACTATAGATAATGAAGTAATATCAATATTAACTATGTATGTGACAAGTGGTATAGCATCCAAATTCTTAGAGGAGAATTAAATGAGTTACAAGAGGAATTAGACAGTAACACTATACTAGTGGGGGATCTGAATCTCCCCCTCTCAGAATTAGATAAATCTAGCTGAAAAATAAATAAGAAAGAAGTGAAATATGTGAATAGATTACTAGAAAAGTTAGACATGATAGATGTCTGGAGCAGTACATGGCACATTTTCAAAAATTGACCATGTATTAAGGCACAAAAACATCATAGTCAAATGTAGAAAGGCAGAAATAGTAAATGCATCCTTCTCAGATCATGATGCAATAAAAATTACATGTAAGAAAGAGCCAGGGAAAAGTAGAATGAAAATCAACTGGAAACTAAATAATTTCATTCTAAAGAATGAATGGGGGGCAGCTAGGTGGCACAGTGGATAGAGCACTGGCCCTGGATTCAGGAGGACCTGAGTTCAAATCTGGCCTCAGACCCATGACACTTACTAGCTGTGTGACCCTGGGCAAGTCACTTAACCCCAACTGCCTCACAAAAAAAAAAAAGAATGAATGGGTCAAACAACAAATCATAGAAACAATCAATGACTATATCCAAGAGAATGGAAATAATGAGACAACATACCAAAATCTATGGGATGCAGTCAAAGCAGTGCTTAGGGGAAAATTTATAGCTCTAAATGCTTACATGAATAAAAAAGAGAAAGAGGAGATTAATGAATTGGGCAGGCAACTTAAAAACCTAGAAAGAGAACAAATTAGAAATCCCCAATTAGATACTAAACTAGAGATACTGAAAATTAAAGGAGAAATTAATAAGATTGAAAGCAAGAAAACTATAGAATTAATCAATAAAACTAAGAGGTGGTTTTATGAAAAAACCAATAAAATAGATAAAATATTGGTTAATTTGATTAAAAAAAGAAAGAAGAAAACCAAATTACCAGTATCAAAAATGAAAAGGGTGATATTACCACCAATGAAGTGGAAATTAAATCAATAATTAGGAATTATTTTGCTCAACTGTATGCCAATAAATTTGACAATTTAAATGAAATGGATGAATATTTACAAAAATACAAAATGCCCAGGTTAACTGAAGAGGAAATAAAATCCTTACATAAGCCCATATTAGAAAAAGAAATTGAACAAGCCATTAATGAACTCCCTAAGAAAAAATCCCCAGGGCCAGATGGGTTTACAGGTGAATTTTACCAAACACTTAAAGAACAATTAATTCCAATATTATACAAATTATTTGGAAAAATAGGTGAAGAAGGAGTTCTACCAAATTTGTTTTATGATACAAATATTGTGCTGATACCAAAACCAGGCAAAGCAAAAACAGAGAAAGAAAATTATAGTCCAATTTCCCTAATGAATATTGATGCTAAAATCTTAAATAAGATATTAGCAAGGAGATTACAGCAAGTGATCACCAGGATAATACACTATGACCAGGTGGGATTTATACCAGGAATGCAGGGCTGGTTCAACATTAGGCAAACTATCAACATAATCAACCACATCAATAAGAAAACTAACCAAAATCATATGATTATCTCAATAGATGCAGAGAAAGCTTTTGACAAAATACAGCACCCATTCCTAATAAAAACACTAGAGAGCTTAGGAATAGGTGGAGCTTTCCTTAAAATAATAAGCAGTATCTACCTAAAACCATCAGCAAGCATTATATGCAATGGAGATAAATTAGAGGCCTTCCCAATAAGATCAGGGGTGAAACAGGGATGTCCATTATCACCCCTATTATTTAATATTGTACTAGAAATGTTAGCTTTAGCAATCAGAGAAGAGAAAGGAATTAAAGGAATCAGAATAGGCAAGGAGGAAACAAAACTATCACTCTTTGCAGATGATATGATGGTATACTTATAGAATCCTAGAGAATCAACTCAAAAATTACTTGAAACAACAACTTTAGCAAAGTAGCAGGATATAAAATAAATCCTCATAAATCATCAGCATTTCTATACATGACCAACAAAGTCCAGCAGCAAGAGATAGAAAGAGAAATTCCATTTAAAGTAATGGTAGATAATATAAAATACTTGGGAGTCTACTTGCCAAGACAAACCCAGGAACTCTATGAACACAATTACCAAACACTCTTCACACAAATCAAATCAGATATAAATAATTGGAAAGATATCAATTGTTCATGGATAGGCAGAGCTAATATTGTAAAAATGACAATACTACCTAAATTAATTTACTTATTCAGTGCCATACCAATCAGACCACCTAAAAATTATTTTATATAGAGTTAGAAAAAATAATAACAAAATTCATCTGGAAAAACAAAAAATCAAGAATATCGAGGGAAATAATGAAAAAAAAATGCACAGGAAGGTGGGTTAGCAGTACCAAACCTGGAGCTTTACTATAAAGCGGCAGTCATCAAAACTATCTGGTACTGGCTAAGAAATAGAGTGGAGGATCAATGGAATAGGCTAGGGGGCAGCTAGGTGGTGCAGTGGATAAAGCACTGGCCTTGAAATCAGGAGTACCTGAGTTCAAATCCGGCCTCAGACACCTGACACTTACTAGCTGTGTGACCCTGGGCAAGTCACTTAACCCTCATTGCCCCGCAAATAAAAAAAAAAAAAGGAATAGGCTAGGCACAGGAAATGCAGTAGTAAATGACACTAGTAATGTAGTGTTTGATAAACCCAAAGACTCCAGCTACTGGGATAGGAACTCAGTATTTGACAAAAACTGCTAGAAAAACTGGAAGATAGTATGGCAGAAATTAGGCATAGACCAACATCTTACACCTTATACTAAAATAAGGTCAAAATGGATACATGATTTAGACATGAGGTGATACTTTAGGAAAATTAGGAGAGAAAGAATAGTCTACCTTTCAGATCTTTAGAAAGGAAAGCAGTTTATGACCAAACAAGAGATAGAGAATATTATAAAATGCAAAATGGATGATTTTGATTACATTAAATTAAAAAGGTTTTGTACAAACAGAAGCAATGCATCGAAAATTAAAATGGAAGCAGAAATCTGGGAAACAATTTTTATGGTCAGTACTTCTGATAAAAGCCTCATCTCTAAAATATATAGGGAACTAAATCAAATTTATAAGAATCCAAGTCATTCCCCACCTGAGAAATGGTCAAAGGATATGAAAAGGCAGTTTTCTGATGAAGAAATCAAAGCTATCTATTCCCACATGAAAAAATGCTCTAAATCACTATTGACTAGAGAGATGCAAATTAAAACAACTCTGAGGTACCACCTGACACCTATTAGATTAGCTAAAATGACAAAAAAGGAAAATAATAAATATTGGAGAAGCTGTGGAAAAATTGGAACACTAATGCATTGTTGGTGGAGCTGTGAACTGATCCAACCATTCTGGAGAGCAATTTGGAATTATACCCAAAGGGCTGTGAAGCTGTGCATGCCCTTTGACCCAGCAATACCACTTTTGGGTCTTTTTCTCAAAGAGATCATGGAAAGGGGAGAAAGACCCACATGTACAAAGATATTTATAGCTGCTCTTTATGTGGTGGCAAGGAATTGGAAGTTGAGGGGATGCTCATCAATTGGGAAATGGCTGGACAAGTTGTGGTATGTGAATGTAATGGAATACTATTGTGCTGTAAGAAATGATGAACAGGAGGAGTTCAGGGAAACCTGGAGAGTCTTTTGTGGACAGATGATGAGTGAGATCAGCAGAACCAGAAGAACATTGTACACAGTATCAGCAACATTGTGTGTTGACCTACTGTGATGAACTATATTCTTCTCACCAATGCAATGGTACAGAAGGGTTCCAGGGAACTCATGATGGAGGAGGATCTCCAAATCCAGGGGAAAAAAAAGAACTGTGGAGTATAGATGCTGAATGAATCATACTATTAATTTTGGTTTTGGTGCTGTTGTATTTCTATTTTGAGGTTTTTCCTCATTGCTCTTATTTTTCTCTTATAACATGACTAATTCAGAAATATGTTTAATATTATGTGTGTATATATATATATTTATGAAACCTATATCGGATTACCTACTGTCTAGGGGAGGGGGAGGGAAGGGAGGGAGGGAGAAAAATCTGAAATTGGAAAGCTTGTATAAACAAAAGGTGAGAACTATCTTTACATGTAACGGGAAAAAATAAATAAAATACTTTATTAAAAAAGAAGTTATAATATTTAAGAGACAAGATTAACATACATAAGGAAAAATAATATAGAGTTTTAAAATTAAGTAATTTGACTCAATATTATGATGTGTTGGCCAAAAAAGCTGTAGTATATTTGTCTGTATTAATAGTACAGTGTCTAGAATGTAGAGGGGTAGCTAGGTGGTGTAAAGGATGGAGGGCTTGGACTTGGAGTCAGGAAGACTCATCTTTGTCAGTTCAAATCCAGCCTCAGAAGCTTGCTAGCTGTGTGACTCCAAGCAAGCTACTTAACCCCATTTTCCTCAGTTTTCTCATCTATAAAATGAGCTAGAGAAAGAAATGACAGACCACTCTATTATCTTTTCTGAGAAAATCCCAAATGGAGTCATATAATGTTGGACTTGATTGAAAAAACTGAACAACAACAAATTAGAATGTAGAAGGTTATAATCATGCCCTACTTAAATATTTGAGTAATACCTTTTAAGAAGGACATTGACAAATTATAATATTTTCTGAGAAGTACAACACAGGAACTTGAGCTGACCGAACCAGGTCATAAGATCAATTGAAAAACTAGCTATATTTAAATTTGAAATGTGTGTGTGTGTGTGTGTGTGTGTGTGTGTGTGTGTGTGTGTGTGTGTGTGTGTGTGTTAGGGGAATTGGGATATGGAATGAATATGATAGTTGTCTTTATTGTGTAGTAATAAAAGTCCCAGATTTGGTTTGAATCTCACCCCTACTATTTACTAGCTGTGTGGTCTTGGGCAAGTCCGTATGCCTTTCTAGGAATTAATTTATTAACATTTTTTTAAAATGAGGGAATGTTTAAAAAGACAGTAAATTACATTTTGCATCCCTTCTAATTCCAAGTCTTATGGCCAAAAGCTATTTGAAAGACTGTAATATAGAAGAATGGGCAGAACTAGGAGAAGCTGGTTGGAAGTTACAGAAAGGCAGATTCTATCTTGACATAAGGCAAAGCTTCCTAACAATGAAGAGTTACAATAAAACATAAAGGTCTGCCTTCAGATGTTTCCTATCATGACTCTTAAGTGGAAGCTGTATAATCACTTGTTGAAGTAATCTGTTTCTTATTTCACCTTTCCTAATTAGAGGAAGTCTTGAAGCATTCTCATGTTGAAAACCAGAACATGGTGGGGATGACTAAGAAGGATATGAATTTTGTAACCAGAAAAGGAAGTCTGCATATTTAATGCATGCCGACATAGTAGCGCATCAAATTTAACAGTGCAAATTCAACAAAGCAGAGAGCAGTAGTTAATAAGGTATATACAAAGTTTGGATAAAACATATTTAGAGATTATAGTCTAGTAGATCACTGTGGCTATATTACTGCCAGAACCAGATTTAGATGCTTAATAGAGGGAAGAGAAAGGAAGAGAATTTCACATAAGAGTAAAACTAATGTTTGATGATAGGCCAGTGACTTTGCAAAGTTGCATGACCATCGATTGCAGCTTTTGTCAGTGGAATTCCTGATAACTATGGCTTGGCTGAGGCCTGTTCTAATACTTTGATTCTGTCATTCTGTGACAGGAGGACATTATAATCTGAAAGGGGAGGCTCCTATCTCATAAATTTTGCTTTAGAAAATTTAAGTCATAAGATCTAGCCTACACGATAGGTAGGATGAAATTAATATTCAGGATATCTATATCTCCATCTATATCACTTCTATCTATCTATATTTTAATAACCCATATAATCAGTACCATGTCAGTTAGAAATTTTCTCCAAACTAGAGCTATAGAAAGATGAAACACTATGAATGCAACTAAGGTCAATCTACAAAAATGTCAAAAATTGAAATAATTTCAAAATTGTGTACTCCACTAATGATTTATTTCAGAAAGAGGTCATTCATTTTCAGTGTGGCCATTATCTGAGAGGAAAATTTATCTTTCTGGATCTTTTATTTCAAAAATCTTATTTGTGTTCTGCAGAGGGCAACTCTAGTTTGGGATTTTTCACTGACAGGTGGTAGACTGCTTTGTTTCAAGTAACAGAATTCATGTGCTCATTAAAAAACAAACACTGCCCCCCCCACCAGAAATTGCTGAGCAAAGACCAATTTGGCATAATTGTATGATGTGTGGTCCTTTGTGTATGGAAAAGCTCACCTATCTGCACTGGTAATTTTAGTATCTTGTAATTAAATTGATTTTTTGTCAAGTCAGTTTAAAACTACATCTTGGAGGTAAAAGGGCAGTGCATTAATCTATTAAGCTATTTATTATTTAAATGCTAATCAAGGGTCAATGAAAGTTTTCAGCATTTTCCAAAGTCCCTGAGAAAAAGCTCTTAAAAATAACTCTCTGTGGCCTTATACTTCAATCTCTTTTAAGTCATTTTCTTTCTTTATTCATTCCTTCTAATTTCTATGTTTTCCATAATTTAAAGTGAAAGTATATACAGAATCTCATAGCCAATGTTTGTATAAATGATGGATTGCCTAATTTCAGATTTTAAAAACATTTTGTTTAGCATATGGGAAAAAGCGGATCAGTTTAAATAACTTGCAATGAGTATAATAAGAAAAATTTCAGCTCATTCTAATGATGCTGATAACATATGTAACATATACATACATTTGTACACATATGCATATACAATATGTATATACACATATATACATGCACAAATATATATGGATATCTTCACACTCTCCAATCTTAGTGACTACTCTCCTTATCTTATCTCTTCATGTTAACTATTAATTAAAAAGGGATTTAATATGAAATTATGAGGGACATTAATCCACAAAGAGTAGAATTTAACCATCTAGAGATGTTAATCAGTCCTTGGGTGAAATTGGAGTGAAGGGGAAAAACTGCAACACCTTGGATCTACAGGGAAACAAGAAGCCTTTGGACCTCACTGCCATTGTCTTTGTGTGACCACACTGATGACATGATATATTAAGCATGCTGAAAAAGAATCCTGATATTGACATATGGGAGGAATATTCTCAGGGGCCAACTGCCTCAATGTAGCATATTTACCCTTAAAGTAAAACACACATGATTCTGGCCTATGCCTGTTAAGCATTTACTGAGTCTGGATCACAAAGGTTACATCTAGTGGGAATAAATTTCTAAAATATGTAGCATGACTACATATAGGAAACAGATGGTATACCTTATGTGGCCTTACATTAGATTTTATAGAATTCCATCAAATCTAGTAAACATGTTGAAAGTCATAGAGAAAAAGCATATACAAAAGTATGAGTCCCTTTTTTATTATATATGCAAAAAATGCTGTGTCTTCTTTTGACTTCATTGATCCATTTCAAATTTATTCCTTTTTGTTTTGCATTTTTTCTCCTTGCCACCATTCAGGATTGGAGATGACTATCACAGACTGCACAGATACTTCATGGATTGTAAAAGGTATGCTCTCAAATGCTCTGCTATAAACGTTTCCTACCCATTGCTATAAATTTTCCCCCATGACATTAGACAATATATTAACTGTTCTATACATCTAGTCTCAAGGCACACTAAAGCAACAAAGCAACTTCCCTATAATGTATGGTTAATTTTCCTAGGAAAGCTGTTACTATAAATTAGGCAAATCAGCAAATATATTTAATAGTTCCAACTAAATACCTTCTAAATATGTCTTTTCAAAATATTTCCTTTTAAAAGACTTCTTGGCCCTTTTACTAAAGAACCACATGAGTCCTCTAAGCTAGAAAACTAGCTGTTTACACTATTTTCTTCTGATCTATTCACTATTTTAATAGGATAGTCATTGCTTTAGAAACATGTGATTAAATGATGCATTAAAATCACTTACATGATTATATTGTGTTTGTGAGTTTTATTTTAGTTATCCAAGTTATACAATACAGAAATACATATAGAACATCATGCCTCAAATTACTTTTTCATGTAGGACCTTAAAGTGCAACATTAAAAAAAAATTCAAAATGCAAACTCTCTAACTTCAAAGACTAAACACAGGTAACATCACACCAAAAAGGAACCCCAAGATCAAAATCCATTTTCTGACCATGTATGAGGGTTTCCTGGGCCATCTTATACCTTAGATTATTCCCCATATTATTTCTGGTTTAGGATTCTTGTCTCTTCAAACAAACAAATTCCTCTTATATGTCCATATTCCACTCCAAAAATACTACTCTGATTCGTGGATAATCCTGACATTTTGAAGGTTATAGTAACAGGATATAAGTTCTGGCAGGTTCAGCCAAACTGGAAAGGTTTTGAGTCTTAAGCGTGCTGTCCAAGGACTAGTCTAATTATGTGCAGGGAGGATTTCGCCAGATCATGTATGTATTCTTTATGAATTGTAAGCCAGGAAGGAAGGGAGGAAGGAAGAAAAGAAGTAAGCATTTATTAAGCTTCCACTAGGTACCAAACACTATGCTACGTGCTTTAAAAATATCTCAGTGGTTTTTAGAACAACCCTTGGCACTAGTTGCTATTATTATTCACATTTTACAGTTGAGGAAATGAGGCAAACAGCATTTATGTGGTTTACCCAGGGTCATATCCCTAGTGTCTGAGGCTGGATTTGAACTCACGTCTTCTTGACGGCAGTCAGGACTGCTTTATATTCAATGTGCTACCAAGCTGCCATGAAAAAGAAAATTACTAAATGATTGTCATTCTTGTAATTCTTTAGTAACAATGGTAATGTTAGAAAAGGGGCAATGATCACACGAGTTTTAGATTTCTCTATTAACATTTACATAACTATTTGTATTGTAAATGTATTCTAAAAGTCATCTTGTCTTATGGTTGAACATAAGAAAATGATCACAGTGAAGAAGATAAAAATGTATACAACAATAACATTCAGAGGATGATTCTATGAAGAAAGTGACAAGATTCCTTCAAAATTAACATATACACATACTTAATGACTTTAATATAAAGGAAGACATGAGGATAGATGACAAAAGCTTTATCTGAAAATTTAATTCAGGTTTAGAAATGAATCTCATATTTGGTTTTAATGAATGTTTAAAAAGAGTTAGGGACTTGATATGTACTTTTTTCTTAATAAAAAGCAAATTATTGGTTACTGATTTGGTACTTATTCCTGGATCAGTTGCTTGCTTGAGGTCAGACAATTGACTTGTTAGAGTGAAAGTCAAAATCAACATCATTTTAGAAGAAAGGATAAAGGTAAGGTGATACTACTTGTAGTCACTATAGATTTTATTACATGGGGTAGCTGGGTGATTGAGTGGATAAAGCACCAGCCCTGGATTCAGGAGGACCTGGATTCAGGAGTTCAAATCTGGTCTCAGACACTTGACACTTACTAGCTGTGTGACCCAGGGCAAGTCACTTAACCTTCATTGCCCCACAAAAAAATTTCACTATACCTTTAATAAGCTATTGATGCCAAAATGTAGAAAAATGGATAAAGGAAAAGACTGTCCCATGCTATGGTAACATAAACTCAATTTGGAGTTAAAGGAGATAGGCTCAAATCTTGGTTCTAGAAAAGCCTGTGTATCTTAGACAAGTCACTTCAGCTCTTTCTAAGCCCAATTGTCCTTAACTTACAGTAAGAGGGTTGGATTAGACCTTTTAATGTCTCTTTCAGCTGAAAAACCACTTCAGCCAGAAAACACTTGATCATTTTGTCAAGATGAGAGACTTGTTAGCCAAAATCACACTGGGTGAGAATATAAACTAATTTGTAAAGTGTTATGGAGGAAGATGTTAGAAGGTTACACAGAGAATCACATCACACACAAAAAATCAAAGACCGATGCAGGTTCTGCAGGAAGACTTGTTATGAGACCTATTAAGTCAAAACATTTATAGATGAATCTGGAAGGAAGAAAACAGATAAATAATCATTATATACCTATCAGCATATGTAGATCAAATATATTTAATAGTTCCAACTAAATACCTTCTAAATATGTCTTTTCAAAATATTTCCTTTTAAAAGACTTCTTGGCCCTTTTACTAAAGAACCACATGAGTCCTCTAAGCTAGAAAACTAGCTGTTTACACTATTTTCTTCTGATCTATTCACTATTTTAATTGGATAGTCATTGCTTTAGAAACATGTGATTAAATGATGCATTAAAATCACTTACATGATTATATTGTGTTTGTGAGAGTGGAGCCACCATATTAATACTTTATTTAATTCAGTTCCTGATATTACTGTAGAAAGTGAAAATGACCTTAAAGAAAACAAAAATGAAACAATAACAAAAGAAACACCAGTGCTTATTGTTTGTATATTATTTCAAAAAGCATTTGACTCAACAGAGCAAAATGCAGTCTTTTAGGCTCTCTTGCAACAAAGTCTGTCCCAACATATGTTGGGACTGTACAAAAGATATAGCCACATGGATAACTTTGTTCAATGATCCTGTAACAATTTCAAGCAAAATGCATGCCTGCCAAAAATGCTCACCACTATCATCAAGGATATTCTGCACAGAGTCCAAAGGAGTCCTAAAGTAAAGAGGGAGTTCCATTCCCCTTCCAAAATAATCAGAGATGGCCCGGACTCCTTGATTGAATTGATCAATCAGACATATTGAATCAACTACTATTGAATTAATCAATCAAAAGCATCAAACTGAATACAATCAACCTTAAGAGACTGAAAGCTTTAATGGTCTGGGATGACATAAAATGACATTACACAAAAAGACTATGGGTTTTGGATAAAAGAGAAAGCTAGTCCAGGACCCAGACCTTGGAGTATTCAGTTCCAGTCCTAACCCAGAAAATGAATATATAAGAGGCATAGAGGTGGAGAAGAACCTTTGACTCCTCCCTATCTTGATGAGAGCATGAGCTTGTGAACATCATAGTCCTAGGATTTCGATTTTTTTATCAGTGATCTACTAGTGTTACCAAAACAGTAGTTACTGGCAACATTGCTAGGAGCTAAGGGACACCTAGATACATCCAGTAAAGCCAGCTTCAGGAATCAATGAAGAACCCTTAAGAAAGCTATAATATACCCATTAGGAATGCAATAAGGGCCCTACAATGGTTAGTGTGGGGGCTGGGGAAGAAGAAAACTCCCAGTAAAAGGACTTCAAGGAGTTGTTGTTACCCACTTTGATGCATATGCTCTAAGCTTGTGCCCACTTTTAACTGAATTATTATTATTATTTTCTAAATGGGGCAATAAGGGTTAACTGTCTTGCCCAGGGTTACACAGCTAGTAAGTATCAAGTGTCTGAGGCCAGATTTGGACTCAGGTCCCCCTGAATCCAGGGCCAGTGCTTTATCCACTGCATCACTTACTTGCCCCCACACCTGGATTCTGAATATATTTATTAGGGTATATAGTCCAGATTTTGGGTAGATATTTTGTAGAGGCTTGTCAAGGCTCTCGCCATCTTAGAAAATATACTGATAATCATGTTGAAGCACACTGGTGGGTTCTCGTGCCTAGTAGAAAAATCACTTCCTAACCTCTCTTGTTTACCTAAGACCTAGAAGGGTTTAAAGGCAGTCCTTTGGCGAACTGATATGCCATTGGGAATAAGAGTTTGGAAAGTACATTAATAGATGGTGAGTTCTTAAAGATGTCATTATTAATAGATGATACTGTGCTGATTGAATCACATCCAAGAAAATTACTGGGCCTACTCAATGAAATCCAGGACAAATCAATCAGTCAATGAGCATTTATTAAGTACCTACTTAAATTTGGGTTGTTGTTTGTCCTTCATTCTTGAAGAGGACCATGACATTGAGGTGATGTTATCATGATTTGCAGCAAATTAAGTGAGGGAGGGCTGTGCAATGTCATCAACCTCATTCTCTCCTCCAGGGCCATCTGGGTCCAGTGCCAAGATAGACAGCAGAACGACTGTTGATGGCCCTGGATATTTAAGGCAACTGGGATTAAGTGACTTGCCCAGAGTCACACAGTTACTAAGTGTCAGAAGAGAGATTTGCACTCAGGTCCAACTTCAGGGCCAGTGATCTATCCACAGTGCCACCTAGCTGCATTTACTATGTTAAATCCTGGGGAAACAGAGGCAAAAGCAAAATAAACCTTGCCCTCAAGGGGATTCCATTCTAATAAGGGAGACAGCATGTCTATATACATACACACACATACATACATATATATATGCACATGTACATACACATAAGACATAAATTATATATAAACTTAAATAAGAAAGCACTAGAAGATTGGGGGACTGGGGCAATGGAGAATTAGGAAAGGTCTCCTATAGAAAGTGGAAAAAGGAATCCAAGAATTTTAAGATGTGGACTATCATAGGAAATCATTCCAGGCAGGACGAATGCAAATGGGAGCATCACATTTTCACCATATATTTACAGGGATCAGGCCTCCACACCCCTTCTAGGCTATTTTCTCACTATGCCACTTGCTCTTTAGCAATCATTATCATTTCTCCCTCCCCACCAATCACAGATTGCACCCCTGGGTTGGGTTCTACTGCTCTGATAGGGGAGTTTGCCTTATCTTTTCAGGGATAGGCTTCCATATTATTTCCTGCCATCTCTTAATTATGCAGTCTTCTATTTTCTTTATACCATTTTAGTACCCCTTTATTTGTTGTGTTCCCCCATTAGAATATAGGTTTCTTGAGAGCAGGGAGTGTCTTGCCTGCTTTCGTTTGTATCTCCAACTCTTGGCACAGTGTTTGGCATATAATAAATGTATAATAAATGCTTCACCTACCAATTGGGCATGTTTCCCAAGTCTTCTATTTGACTTCTAAACTCATCATTCAAACTGAAACTGCTATCTCCAAAATTATCATTGTTTGTTTTGTTTTGGGCCAAGCAATGAGGGTTAAGTGACTTGCCCAGGGTCATACAGCTAGTAAGTGTCAAGTGTCTGAGGCTGGATTTGAATTCAGGACCGTCTGAATCCAGGGCCAGTGCTTTATCCACTGTACCATCTAGCTGCCACTCATGGCTTTCTTAATAATAAAATTAAATGTTTTTTTTTTCTCAATCCTTATACTTCTTGACTTTTTCCCCCCAAGTATTTGACATGGTTGTTGACTTTTTCTGCATACATTCTCTCTTTTCTTCTTCTTCTTTTTTTTTTTTTTTAGTGAGGCAATTGGGGTTAAGTGACTTGCCCAGGGTCACACAGCTAGTAAGTGTTAAGTGTCTGAGGCCGGATTTGAACTCAGGTACTCCTGACTCCAGGGCCGGTGCTCTATCCACTGTGCCACCTAGCTGCCCCCATACATTCTCTCAAAAAAAAAAACAATTCTGAACTTAAAAAGCACCAAATAATATGAGAATTTCCAAATATTAGGTAGAACAAAATAAATTGTAAATAAAACTGCAAATCTATTATTTATAACCCTACTTCCCCCTCCCCTTTTTAAGCAAATAGCAAAATTAATATATAGATTTTGAAACTGTCCTTATATGCTGATTATCTTTGAATCCTAGATATAGACAACCTTTTCCTTTCTTGGTTTTTTTTATGACTCTGCTTAATCCTTCTCTGCCCTGTCTGGCTGTTGCTCTCTATTTGGGATTTTTTTTATCCATTCCTCACCTACTAATTTGGCATGTTTCCCAAGGGTCTATTCTAGGTCTGTTTCTCTTTTCTCCTTATACTCTCACTTGGTGATCTTATCATCTTATAGGTTTCATTATTATCTTAATGCAGTTATTTCCAAGTTCTGTACATATATCCTGTACTAGTAACACATCACAAGTTGCTGTTTCAGCCTTGATGTTGTGACTCTCAAACTCTAGTTCAGGTCATTATCACCTGTTGCCTGGAATATTACAGTAGCCTTTTTCTTGCAATCTTCTTGTCAAGCCTCTTTATGCTTCAACCCATTCTCCACACAGAGGTCAAAGTAATTTCCTTGGAGCATAGACTTGACCATGTCACACCCTCCCATCTCAATAATAAATGCCAACAACTCCTTATTAACTCTAGGACCAAATATAAATGCCTTTTGGCATTTAATGTTCTTTATAACCTGTTTCCTTCCTATTTTTCCATCTTCTTCAACCTTACTCCCCTCCTTGCTGGCTTACTGGCTATTCCTCACAAAACAGAGCTCTATCTCCTGTTACCACACTTTTGTCTTGGCTGCCCCATACCTGGAATGCTCTTTAGCCACTTAAAGAGTCCCACATATTTTAGGTCTCAGTCATCATTCCATCTCCTTCATGCCTTTTCAGATTTTGCCATTTGAAAGTATCTTCCCCGCTAATTATACTTGCATGTATCTTGCATAAGCTTACAAAATTTAAGTATATCTTGGAATGGAAGCTCCCTTAGGGTAGAGATTGTTTTTGCTTTTTCTTTTTATCCTCAGGACTTATCACAGTGCCTGACACATAGTAAATGCTTATTGATCATTGAACTGTGGAGGTGGGTGTGTGAATAGAGGAAAGGTGACATAATCAAATACTGTACTGTTGTGGAGGTAGAAACATGATTTGGCAACTGACTGGATATTTGTGGTTAGTGTCTTTCTTTTTTTCCTCCTCCATCTTTTCCTCCTTCTCTTAATGCTATTGAAGTCAATCCTGGACACATGTGGGACATAGATTACTTGTTTTCCTGAAGGTTGAAGGCATTTTATGTTGATGATTCTTTTTCTCAACTCTTAATTTCACTTTGGTTTATAGCAGTTAAACTTCTCTATATGAGTTATATTCCCTGTTATATCTATGCTAAGTGTTCTCATTTTCCAAATAAAGGTAAGAAGTAAAAGTAGGAAATGTGTGTATTGACATATTTTTACACACGCTCATGCATACACACATACACACACAATTTCTGCCAGACCTCTGTCTTCACATATTTGGCTAGGAAACAAAACAAAACCTAACTAAAATGAGCTTCAAATAATTGCAAAGAACTGATCTCTGCCAGTACAGCTAAAAAGACAAGACTCTTCAGTTCTATAATGTCATGCCCAGTCCCATGTAAATATCCTGATTATTGAATCTTTGCTTCTTTTGTAAAGTAAAGTGAGTCCCAAAGCTCACTCGTTTGGGACCCTTTCCTCATTGACAGAAATCAATGCTCCAAATCTGTACAAGGAGCTGGGAGAAGTTATTGAGAATAGAGAGAGAGAGAAAGAGAGAGAGAGAGAGAGAGAGAGAGAGAGAGAGAGAGAGAGAGAGAGAGAGAGAGAGAGAGCTCTGCTCTCATTTGAATTTCTTCCAGATTCTTTGTGTTCTGTAGTCACTTCAGGTCAGTCACTTTCTGGCTTCCAGAAAGAAGACAGATGATGCCAATCCCATTTCAGGTTGACTGGGAGGAAGCCAACGTGAGAGGAACTGAAAGTCTCCATCATGTCTATCTCTAGCTTGTTACATTAGAGACTTTGGGGAACATAAGTAAGTGACTCTCCTAGTTAAGCTGTTACCTTGCTCTCAGTGGGAGAACTCCTTCATTCTCTATTGTCCATGAATATATATGTGTGTGTGTACTTTTTTTTTTTTTGCTATTGACTTGGATAAATGGATTTCTATGTGTGTTCACTGTGAAACTGGTACTTTGTGGGAAGAGAGTCAAGGCTTGGATATAAAGCTTGGAGTTCTACTCCCTCCATTTAATGACACAGTGATCAGAAGTTAGACTGAACCTAAAAATTATATACCTTAGACTAATAATATTTAAAGGAGCATATAGATACAGTTCTAGCCCAGGACCCTGCTCTCTCTGTAGAGTGATAAAATTTCTGGCCCCGACTACTCACTTTCCTTCCTGGCAGAAATTATTTCAAGCTATACAAGACACTCCTATGCAACAAATGGGGGAAAGTCCTCTCCGCATAAATAAGGTAAAAGAAAAAAAGAAAGGGGGCAGGATAGCTAGGTGGTTCATTGGGCTTGGAATCAGGATGACTCATCTTACAGAAATAAAATCTAGCCTCAGACACTTCCTAACTGTGGGACCCTGGGCAAGTCACTTAACCTTGTTTGCCTCAGTTTCCTTATCTGTAAAATGAGTTGAAGAAGGAAATGGCAAACTACTCCAGTATCTTTGCCAAGAAAACCCTAAATAAGAGTCATGAAGAGTGAGATATGACTGAAATGATTGAACAGAAAAATATGCCAGGCTCTGAGCTGAGTGTTAGGAATACACATAAGAAAAAGGAAAGATAGACCCTACCCTCAAGGAGTTTACAATCTAATGGGGAAGACAATAAACAAAAGGAAGCTGAAGGGTGGGAGGATTTCTACTTAATATAAGAAAAACTTCTTAGCCATTAGAACTGTATAAAAATAGAAAGCTTTTTTTATCAAGAAGTGATAGGTTTGGGGCAGCTAGATGGCGCAGTGGTAAAGCACCAGCCCTGGATTCAGGAGTACCTGAGTTCAATTCTGGCCTCAGACACTTGACACTTACTAGCTGTGTGACTGACCCTGGGCAAGTCACTTAACCCTCATTGCCCTGCAAAAAAAAAAAAAAAGAAGTGATAGGTTTTGCTAACTAGAATTCTTCATGAAAAGGCTGGATGGCCACATATTTTGTGGAGTGGATTGTTATTCAGATTAGAGTTGCAACTTTTCTTTCCAACTCTGTGAAGATTAGCCAATATACTTGCTTCACCTTTCATTATCTAGGTAGGTCATACTTCCACACCACCCAAAAGTCAAATCTGTGGATTCAGAAAAAAAAATGGATGTCTCCAAGCTCTCACTTTTAATAGTCTTTAAAGTTGGTAGGAATAGGACTTTCTCTTGCTGTGCAGATTTCCTGCCTAATCTGCACTTTTTGGAAAGAAGAGGAATAATGAAATAAGGCCCTTTGGAGCATCTGAATTCCTCCCTCTTATCTCATGCTATCTCTGTCTCTAGCCAAAATTCCATCCTCTATTGGGAAGAGTGGAACTTGATGAAAATTCTCACACCTTGTCATGTCCTTCATATCTCACTGATTCTGAACTACTCTAGATCTTATTCTAAGCTCCAATTCTCCTCACACTCACCAATTCCTTATTCTCATCCCCCTAAACCATCCCACTCTAAGGTCTTGTTTAGTTTTAAAGTCCAGCTATATTTCCCCTTTTCTCCATGTTCTCAATTTCTTCCCTGTTCAGCTTCTGTATCTACAGATGTTCTTCCCTCAAAACCTGGTGCATTTTCTTACCTCAAAATCCAAGATATTGTTTTATTGTATATATCCTGTCCTTCAACTGGATTTCTCTAGTCCAACATATTATGAAATTTTTCTACTTTCCTCCACAAATTATCCCTACTGTATCTTGTAGCCTTTATTTGTAGTCATTGGCATTTTCTTCCAAGGGCAAGATTTTGTGGTCCCTGTGTTCCTGTGATTATAAATAGTAGTCACAGAGAAACCTCAGATCATTCACACGGAAAAGTTTCTGGACAATTTGGTATTTTTTGAAGATTCCCAGGTCATCAACAAGCTGAGGTCTCAGGAGTTTGGCAATAAAGACCAGATTCCATAGATGTAGCTTGGCACCATACCTCTCATCCTTGCATTTTGCAGACATTCCAGATATTGGTTTTCTCATAGCTTTTAAATTTTTTTTAAGTGAGGCAATTGGGGTTAAGTGACTTGCCCAGGGTCACACAGCTAGTGAGTGTTAAGTGTCTGAGGCCAGATTTGAACTCAGGTACTCCTGACTCCAGGGCCAGTACTCTATCCACTGGGCCACCTAGCTGCCCCTCTCATAGCTTTTTAATAGGTAAGCTTTACAGAGCTTAAGCCCATAGCCAATAGTCATTAATTTGATAATAGTAATAATAATAATGGCTAACATTTATGTAGCACTTAATACATGCCAGGTATGCTAATGCTTTATAATTATTATCTCATTTGACCCTCACAACAAAATTGGTCAGGTTCACTTATTATTCCCATTTTATAAATGAGGGAACTGAGGCAAAGAGGTTAAATGACTTGCCCAGGGTCCTACAACTAGTAAGTGTTTGAGGCTTGATTTGAACTCAAGTTTTTCTGACTTCAGACCCAATACTTACCGTGCCCTAGAGAAATTCAGATGGTTATAGTGTTATATATCTATATCCCTATAATTCAACTATACAAGAAATGTTATTATAGCTTTTAATTCACTACTTGTCCAGTTAACACAGCAAAGTGTCTGAAGCTAGATGTCATTCAACTCAAGTGTTCCTAACTCCAGACCTTGTGCTCCAGCCAGTGTGTACCTTGCTACCCCAGTTTGATGAAATAGTATAACCAGTTGAGAATCTTCCTTGAGACTTTCATTTATATCTTCAGGCCATTTTCTTAGGACCAGTTAGAAATAAGCAGTCCCACTTTTATTTACTTTATTATTTTGTGAGAGCTTAGATACTGTTTCTAGGCTATACAATCTTGGTCCTCAACTATCAGCTCTAAGCAGTAGGAAAGAAAAACATTGGCAAATAGCCATCCAACTTCTACTGGACGACTTCCAATGAAGAGACATTCATCTCTACTCCACTTTCGGAGAGCTCAACTGTTAGGAAGTTTTTCCACATGTCTTAAATTTTCCTCTGTGTAACTTCCACTCTATTGGTTCTTTCCTCTTTGGACAAGTCTAATTCTTCTTCCACAAGACAGCTCTTGAAGATGATCATCATATCTTCCCCTTGCCCTCACCCCACTCTTCTTTTCTTCAGGCTATATATCTCCATTTTTTTTCATTTAACCAATTCTCATATTGCATGGACTCATAATCTTTGTTTCTCTCCCTCCTCTGGTTATCCTTCATTTTATCAATGTCCTTTTCAAATAGTAATATCCTGTACTGAAGACAAAATACACACACATTCTACAAATAAATTTTTGTGACTGGATGGAAGTTAGTTTGAACATATGAATATAGTTTAAACATTTATGAGATATTAAAATACTTAAAACAATACACTGTTTTGGGTATCTGGTAAATATAAGTATTATGTGTAAGAACTATGTTGGTAATAAGTACATTGGCTCATAAATGAGAAAAAATAAAAATAGAAATTAAGAAATGCAGCTTACAGGAGGTTATTAGCAATGTGATATTAGTTACCCATTTTTCTGTTCCTTGGTTCCTATTATCTCACTTGCTATGCAAAATAATTTTTTCCCTCCAAGAGAATTAATTCAATGTTAATTTCAGATTGAGAAGATGCTTTAATGTTACCATTGAAACAGAAGGAAGAAAGATGACAGTGGAAAAAAAATGACTGCAATGTAAATATTGTGGTTCCGATCTGTCCACTTATTTTTTCTTGAAAAATAACAGTCTAAACAATTAGCTTCTTAGATTTCTGATCTGCTTCTTTTCAAAAGGAACACATCCCTTTGCTAGCAAGATGAGTATCCTGAAAACTGAATGGAAAAGAAAAAGGGTAATTCATGTAGAACTCAGTGTTTTTAAGGGGTGTCAAAGGTCTTTGTGGCCAAAAATATCTTCCCTCATTGGCCAAGGATTCCGACTATTAACTCTGCTCCTTATGGGTCTCTGGAAAATATGTGCATTTTAACCAAGCATTGGTTAACCAAGTTCCCTGGGAGGAGTAATCTGATTGATCTCTTACTTCCCATTATCCCCCAACAGAGATCTGGGACCCAAGAGAATAATGTGTGATCAGTAACTTTTGTTAGGGGTTGAAGAGTAAAACAGATCAAATGGGAGGTTGAAATGTCATGTAAATTCTTAGTGGGGAGTCCTTGGCCCTTAACTACCTGAGGTTTGGCTTTAGGAGAGGGCCTTTCACCTTTCAATCCGAAAATCCTATGATCCTCTAAAATTGATGACAAAAAACTTTCTCTACTTTGAAATTTTGCCTTGGCCTTAATTATTCACTAAACAAAGGGGAATAAAAGAAAAATGAAATGGAAAACAAAAAACTATGGACCTCATAAACAATTTTGTGCACACATACACGCATGAATGTACACACACACACACACACACACACACACACAAAACCAGATATGGCACAGAACAAAGAAGTGTTCTTTGTCTTTTTGAAAAAAGAAATAAACAGCCTATATATATATATATATATATATATATATATATATATATTTTATCTTTTTTTTTTTCCCGGGGGCAGTGGCAGTAACATAGTGGGTAGGAAAGAGGAGAAAACAGTATTCAGAACTGCACAGAGTCTATACTACCTGATCCAAAATATTGTGGGCATTTTGAAGAAATGAACTTAAACCGAGGCTGTGTGAATTACTGTTCAGTTTAAACCTGACTTTTTTATGTTTGGTGGCAGATAACAAGGATCTACTGAGACTTTCAAATAAATAATTGTTTGAATTTCCAGGGTTTTAAGCTATTGTTCTCCTCTCCAGAGATTCTAGTAATGACTACAATAAAGATATTTCCTTGCACTAAAAATGCTCAGCAGAAGGGCAGTAGGAATTGAGGACTTTGAGATAAGACCATTGTTTGAACTGTTAATTAACAGATGTGTCCCAAAGAAAAGAAGCTTGAGGCACTACGGTTTTGTTCTAGCACAGATGAGGGACTTCTTACAGGATAATCTATAATTTACAGGATTTTTCAGACTGGTTGGATAAACTGATGGTTCTTGGCACCTATGGCAAAGGAGAAGGGCAGTCTTTTTTTCCAACCAGGCACCATGCCAATTTAACAGATGGTCAGAAACATATAGGAGAAGGTGCCTGTTGTATGTATTATCCTTGTGAAGAATGGCTCTCAGTGAAGATGGTAGAAATAGCTTGACCATATTTGGAGCTGAAAACCACAGTTGCAATAGAAATAGTTTCTTCTGGCACCAAAGAGAACATGGGGTCTCAGTGATTGGGCTCAAGAAGAAAAATAAGATGATGTTTAGGAGTTAAAAGAAGTAAAAAACTGACATTTTGCTAGGAATATGTCAATAAATAAGATATGCAAAATTCTTTGGGTGGAATTAGTGTTGAGTATATAAAAGCAATGATTAATGCTATCATTTTAATTGTGTGAGATTTTATACAAAAAATATGTAAAACCATCGAAAAAATGGGTAACACACATATTAGAGAAATTGATGCACCAGATCAGAACTAGCTAAAAGCACACCCCTGACAATTTATCTCCCTAGCTCTTACCTCTAGACTATATCATGCTCTATGTCTCCTATTGGTAGGGCTTCAAGTCTATGGTCTGAATGGCCTGGCCACTGAGCTTCAACAGCTCATTCCTTTTTTATTGGCATAACTATGTTCACATAAGAATGACATGACATATTTGAAAAGAAACTAAGGGCTTCAGGTTTTACTATACTTTATAAGCAAATATTGATAAAGAGGATAATAAAAGTTTCCACAGTTTCATGAACATTGGAAATATACACCTAATTAAGTTCATCAGTATTTCTTAGACAGTTTGCATGGATGCAAAATATTTAAGGAACTACAGAGATATATATTATTAATTTAAGCTTATAACTATTACTGAATAAAATATCAATAAATGCAAATGAGTTTTGGAAAACAAGTTTCATGTGAACCAATATATTTCATAGCTCACAGGGTTAGCATTTAATTGAAGCTGGTCTTATGCTCTGGGGGTTCTTGTTACAGTTTTGACCTACCTAACTTCAATGTTATTGGGTTTTAGAATCAGCACAAATGTATTATTATTTTTAGTTTGTAGCACAAAAAATATTTCACATGCTAGAAACTAATATTCTGAGAATCAGTGCTAATTTTTAGATCCAAAATGATATTTTCTTCTCCAAACTATGGAGGACAAATATGTTTTTAATCATATTCCTTAAGCTGTCTTTGAATATTCACATACACATATGTATACATATATATATGAAAGAAAAGTATAAGACTTATACCTCTGTTTACAATGTGGTATACTGGTATATGGTACTACAATGTAACCAAAACAGAAACAGTTAGCAGAAAGCTCTAGCAGTGCCAAAACTTTCAATTATTAGAGTAGGATCAAGCTGACTAAACATAAATTGATCCCATAAACACAGGAACAGGGCAAAGACTGCATTTAGCTTTCTGAAGTGTAATCACGACTACCCACACCTATCTCTTCTTTGACGGTTTACATGAATCACTTGTATTTTGTATCATTTAAAAAACAACCCTTTAATTCTTTAAAGAATGGCAGTCACAAAATTATGACAGTGGATGTCAAAATTAATGAAATTTAACACAGACTTGGCAAGGTGTTTAACATATGGTGTTTGCTTCACTTGATAGAACTATGCTATGTTTGGGTCTCATTAACTAAGCTGCAATTGCTAAGGCAGATCTGTATACCTTAGAGAGCAAAGCAAGGGGAAATGAAAGTTATTTAGGCTAGTTTGTGTTTCTACACAGTATTAAAAGCACTGCACTGATTATGTTGGATGCTGTGCATTGCAACTTCTCAAGAATTCCAGTTCTCCCAGTTATAAATAAGGAGCTAAAATTGATTTTCAAACCCAGTATATGTGTGTGTGTATATATATATATATATATATATATATATGTATGTATGTATAGGAAGAGAAAGTTTTCAGTCCAATCCAATCCAATTTAATAAACTTTTCTTAAGCACTGGGATAAGTGTCAGGAGTACAATTTTTTTTAAAAGCTAGGTTTGGAATGTGGGTGGAATCATGAAAAAAACTTCACTGAATAGAGATCTAATGAGTTTTGTGAGTTTGTGATTTTACAAAAACAATAACAAAAAACCAGCACAAAACTGTTGGAAAATTTGATATGTAACATACCCTTAAAAATAACTACCTAAAAAAATTAAGATCATCAAACTGATGATCTTATTTTATACATTCAAACCAACCCATATGTTTAGATTAAATAAACTTTTTTATTAAAGAAAAATACTCATTTTCACTTAAATTGAATGTGTATGTTCTGATATCATACCCATCAGTATGAGACATAATGAATGCACATGCTAGATATTTCTATTCTAAGATGAATTTGTCTATTATTTCCCTCTCTCCAAAACAAACAAATAAATAAATGTTATAACTAAACACTGAAATCAAGACAATGAGCATAAACAAGGATAGCTCATGGAAAATTCATTCATCAGGATGAAACTCTAAATTTTCCTGAATGTTATGTTTTTTACAAAATATTATTGTAAGGGTGGGAGGTTCCTAAGAAATGCAATTCATACTTACTTATGAAATCAAACTTTTCTTACTGAAATTTATAGTGTCCATTTTTTCCCTGGAAATTACTTTGCATATATTTTGCGTTAAATTTTCTGTGTATAAATTATTTTTGTGCAATATAATATAAGCTCCTAGAGGGTACAGACAATTTTATTTTGGGGTTTGTATTGTCAGTGCCTAGCATGGTTTTGGGAACAGAGTAGGTACTAACTAAATTGTTGATCAAATCTCCTACAAAATCCTACTTCAATGCCTTACCATACTGTGGAGGTGAATCTCAAAGGTTTCATCAGAAGAGTAAAAGTTCTGGCAGGCTCTACCAATCAATCCAGTTGCTTCAATGTATAGAATGCTGACTGTGGAGCTGGGAAAATCTATGTTTGAATTCAGCCTCAGACCCATATTAGCTATATGACCCTGAGCAAGTCAGTTAACATTTGCCTTCATTTGGGAAAATAATAGCACCAACCTCCAGGATTTTGTAAGAATCAAATGGGAATATTTGTAAAATATTTTGCAAACCTTGAAGCCCTATGCAAATGTTAGTTATCATCATCATCATCATCATCATCATTCTGGAAAAGTAGAGATTAAGAAGATACTGTCAGTTTTCTGAGGACCAGGCTAGCTAAATACAGAGGCTTATTACTAGTGAGTCAGTCATGTGGTAAGGACTTCTTCAGTCATAGCCACTCATGTAGCAAAGAAAATACAAGATGTCCCTCAGTCCTTTGAAAGTTCTAATAGTTATGTTGTTTACTGTTAGTAAGTTAAATGTGATGTCTTTGTCTAGAGACTGACAAGTCAACATACTTGTTGAGGAACTGAAGAATATCATTTGCCATTTTCACTATGCATGAAATTAGAAGAAAAAGGAAAGTTAGGGCTAAGCAGAAGGATAGCTAACAAGTCATCCTCAGAGAGGGTCATTAAAAAGTTGCTGGGTTGGTTTGATTGTGGATCCAAAGGAAATAAGAAATGGCATTCCTTTGGCAAGTTTGATACATAATAGTACAGTGTACATGATAAGCATTTGTAAAATTATCACCAAGAAAATAACTGGATAACTGAGCACAGGACAAGGTAGAATAATTTTATGAAGAACTCAATAAATCCCTTCAAAGCAATCAATGTGAACTTTAATATTGGGCAGCTAGGTAGGTGGCATAGTGGATAGAGTGCTGACCCTGGAGTCAGGAGGATGTAAGTTCAGATCTGATCCTGGTCAAGTCACTTAACCCTGTTTGCTTCAATTCCTCATTTGTAAATTAAGCTGGAGAAGAAAATGGCAAACCACTCTGGTATCATTGCCAAGAAAACTTCAAATGGGTTCACAAAAGTTGGACACAACTGAAACAACTCAACAACAACGAACTTTAGTACTCTGACTTTAATGTAAAGATGGACATTGAAAAGGCTTCTTTCAAGAGTAACATAAATAAGAGAGACCAAAAATATCTCACACTTGAATAGTATGAGTATTTCTTCAAGAAGAGAGTTTGGAGCAAGTACCAAATTTTAACACATTAATAAAAAATTGATTATATTCTGAGAGGAAACAGATGGTTACCAGTGTGGGAGGCATTTCCAAATCATCTGTCTGTGTACAAACAGACCCATAGATATGTTAGCATAAACATGAAAACTGATGCCAAATTAAAAACAACAATAACAACAATAAAAATCAGAATAAATATATGGTATTTAATTAAAGGAACCCCTGTATAACCTATTTAAAATAAAGAGTTGCTGCTGAAAAGAAGGAAATGGATAAAACAACAGATATTGACAAAAATATCAATATTTCTAGATTTTTTTTTGTAAAATATTGGACTTTTAGCCAAATCAGAAAGAAAAAAGACCAAAAATTTAAATGATCTGTAAAGATTTCTATGTCAAATGCTTTCATTTATCAATGACAGTTGAGTCACTTTATTTGTCCTCAAAAGATGAGAGATAAAGTTAGATTAGAACAAGTATACCAAAAAGAGGTCCATGATGGAGGACCCAAAATTTTGAGACGGTTGAAGGATCACATATCAAGATATCTGGAAGATGAAAGGACAGCAAATACTTGGAAAACATCATATATATTATTACAAAGAACTATAACAATCACTGACATCTGTAGATGTTTGGAGAGCATGTTTGATGAGGTATTTATATTATAAGGGAACAAAATGGCTTTCACAATGATGTATTGTAGTGGATCAGATTTGCTACAACTGATGAAAAAAGTGAAATTCACAATTCTACTGTATTTATTTTTCTTGACCAGAAAAAAATTGATTCAGTAGAGAAACATTCTTCCATACAAACTCTCATGCATATGTGAAAAAATCCCCAAAGGTTCTTTTAAGAATGTTAACAACATCAAAACTGTATTGAGTGATCCTCTTGTACTGAAAACAAAGCAAACAAGGAAATGTATGCCCACCAAATGTTTGTCGCAGCCATGGATATATCCACAGTCATGTACATATCCACATGGGAGAGAAATTCTCTAGGGATGATAAGGTAAGCAAGTTATTTCTATTTGTACACATTGTGTTGGTTGCATCATGTCTCATTATTTTGAAGAGCTCCCTAAGAGAGATTTGTTAGTACTCAATAATTTGGTCTAACCATCTATAGAGAGAGAAAAAAAAGTGGATGAAGAACAATTGTCCAAAACAAAATATGCAGTTGATATGGGACTATCCCACAAACTAGTTCATTATTACATATACCTGTGGATGGATGATGAAATGGGACCAGTAATGAATAACAAAAGAGTGGGCTAATTGGGAAATTGTGCAGTGCTTTTAATGATTCCAATCTTTTCTCTGAATCAGAGGTCCATCTTTAAAAAATCAGTATTTTCCAATAATCCACTGATGAAGGTAGTCAGCTAATCACGGAATACAACTTTCTCTGAAGAATTATTGAACAAAGGGAAATAGAAAGGGTGGGTATGAATAGCTGTTCCATGAAGAAATGCAACAAATCTTATAACAAAGGGTATTATTGAGAGACCTATGATCAGAAAATGAAGTTAGCAAGTTATGTATCATAGTGAAGGATAATTAATTGGTTACCTGTATGTTTCATAGGTATCCACACAATGCCAAGAGATTTAGAGGAAGTATGTTGTGTGATTATGGATTGGCATATATGAGTCACGTGGGATTATGGAATGGCATATATGAGTCATGTAGAATGAGAAACATTAATAAGTTGTAATCTAAAATCATTTAAATGCGTATCCACATAATTTACATTGCAGATACAACAAAATATTGTTCAAATTTATCATTCGAAGCCATTTTTACTTATCAGTATTATTTAGTGAATAGAGAATGTTTTTCTCTGATGGATCTCATTCCCCCCCTCCCCATTATTTTCATGATGCTTTTTAGGCTCTCAATAAGAGATTGAGAGTGAATATAATTTTTTGGCTAAAGCATATCTATTTGGTGTTGAAAATATTTAAATACCTCTAACAAATGGAGTTTTGCTTAAATTGGTGAGGTGATTGAGATAGAAGAGATCATTTGAAACTCAGAAAAGTCCTGCCCAGTCTTGGAAACCCCACCTGGTAATATTTCTCCTAAATATCTAACAGATTTATTCCTAGTTTGCATTTCACCACAGCCGCCCCAGCAAATAGCTGAATATACTCAGGGATGTCACTTCTTGTCATGTAAATTTGAGACATTTGTAAATATTGCTAGAGCAGAGGTTCTTAATCTTTTTAGTACCATGGGCTCTTGGTAGTCAGGCAAAGCTTTTACATGCTCTTTTAGAAAAAAATCAAATTCAAAAAATACATGATTAAACAGTAAAGTAAAATATTGAAACAGTTATCAAAATATTAAAACATTAATTAATTAAAACATTCATATACTTCAAGTTAAAAAACTCTGTTCAATAGAATAACACTTTATTCCTGAGACATTTGATAGATTTCACTAACAATTTTTTAATCTACATGTTATATTTCAAATACAAATATTGGGGGCACCTAGGTGACACAGAGGATAAAGCACCGGCCCTGGATTCAGGAGGACCTGAGTTCAATCCGGCCTCAGACACTTGACACTTACTAGCTGTGTGACCCTGGGCAAATCATTTAACCCTCTTTGCCTCACAAAACCAAACCAAAACAACAACAACAACAAACCAAATCAAATGATGTTTTTTTTTTTTGACCTTTGATTTCTTCTTGGTCTAGATGAACAATTTATAGTGTACTTCAGGTTGTTTTTGGTCAAAGTCCTTGATCATTTTGGGAAAAATAAAGTTCTTTAGAGCAATTAAATGAAATCAAATAATGTTACAGGGGAAATATAAAAACATTGGTTGTGCCTCTGCATATCAGAGAAGGAGATTCCATTAGAAGCATTTCAGCAACTTTTTTAGGCAAGCTTTGGGAGTGCCTTTAGAAAACAGACACTCTGCACTTCTACCAAAGAAATTTAAGTTACTCTAATATCCTGAGGGGGATGAATCAGGCAGTGTCTGAGAATCTAGCCTGCAAGTCTGAGTGTGAGTTGGGACAGTGAGTCCAGTGGAATTGCTACATATAGATTCATAAAAATATTGTCATGGCTTCAAGCTTAAAATGCATGACTATCTGTACTTCCATAAAATTGTGCACTAAGGAAAACATTGTCTAGCAGTTCTGTTGAATTTAATCAGGTAGCTAGTACACATATAATAATACTGTCAAAATGAATGATATTAAAAGGGGAAGAGAATAAACATTTATTAAGTGACACTCTATGCCATAGCCCTGGAAGATAGGTACTATTATCCCCATTTTGCAGCTGAGGAAACTGAGGCACAGTGATTAAGTGACTTGCATAGGTTCACACAAGTAGTTTTGAATAAGACATTGATTTTGAACTCAGATCTTCCAGGACCAGAGCTTTATCCAGCATAACATCTAAATACTTCTAGTCAGGAATAAATCATTATCATAAACATGCAAATAAAAATGTATTATAAATTTACATTATCTTTGAATTCTCATATTTGTACATTGTTTCTCAAAAGGGCAATGACCAGTAAATCTTTTGTTTACACACAGTAAGTGCACAATAGTTTTTTTTTTGTATTTTTTTGTGGGGCAATGGGGGTTAAGTGACTTGCCCAGGGTCACACAGCTAGTAAGTGTCAAGTGTCTGAGGCCGGATTTGAACTCAGGTACTTCTGAATCCAGGGCCGGTGCTTTATCCACTGCGCCACCTAGCTGCCCCCACAATAGTTTTTTCATGAGTATGCTAATAAAGGTATGCATTCTCAAATTAACTATTATTCTTCATAAGAATAAATTTTGATTCATTAGTTTTCTTACTGTTTTTTCCTTGACATAACTATCTTTTATCTTTTCACACCCATATATTTTCAAATTAAAAATATTGCCCAATTTTCTCATGTTTTTGTGACATGTATTACTTTGTTAGATTAACCACCTGCTATCTAGTTGGTTTTTTTTTTTTTGGTGAATTTAAGTGTTTTTTCTTGTTTTGGTTTCTACCTTTAGGTATATCTTACATATAATTTCCTTCACTTAGATAGTTATGATGAACTTTAAGGGATGGGAAAAGTTAGGAGCAAGAGGAGAGTGGTCCTAGTTATCCAAAATATAGTACAATGTAACTGAAAGCTAAAGGTGGAACATAAGACAATCAAATGGAAAAAGACAGGCATTGAAGGCAAGCTGGATGTACTCAACAATTTTTGTCTCAGACAATCTTTGCTTAGCATCCTTACTGTTGATAGATATATAAAGGTTAAATTGACCATTGGTTATGACCAAATCTCTGCAGTTCCTATCCCAGGAAATAATATACCTAATATTTCCCAGTAAACCAGAGGGATTAGACTCAATAATATGAATGAAATTGAAATAACTTATTTTTGTCACAATGGGACTATTTAATTTATATTCTCATTATTTTCTCAATAAAATGAGTCCTTTAATAAGTTGATGGATTCGTCTAGTTTACTTTTTTTTCGCATAATATTCCTCTTAAGAGAAATGGCTAATACTATAGAATTCAAAGTAAATTATTTGGGCATCTAAACCAAAACATGCAGACAATATATGAGAAATAGGGAGAAATTATGGAAAGTGGTTTTCAAATAAATGAGAATAGTGTGGTCAAAAAGTGCAATGTTCCTTGAGAGGTGTTGATTTCCCTCTTGCAAGATCTTCAAACTCAAACTGAAGACCATTTTCAGGTAAATTTTAATAGGGATTCCTTTTGGTTATGTGTTGGACTAGATGGATACTGAAGAGTCTTTTAACTTTAAAGTTCTGTGAAAATAGCCCAGTTCTACAAAAATATGAAAACCAAAACAGTTTACTTAATTTAAGGTAGAAATGAAATTTTCTCTGCTCTGAGATTTATAGAATATGTTAGCTAAATAAATTTGCAAGAAATAAAATAAAATAGAATAGGTTCTTACAATTAGCTAGCTAATTCTTTTTCATATGCCTACTTTTAAATAATACTTATTTCCATTACAACTTTAGATGTAGCTAAAATAACTGGAATGAAAGAAGGGAGATTATGACCATTGACTTTTCATAATCTCCAAAATTTGAGGATTTATAAAGACTTAATACTACTTTTCAATTGTTTATATTTTTCATACATATTTACTCTTTAATATTGTTAGGAGTTATCCTTTGTTAATATTGCTTGTCTCATGAGAATGATTTAATGAGGATATGATTGCTAAAAATAATTCACTATTTCTCATTCACTTTAGATCTCTGCAACTTCTTATGTGGGTTAAAATTAATCACATATTAATGCACATATTAGAGAGGTGTAACACACAAGTGTGATGTGACATGGGGAGGATGAAAGTCAACAAAAGAGTAGCTAGTGAGTTTCTTTTTTGCTCATTTATGAAGAAGAGATCTTATTCTGGAGGCCCCAGAAACTCTCAGTTAGATTTTCCGCAAGGTGACTTAATGTACATATTACATTGTTCGTTACTACTTGCAAAAGAAAAAAAATACAGTTTATCCTCAGTTGGTAAAAAGCTGAATATGGAATGTTAATAGTATATAAGAATATAAGTCAGTGGATTCCCATGTCTTCATAGTAGGTAATAGAGGAGGATGCAACCTTGGATTGATCCTTGGGATAAAAGAGAATAAGAAAAATGGAAAAGCCTTAGGAAAAGACCTGATATCATACTCCGACTGTGGAAAAGTGTACCCATAGCCTTAAAATCATGAGTCTAAAGGATGCCTAACAATCTCAGAATGAAATATCATAACCACCCATTATTGTTGACAGAAATGCTGCCCCCCTTCTCCCCATACTTGGTTGTATGGTAGTCATTTGTTTTGGGAAAATGGATAGTGCCCTCTGCTTGCTTCATAATCACTAGATATTTTTGGTTTGATTATAATTTCTACTCATTCTGTTGCTGCTACATTTTGGAGAATGTAATCTATGCATAGAAAGCCTAGTCATTTAAGGGATAATTGGAAGAAGCACCAGAGGGGAGGAAAAGCAAATCAGGCCCTTTGGAGAAAATAACATAAAATTTACTTGATTACCAAAAGACTCTGGATGATATTGAGCTATTAAAATGTCAAGATATTTTGCTTATAATTAATAATAATGATAATACATTACTTCTATACATGTATTTTGTAGTTATACAAGTAACAAAAATTACTTACTTTAAGGAATTTGAATTTTTTCTTCTGAAAGTAAGAAAGCAAACAATTTGAAATTAAAATAGTTGCCTTTGATTTAACTTATTAAAAGGATTTTCTCTATAAACTCAGAGACTGAACATCTATTAAGTGCCTATGGGAAATATTAAGTTGCACAGTTTATTAAGATCAACTAGTATAATTATTTTTTATTTATTTTAATGCAATGTTCTTAGTGATTCATTAGATTAGCACTTTAATGAAAGTTCATTGTTTCAAATCCTATTCATTTCTAGTCATAATATTGAATCATAGAAAATAAACATTCCATCATGATGATGAAGAGTAGCATCTGGGCTATAGATTACATCTATCAGCATTTTTATTGTTATACACAATTTCATCAATAAATCTACTGCTTCTGTTTTTATATTTTGACGAATCTTAAATATTAAATTATCATTGAAAGTAGGTACATAATAACCCTCCCAATGCACAATTATTTTAGGTAGCTAGTACTTCCTGTATTTGTGGATAATGTAGCACATTAAAAGCTATTGTATAATTTTTCTTGGATAGTTTAATTACAGGACATATTTATACAACGTTGTGACAGTCTGAGTTTCTCTAGGGAAATTTCTCTAGGTGGTTTAAAGGATAGAGTATTGGACATGAGTTCAAATTCAGCCTCAGATACTTACTAGTTATGTGAGCCCCGACCAGTCATTTAACCATTTTTGCTTTTGTTTCCTCAACTGAAAAATGGCGATGATAACAGAACCTTATTCACAGGTTTTTTGGTAGCATCAAATGAGATCATGTTTGTAAAAAGTGCTTAGCACAGATTCTAGCACATAGTAGGTCCCATATAAATACATATTTCCTCCTACTCCCTTTTTAAAATGGGGTTAAAATTTAGCTAAGTAGAAGAGGTAAAACAATTCTGAAATCAGTGAATAGTATTTTCCTTTAAAGATATCAAAAATTGGGCAAGTTGGATAAGAACACAGGTACTATATGTAAAAATTAGAATTTTGGATAAAGGGTCTGGGATTCTCAAAGTTTTGAATAGATACACCTCAGTCATTCCTACCTTACAGTATACTATATTGTAATAGTATTGACCTAAGTTCAATACAAAACATATTCTATAAATTTAGTGTGCTCTTAAAAAGGTTTGGTTCTTATAAGATTGTAACATATTGAAAGCTTCATGTTGAATTGAATTTGTATATGCAGATGAATTGGGTTTTTTGTTTGTTTTGTCTTCTCTGAGACTGGATCTCCCTTTCTTGTACAGGCTGGAGGTACAATGCTCACTCAGGCATCTGATTCTAGTGCCAATCAGCAAAGCAGCTTTGGCCTGTTCCATTTCTGACCTGGCCCACTTTGCTCTTCCTTAACTAGTTACCTTCCACTCTTGGGGGTTCATCATAATAGTGCTATACTTAGTGTGGACACCATATTACTTTAATGCTTTGCAGCTCAGAACTGAGTTGCTCAAGCATTCTACTAAGATTAAACTTCTGTAGTGGTCAGGATTACAGGCATGTACCAGCATGCCTGGCTGAGTTTGTCAATTTTTTATGTATAACAAACATTTGAAAACAATACTTATCAGTTTTGGGTAATCAAATAGTTCATTTTTTTTTACCAGGATTCCCTTTCTTCAAATACATAGAGAACTTTTCAACTCTCAAAATGTTGAAATTGAGGAGCACAATGAGAATAACTGTGTCATTCCTGTTGAAAGAGGGGACTGCACATGCACAGAATGTCATTGATTCAATTTCCCATATGGAAGAGGCTGGGGATTCTGCCTATGCTGATGTATAATAGGAGTCCCTTGGGGTGACTTTGAAGCATGCTTAGACATTTTGTAGTTAGTTCTGGTCTGCTAACTAAATGATGGACAGTAGCTTCTTTGAGTGGCTACGGTTGTAGACCCAAGATAGGGGATACATTCAAAAGGCCTTATTTGGTCTCAGCCTTTCTTTTGCTTTGACTTTATTATTTTGTTTGGTTGTTAATGAACTTTTAATCAAGATGTAGATTTTAATCTGCACAGTTTTAAAGCTATAACAAATATTCTTAAAGCACAGAGATTAAGAAGCACCCATTCTCTCTCCTCCCTACCCCCTCCCCACTGGAACTTTGTGTCCTCTAGAGATCATCTATTTATTTGAACAAACTTTCATAGAAAAGTATAGTTCCTAGATGAGCCTTGTGAGGATTATGGTAGTGATGTATATGAAAGTATTCTATAAATTGTAAAATGCAATATAAATGTAAAGTATTATTATATATGAGACTTATAAACCAAAGCTATATCAGTTTTGCTTAAGGCTATTTCAAGACTTATAGAACAAAGAATAAGTAAGGTAGGGGCATTTAAAATATTGACTTTGTATTTCTTTAGCTGATGTCATTCTGTTTAACAGCATGTGGTGAGAGACAATGTGGAAAGGGAGAGGACTCTGACCCACTCCCGTTCTAATGCTGATAGGTGACCCTTTGAAAATGGGCCTTGGTCTTTTGCCTTGGTGTTTGGTTTTTGTTTTAGATGAAGGAAGTTGGAATCTACCTTATGAGTTTTAAAAGGTCAGGAGAGTCATCTGGGAGTCTGGAAATCTGAAGTGTGGAAGTTGAGTTCATGGTGAATTTTGCAGCCAGTGGGAATGCAAAATTTGGTTGTGAACTTGGTGGGATCAAAGCTATGTAGAAGCTACTTTAAGTGAGAGCCTACTCTCCTCAGAGATAGATGCAATATAGTGGAGATAATGCCCATAAAGTGTTAGATGGGTGGGGGAAATGTTTGTAATTCTCTTTTGTGTTATATCTTCCAAATAACTACACCCCCTTTTTAAAAGCTAATTGATGTTAAGTGGTTAAATGAGAATGAAATGCTAGTTAATGATTGCTAAAAAATAAAGGCTTGAGCCTGTGGTATTAACTAAAGACACCCCAGTCCCTGAGGAGTATCCCTAGATCCCCGGGAGGATATAATAAAAATAGCTAGCATTTATATAGCACTTTAAAGCTTGCAAGCACATTAACTTATTTGATGATCACAACAACCCTGTGAGAGAAGTGCTGTCATTGTCCCCATTTTACAGATAAGTAAACTAAGGCACATAGATTAACATCTTGTGGCTTGCCCAAGGTCACACAGCTAGCAAATGTCTTAGGCAAGATTTGAATTCAAGTTTTCCTGACTCCATTCTATCCACTGTGACACATAATATACATGTAGTAGAAAGGTAGTTGCCGGACTCTGTGAATACTTGCCATACTGTCTTCAAACCAAGACCATTTCCAGCTTTCATACACTTTAGTATCCTTATATACTCTTTGATCTAGCTACACTGACCTAGTTGTGGCTCCTCAGACACAGCACTCCATTGCCCACTCTGCTTTTGCATTCATTAGTTGTTCCTCATGCTTGCAATTGATTTCTTCCTGTCCTCTCACTCTTAGCTTCTCTGGCTTCCTTTAAGATTCAACACAGATCCTCCTTCTACAGGAGACATTTCTTTATTCTCTTCCTTTCTCCTAATTCCCTTCTGCCTGAGATTATCTTCCATTTATACTGTACATATTTTATAGGTACACAGTTATTTACATGATATATGATTAGAATGTGATATCCATTAGAATGTGGATGTCTTGAGAACAAGGACTGTCTTTTTTGGCTTTCCTTTTATCCCCAGAACTTAGGGTAGTTTCTGACACATAGTGCATGATTAATAAATATTTGTTGACTGAATGATGATAATCATTCCTGCATGACTGAATTTTCCCAAGAGGTTATAAGTTCCCTTTTTGGGGGGTCATTTAGAAGGTCTCAAATAATACCTAAATCCCTGATATACATTTGGCTATCGTACATTCCACATTGTTGTCTAATGCTTCCTTTTAAACTAAGTGTTTAAGAACACAATGGGAGTGTGAGGAAATGAAGGTCAAATTTATTTCTTTAATCGTCTTTCGACAATATCTTTGATTCATACATACTTAATCCTCAATTCAACTCTCAACTTGATTTAAGGACTTAGTGTCATTGTATATCTGCTGCCAGCAAGCAGGAACTTAAGGTATAAAAAAATCAATATATAAGTAGAAATGTTATTTCTAAAAGGAAACATATGTACTAAAAATTGTCCATCATAATTGCCTTGTTTATGATAAATTATATCAATGTCCTGATTCGCTTTTAGTTGAGCACTGCTGCATCATTGTAAACTAGCTGAATTTTGATAAGTTGGAGAGTGTCCAGAGGAGGTAGACAAGTTTGATGAAGTGTCTTAAGTTCATTTGGTTGAAGAGTAATCACATTTTGAACATACCCAGTTCAACTAAGATTGGAGGCATCCTTGAAGGGAGACATAAAGGACCTGCTTTGTGGAAAATAAATCCTGTGTTCCCCTCCCATATGGGTGGAAGCAGTCTGTTTCCATTGGCTATATAGTTGCTTATACTGCCTGACTGAGATAGTCTCAATCTCTTGCTGCAGCTGCATTTAGCGGTGAAGGTCTTGTTCACTCACAGTATGGGCATCATATACCAAGGTCGGTGGGGGTGGGTGAAGGACTATCTTCCCCTTCGCTGTTTAGGCTCTGTGACGCCAAGACTTTATCTTGAAATTTTGCTTTATTTTATTTGTACTTTTCAGTTCTGAGTGCAGGAGGTGAACTCCCTGGACCTGGGAGCTTTAACCATAAAGACCTTGGAGCTGTGATTCAAGGACAGGTGTTATAGGAAAATCTGGAAAATCCAGGGTGATGGAACACAAACCTAGGGGGGGGGGTCTTAGGCCTTTGCTATATAGGAACTGAGCTAAACTGTGAACCTAATTTTCCTATTCTTGCTAGAGACTAAGTGGGTAAAGGGGTTTTGAGCTTCTCCCTCAAGTGTTGGGGTGAGGGGATGTTTGTATGTTTGTTCTTTTTATATCTTTGAAATAAATATTCCTTTGTAAAAGCTAATTTGAATATTAAGTGACTAAATGGAATGAGGGCTTTCAGGAATCCCTTAAGATAATAATTGATTGGGGAACATAACTGATGGGGATATGAACCCAAAGAGATTAGACACCCCGAACACTTTTAAGAATACCAGACTACTCTGGAGGAGGGGTAAAGGTAACATACCTGGCCTTTAGGCAGCCAGAAAGGGGTATTTACAGAAGGAATTGGGGATATTTAGCATAGGAAGGGGAGGCTCAAGGTGGATATTCTGTCTTCAAGTATTTAATGGACTATTATGTAGAGGAGAGAGGAAATTTTTCTGTTTTGGACCAGAGGACAAAAGGAGGAAAAATGGATGGAAGTTGCAAAGAAGTCAACTGAGGTTTAATGTGAGGGAAAGCTTCCTAATAATTAGAGCTGTTTAAGAGCAGAATGGGCCACCTTGTGTGGGGATTAGAACTTTCACTGTCAGTTTTTAAATAGAGACTGGACAACCACATGTCAAGTATGTTATGGTGTGGATTCTTTTTCTATATGGGTTCTGCCATATGGCTAGAGAAGTTGCTTTAAAATTTTTCTTATTCATTAAACCGTTGGAGAACCTATCTGCCAATAATGATTTCAACCAGAAAACTACATTGGAGGAATATTAATTTACTTATTTAAACATAAATCAAGTGAAGTTGGTTTTTACTTTGGCATGCTTCTTTTGCCAAGTGGCTTAAGCATAAGAGATGTCATTCATAATCATAAGAGCAAAGAAATTTATCAACCAAAATAATATTCTGGAGGTAAGTATAAAGTATTATATATTCTGTATATAGGACTTGATTTTCTTAACATGCTCCATTTTTATGAAAGATAAATCAAGCTGAGATCAATTTGCTTTTACTTTCAGAAGAGAAAATTCAAATTCCTTAAAATAAAAATATTTGTTATTTTGTAGCTACAAAAATAGGTACAATGGTAAGTATCATTTATTAATCATAAGTAAGACATCTCAATATTTCAATAGCTCAATATGATCCAGTCTTTTATAATCAGGTAAATTTTATATTATTTTCTTTTTATGGATTATTCAAAAGGTTAACTTGCTCCCCCCACCACTTTCTAGAACTTTCTACCATGCAAGTTTTGGCAGCAACAGAATGACTAGAAATTATAATCTAACCTAAAATGTTTACTATGAAACATGAAAGTAGTACAATTTATTTCCCTAGAACAATTGCCTATCATATCAACAGATATATATTGTTCTGTGCAGGAGTGGCAAGGGTTGGGGGATAAAGGAGAAAAGGCTGAATCTACAATAATTGATAGTTACGATCCATCATTCTGACTTTGTTAGTTATCCTGTAGGCTGATGATTTTGAAGCTATGTGTACACTTCTTTACAGTGGTTGTGTGATATCAAGACTCTTCCTAGTGCTTTTCTATGTTTACTATTTCCCTTCCCTACAACAGTCAATCCCAGCTTGAATCCAATACTCTTTCCACTTTTTCCCTCTTAAAAAAAGTTTTGAACATAGTCTACAAAGAGAACATAGTATAGCCCTGACATATAAACAGATCGCAGGTATTTTATAACATATCTTTTATCCCTCTCCTCATATTTCTAAATATGTACACTAGCAGCAACCTATAAACAATGTGTTGTTTAAAAAAAGGTTCTTTAAAAATATCCCCATTCATTAATAGTTATTATGGGGGTTTTAGAATATGGTCTTGACTATGGACTTGACTTGAATAATGGTTCAAGAAATCATCTTTATATTTTTGCAGCTGAAGCTGTATACTATGGACCATTAACCAAGAAATGTTACTTGCTTTTAGATAATGTACAAATATATTTCAGCAACATCACGCCACCATCTTAGAAATCTCTGCAATCACTGATTACTCTGTGATACTGCAGCACTTTAATTTCTATTCAGCTTTCAGAGATATTTCTACCTGGTAGTAGGGGAATGGAGATGTGTGTATGTGGGGACGTGGTCAATTTTTACTTTCTACTCTAAGTCACCAAAAAATTATTCCTCCTGGTCCTTATACATTGAACTTTATCTAGATATAGACATGATGTAAATATTGTTATAAAATTATGAACAAAAGCAATGAAGAATCAAATTTATAATTTGGCATTTATTAATTAAGGTTTACATGTAATTGTAAAATCATGTGCTTGTTATGAGAGCTATGAATTTTATCTGGATAGATCAATTTAATAATGATGGTTACATTTGGCTTGGTGACCATAGCATATGTTGTACTGAAAAACTTGTGAAAATGACATTTTTAGTGATCAGGCTAAATGGTCAGAGTGAATATAGTATTTGGCAAACTCTTGAAATTATTGTGGCTTCTTTCGGAGACTGTTAGGTTTTCCTTGATAGGGATGATGTTTGTCTTAGTTTGTAAAGATACCTCTGGGAGACTTTTATTTTTGCCTTTGGAATCTACAAACCATTATAGTAGAAGCTTTGGGGGAGAAGACAACAAGAAAGATCTCCAATTTCAGATTTATGAAAAGAAAGAACATTCATGAAAAGAAGGTAATATATGTAACAGTTCCACAAGCTTATATTAGGAATAAAGAAACAAGAATAGAAATTTCATATTTTAAAAAAATTAGTTTTCCTTGTCATTATTGCTAATACCATAGATCTAACAAGTGCTTTGTGTATTTGCTGGTTTAATACAAACTTTAAATTTAAGCACTGATTTAAGTTGCTGCTATATTCATGGTGACTTAAAACATTCTTATTTTAAATAAAGAAGTAACAATGCACCCAACCATATACACTTCCATTTATCTCCAACTCTTGTCAATGAGTAATCTGTACTACACAGATAGTGTCAACTCAATCATCTGTGAGTATAATCAAAAGGGTTTTTATAGGAAATGAAATTTATAGAAACTCAGAACTACTTGTACAAAATAGTATTATCTCATAATCCATTCTGTCTCTTTAATTGTAACTGTAAGAAGTAGCTCCACTGCTCTACCCTCTAAAAAGAAAGAAAGCAGTTTAATCTCTATTTCACTATCTATTATTTTGGAGTTTATAATGAGAAAAGAAAACAGTTAAATGAAGGAGGAAGAGAAGGAGAAAGATAGGGCATGGACGACTCACACTGGAAAAATCAGTTCCTAAAAAATTGAGAATCGACTATGTTAGAATAAACTCAGGAAACATTTTTTTTTTTTTGCTATTCAGTACCATAATAAATACTGGCTTCAGGTCCAGGGTAACTTGTAATGTTATTTTATTATCACATTGCATTAAATCGGTCTTTTAAAAATAAGTCACATGATAGAAGATTGAGTAGATAGTTTTATAATTTCATTACCTGAAAGGAATAAATCTATTCTTTGTATTTTTAAAATTATAAATGTTGATAACGGAACATTCCAATTTCAATTAACTATATACAATGACAAAGTATCTGAGCATAAAATGATAAATAGCAATAAAGGAAACACTGCTTTTAGATTTTAAAACTATTTTAAATTGTTTTCATTCTACTATAACTTGCCCATATGCAAGTTGTAAACATCCCATAACAGAGAAAGAACAAATATTTTGAATGTGATTAGACAATATAGTTGTTCATAATAGAAGAATACGAATTAGTTTAGCTAATATATAACAAATTCAAAATATATATAAGGAATAATACTGTTTTTGATTCATACTTGTACCAGTATGAAGCTATCATAATCACAGCACTAAGAAAGAATTCATAACTTTTAGTTGAAGACCTGCAGAATGTACTCCCCAAATGAAGATTAATTTTGTGTTTTGGGAGAAAACCCAAAAAAGGTGAGAAACAGTGATATTTGTGGGAAAGAAAAAAGTGTACACAAAGAAATACATGAAGTATTTTATTTGGTACGTGACATAAAGTGATTAAAAAACCTCAACTTTTGAGTGGGAGGGAGAGGGAAACCAAGATAATGTTTCTATGAAGGGAATAAAGATGTTTAAAAAATAATGTTATTTTGTTCCCAAGTGAAATTTAGCTATTGTAGTTCTCTCTTTAAATACTTCATATGATTAGCAAAATAATAGTAGTGATAACAACAATGACTATCTCTCTCATTGATATCCAATCTATGAGCTATTCCGAGAAATAGTTACAGAAAGTATGTCTGAGTAATTTTGGAATAAGTAAGGTCTTTTAGTAACAACAGGACTGTGTTATTATTATTTTTGAATTGTACAATTAGTTAAAAATGGCATTTTATGTTTTGTCCATATCTAAATTAATAATTGAAATTTGTCTTAGTACCTATTTACTGAATTGTACTGCATTGTACTGAAAAACACTTTATAGAAAAGTAAACATATTACTTTCATACATGTTCATTTAAAAAACATTTTGAGTTTTTTAATGCAGTTAGTGAGTTAATTTGTTACGTATATTTCTGTGCATATATGTGTATGTGTATGTCTATTTGTATTTAAGAGGTGGTTCATGGACATGGTATCACTTAGAGCATATATTAGTCATGCAAAGAACAATATTAAGATGTTAGTATGTAGTGCAACAAATAAGGAATGTACAAATGATTTTAATTTTAAGACAAATGATTCTTAATAAAAACTTTTCCTTTTTCTTATTTGCTCCAGTTTAATCAAAGGTTTGCATGATCTGTTACACATTACTATTCTCCTAAACATATTTATAATAAAAAAGGTTTGCCCTGATCAACATTTGTTTTTTTGAGTTACAAAAACAAATGCTAAGAATAACCATTGCTTTCATTTGTAGTTTTTCAAAATAGTTTCCTTTAGCATCATTGTTTCCAGGTTGTTGGATGAATTTTAAAGCATGATTACCACAACACAATTTCTAGCTGGAGCTAGTTAGCAGTAGAGATGGTAAAATAATTTTATACAGGTGGTTGATGACTGATGAAGTTTGAAGAGAGATGGGACTATTAATATTTTGGAAAGATACACTCTACCTGTGTAGCCCAGCGAATTGTCATCATTATCAGAGGTGGGGAGTGGTGTCCCGTTGTCGGTCCCCCTCTCTAGGTCTTCAGAGTCTGTCGGAAACAACACCAGAGCTGCTGATGGGGTCACAGTAGTAACAGTAGTTGCCATTTCGATCACAATATGTCCAGACACAAGTAAATCCACATATACCAAAAAGACACACAGGGACAACATACAGCATACTTCATCCTCACACCGCCTGTGGCATATTAAGCTCTGTAAAAATTTCAGTGCCATCATTTACAATTTCTGTGGCCTATAGGAAAACCTATTCAGTCTTGGATTTCCTTAATAGTCTTTTACTGCACCATTGCTATAATTCAAAGCTTGTGCAGGGCTCTGACTGCCTCCTGTGCAGCAGTCAGCACAGGCTGTGGGGAGCATATGGGGAAGAGAAGGCAGGCTAGCTGAATGCTAGCATTGCTAATTTTCTACCTTATTGTTAATCAAAGCTATTGACTGTGATCACTCCCTATCATCGCTTCATCTCCTGGCAATTACAGACTCAGGGGACTTTACCTCTTTTAGGGAGGAGGTAGTGGTCTAAGAGTGTGGGTGAAATGGTGTCTTGTCAAATGAGAGGAAGGGTTGATAAAAGTGACAAACCTTCTTTGGGAGGCAGGGAGAAAAAGGGCAAGATCACATATTTGAGAAGGCAAGAGTTTAATATTTTAAAGGACTGGCATATATTTCCAGGGCTTAATGCATGGGCAATATAACATTTGATTTCCAATTAGTTTGGGTAAGAAAATACAATCAAACCATAGCATTCAAGGTTCCTACAAAATAATAATAGTAATACTACTACTAATAATAATAATTTATTTTTCTCATTCTTGTTTTTCTTATATGTTTGGAGTACTTTTCCTTACTACTCTTAAACTTGCAAATTGATTTTCTTGATTAAAATTTCAGAGAAGAAATAAATGTTCAAATATCCAGAGTAAAGAAAGCACATATGCTCAAAACTTACCAAAATTATATTTATTCAGTGCCTAGTCATTAGGCACAGTATATCTAATATTCCAGATAAATATAAATTAGCATAGATAAGCACATTATTAGTATGAGGTTTTAGATCTGGAAAAAAATCAAGCACACATCTCACTGAAAAGAGGACTACATAGCAAATAGTTTATCATTAAGAATGAGGAACTCCTTGAAATCTTTACACAATATCTAACTAGGATTTCTAAGCACTGAAGGAGGAGGAAGAAAGCACAGCTGTTCATTGTGGAAGAAATGAATGCCTCTCTAACAGCATCAAACAAGAAATTCATTTCGGGTCCAAAGATTAAATAACTAATGCCATTCAATTTTTAAATGCTCCCTGTAAACCTTGGCTTACTGGCCAAGTCACTTAGAGTCTCATTATGTATTCAGAAGAAAATGAAACATGCTATATACCAAATCCAGTTTCTATAGTCTTGCTGGTCAGTATCTCTATCTCCATCCCATGTCACACAATTCACTTAATATAAAGTATAATTAAAAAAAAAAGAAATATGGATCTATGTTTAGGGCAGACACCAAGAAAACTATGTTTATTAGTCCATTTAAAAATTTCAATAATGGCAAACATTATGTTTGTCCTTAAAAAAAACACCTACCCAAAGTCAGTGCAGAGAGAAGAATCAACATTCTGCCCCCTTCAGATTAGTAACATAGTATGCATGTGTTGATTGGGTCAGAGTTTTAAATCACTTCTCTAAAGCAAAGTGAAATGAGCTTTTTTTTGGCATGTACTGAAGAATGACACTCATATAGTTATGCCATAAATAAAGTATTCTTGGTTAGGCAGACTATCCAAATAGAAGAATTTTGTTTAAAAAGACAAACAACAGATGTTCATTTAAATGTGCCTTTTAAAGGAGCAAATAAACACTATTACTCAGAAATTTTGATATTTAAAAGATAATATATGGCATATATATATATATCCATTTTGACATTCTTTGTTTTGCAGGGATTAATTATTTTTAATTGAAAATAATGTAATTTTAGACCATTCTGGGACAGTTTACTATATGTAGATTTATAAGCTTCAAATTATCTAAATATACGGTAAAATTCATAATTGCTGACAGAAATGAAATAAATTATAGAATTTTTTTTGTTTCTGTTTTTGTTTTTGCCTTTTTTTAGTGAGGCAATTGGGGTCAAGTGACTTGCCCAGGGTCACACATCTAGTAAGTGTTAAGTATCTGAGGCCGGATTTCAACAAAGGTCCTCCTGACTCCAGGGCCGGTACTCCATCCACTGTGCCACCTAGCTGCCCCCAAATTATAGAATTTTAAAATAGAATCAGATAAAAATATTTCCTACCTTATTTCATCATATTTCCTGCCAAGCTATTGCACTCAGCCAAAGATAAAGCAGATGTAGCAATAGTGGAGGAGGTAGGTTACAGCTAAATTAATTGATTTGATTCAAATTTTGTAGACCTACTAAGAACTGGACTTTTTTCTAACAATCCTTCATTTGACTCTAGCAAATTAGAAGTTTACTCAATGATCATTGTATGGAAAAGGGAACAGAGAAAGGAAAAAAGGTAATCAATAAGTATTTATGAAATTATTTTTATGTGCTTAGCATTGTTTTTTAGCCACCAGGCACACTATACTTCACAGAGATTGCTGTGGTCTAATGGGAAGAATATTGGATTTGTAATCACAATTCCTAGCTTTGAAACCAAGTAGGTCAATTATTAGCTGTGCCATTTTGGAGCAAGTAGTTTAATATGTCTGTGTTTCTCAGGTTCTTAATCTGCAAAATGAGTATAATAATATATGTCCTACCCATCAGAGTTGTTTTTAGAAACCAATACAATAATTTATGTGAAGCATTTGTAAGATGTTCAGTGGTATAAATACGACAGTCATGATAACAATGATGTTGCTCTGATTCTTTTCATCTATTTCCATGGGATGCAGAAAGAAAGAGCTCTAGAAATAATTGTTGCTTTGCTACTATTACTTTGTATTCAGTGTTCAACAATCTCTTACACAAGCATATAAGATAAATTCCTTTTTTAGAGGAGCATAAAAGTATCATGACATTTACTATTTTTGTTTATTGATAAAAACACAACATACTTTCTTTCCCCCATTTTCCTAGTTTCTTCAGTTCTTCCCATTTATTGACTGCCAAACAAATAACAGCAATAGCTCAAATGAAAATTTGACTCATTACAAGTGTATTATAGATGAACTCTAAGGGTTAACTTTGATTTCAGTTAGAGAAAATGCTGATAGTGCTTATCAACATTAGATAACAGCTAGTCAACCTTAATGAGTCAGCTATTCAATATGTAATTCTCTATAATGTGTATGGCTGGTCTTGATGTGTCCAGATTTTAGAATTGAGTCTAACCAACCTGAATGGATGAGTAAAAGGTTGACAGAAAAATGCCTTGGGCCATTCTTAGCCAAGAAGATCTTGGGAATTGATAACTTCTACAGGGTCCCACATACAATAAAGTAACTTATTTTAGATTTTAGAACTAATATAACTGAAAAATAATAAAAACATTTTTCAGATACTATAATTTACAATAAAATGGTTTGTAATAAGATGCCTGATTCAGTTGAGCAGTAGGTCAAAGCATATCTCTGATAACTATACAGACATTCAGGAGAACTCAATAGAGCATAGATGACTATATATAGATATATTTATATGTACTATGCCAGACACGGAACAGGGTTGTCTTTGGCAAGGAGAAGTACCATCAGGGATGAGAGTGAAGGAGTACATAACGGATGATATAAAAGGGATGTTAGATGAAGAGAAAGTAATAAGAAGGAGCACTGACAAATGTCCAGGAAGAAAAGCCTCTTTCCAATGGAAGGAGCAAATGGCCTTTTTTAGTGTAGTATGATGTCCTCAGCTGAGAGAGACAGCCAGCCAGCTAGATAGCCAGCTAGACAGAGAGTGACAGAAAGACAGACACACACAGACTGACATACACACATGCACAGACACATGCACACAGGGTGAAAGAGAGTGAGATAATGAGAGTGAGAGAGCAAGAGAGCGAGAGAGCAAGAGAGCGAGAGAGAGTGAGAGAGAGAGAGAGAGAGAGAGAGAGAGAGAGAGAGAGAGAGAGAGAGAGAGTGTGTGTGTGTGTGTGTGTGTGTTACGTAATTTGCTGTGTGGAGCTGGAGGTGAGAGAAGGTTAGGGGAAGCCGCAATAATAACTGAGATTCAGAATTGGTTAAGGAAGTGCCAAAGTTTTCATTTCCTTCAATGAAGTCCCAGAGGGAGTTTAAATAGCATATATTTATAATGGGTCTAATCAGCATGGTTTCATGACTTCATCAATCACCTTCATTAATAAACTCATGAGCAGAAGGAAGAAAAAGAATAAATGATGGAAGAAATCTAGTGTTGGGCTTTGGAAAAGTACCAGCAGTGATAGGCAAGGGAATAAAAGAGCAAGGGTAGAAGTTGGTTTAGACTTCACAGGATTTTTAACGGGTCAAGTTTGTAAGGGAAGAGAATATCACAACAAGGATGATGTTTCTGAAAGTATTGAGCAGCTGAAGATTTTATGATCATGGAGTGGATTATGGATACATTTAGAAAAAATAAAGCATAGATAGAAATGGAATGATAAAAGATTGTGATTAGAAAATTGAATTATGGAGTTCTTGGACATGGAAGTGGAACACATGGGTAATGGTAAAATTGTATGACCATTACTGCATGTAGCTGAGGAAGAGTAAAAGATTAGGTCATAAGAGTTGAGTTGTTTGAGAAATTAGGAAATTAAGGTATTTGAGAGATCATCATCATGTATGTTGAAATTCTCTAGTGTGAAGGCAAGTTTTAGGGGTAGAGAAATTTTGAATCAGGCATTGAATGCCTTGTGTTCTTACTTGGGGTAAAGGCAAGGAAACTTTTTCAACATTGGTGGATTAAGTATTACTGGGATTGGGAGAATTAGAGGGATTGGGAGTATGAGGAACATAAAAAAGGGTCCAGGTAGAGTATCAATTTATGTAAAGAGATCTGCTGCTGAAGACAGATGATTAGAACTTCAGTGTCCCTCCCCTTTCCCAGGCCCTCTAGATCTGGATACAATCCCCAATTGCCTTAATTGTTTAGATAGTGGCAGGATGGTAATGTTTTCTGAAGGATGTCTCCAAAGGCATCCTTTGATATGTTAGAAATGTTTGAGAGCTTAACCAGGTAGCTCATGTTCTAAAATTTAAAATGTATCTTAAAAACTTCAACTTTATTAGCCATAAGACCTGAAAAAATAATTATTTTCTATATGTTCTCTATAATTTGAATTATTTATATAATCTCCATCATATTTTGGATAATAAGCTCTATTGCAGAGGATACAACTCTGATGGGCTGGCAATATTGTTCAAATGCCAAATGTGTGCTTGCTTAAAAGACTATTTTTTGAAAGTATCCACATCCTGGTCAGAATAAGTGATACAAGGTCACTTTCAAAGGTCTCTCTGAAGAACTTTGGAACTGATTTCATAACATGGGAGATACTGGTAAAGGACAGCCCATCACGGTGTGCCAGCATCAAAGAAAGAGCTGTGATCCATGAAAAAGCAGAATTGCAGTAGCTCAAAAAATGTGAGATGTACAAATTTAGGGACATCTCTACCTCAAATGTTCATATGGAGTGTTAGTGCCTGACTTGTGGTACTGTATTCTAAGCTCATATTGGAATGATCAGTAACAATTGGACACACTGTGACTTGACTCTAACATAGTGCTTCATTTTTGTCCTCTTTGAGAATGAAGGACAACAATCATTTAGGATGATATGAGAATTTAGACTTTCCAGCATTTATGAAGATATATTCCCTAAATCTTCCTATAGCATGTTAAAATAAATTAGACTTCTTTCTAATTGCTAATCCTAATTAGCTATTTGATCAACTCTATTATGAATAACTTGCTATATATGTATATATATATATATATATATATATATATAAAATATCCATTTATTTATCTAACCATAGATTTGGATACAGAGGACCTTGGTTTCATTTCAAACTATACTTCTAACTGTCTTTGTGATCTTGGACAACTCATTTTCCTAGGCCTCAGTTTCCTCAACTATAAAATGAGGAACTGAACCAGAGGACCTCTAAGCTCCCTTCTAAATCTAAATCTATGATCCAATGATCATGTTGTATCTCAGGATACAGTGCTTTTGAGCAATAGAATGAATTGACATTTTGAAGATTACCATTAATAAAAGATTAAGGCAAAGCAAATGAATATAAACTACTATCAATATGAGAATTGTGTTCTACAAATTGGATCAATTCACATTGATTCTTTCTTACTAATCAAGAGGAATGCAGAGAATGGCCAACTATAAATGAAGTACTGAGCATATTTAATTAGAAACCTAGGTGAAGAATTGCAAAATTAAGTCTAAAAACATTAAACCTGTGCCACAAATCTGAAAAAATCAAATTAAGCTAAAACACAAGCTTCAGCTTTAATTCAATGAGCTTAAAATGTTTGTGAAGTACATGTTACTTTGTTCATTCTCTTAAACTAGGAGGAACAAAAAGGAAAAATAAATAGAAACTAAAGAATAGGAATTGGTACTGGATGTGTGATTTCATTGTTATATGGAACTCTGGGATAAGAAAGGTCCCTATATAACTTTAGGTTGGCAATCTAAGCAGGGAGAAAAAACCAAAACATCTGGGTTGTATATGTGTGCATGTATATGTGCATATATATGTATGTATATTTTATATATATATATATATATATGTATACACGTGTGCATTTCTGTAGGTTTTGAGGAATGCTTACCTCTGTAAAGGTCTACATAAAAATCAGTGACACATGTCAGTGTCATTTAAAATGGGAGAGTGATGTTTTGGGGAGATATCTTGAATAAGAACCTTTCTGAATTGTGTTGTCAATCAGTATTATGCTACCATGGAGCAAATAGAACATCATATCTCAAAGACATTAAAAATTATGTGATAGAAATGCTGAGGGAAACTATTTTTATCACTTTCTTAAGGACATAAAATCTAAAATTTAGGATTTCAATGATCAGTAATCTTAGTACAGTTTAGGACAGATATTGCTTGCATATAATTTTTATATTGATAAAGATAATTGTTGATATTATTATCCGTTTGAGTAGTTATTTACAGAAAATGTATTCTGCAGAGACAAAACAGGTATATTTGCCATTGATGTGTGTGTGTGTTTATGAATGTGTGTGTGTGTGTGTGTGTGTGTATGTGTGTGATCCAGACCTCTAATTTCATCCATTTGGAGAATTCTTGGTATAGAAACTCTATCTACCAGTGCCCTCTGGGAACTCATCTATAACTTACTGGGTGCCTTGAAGGGTTAAATGACTTGCTCATGGTTACATAGTGAGAGGAAGTTTTGAAGCCAGATCTTCCTAATAATGCCAGTGATATCCTTCTATGTATTATGTATCTCTCTAAATCTTTCTCTCTCTCCCACATATCAACTGAAAACTAATTCCTTCCATTGTCATCTCAATAAATCTCTGGAATATGAGGTACTGAGAGGAGATTGATTTCATGAAACTTTAAAGAAGATGGCAAAATGTGAAGTCTGTTGTTACTTTGCATAAGACATTTCTATAGCAAGAGTGGTTTTTTTGTAAGACATTTAAATATGCTCTGAGGAAAATAAACAAGCAAAAGCCCCAACAACAACAAAATGCACCAAAAATCTATTTAAATTACCAAGCATGTTTTAAGGAGACCTCTCATACAAATAGTATCCCACTTTTATATCCTCTTCAAGTTAAGTAATTAGGGAAGTTGAATGACTTGGTAAGCTATATATAATAAACAAATGTAGATTCCCAATGTTTCTGCCAATACACTATATGGAATTAGAACAACTTGCTATAAAAAGCATACACAATCCATATAAAAGTCTATATAAAATCATATACTCTGTGTTTCTTTTCATTAACTAATCATTGCAGGCTGAATAGTTTCAGTTTCATTAAATGTTTCATCAACTTCATTCATCTCCTTTTTTCAGATAAGAAAATCAATTTAGTTAATGATAAAGCTAATTGATATTAAACCAGGAATAATACAAAGTAACATATTAGTGAAATAAGTGTCATATGCTCTTAGCAGTTTATATAGTCTACCCATTGTTTCACATCCCACTGTTTGACTACCCACTGCCAAGTCAATTTAGTGACAAATGCAGTAAAATCAGCTAGTTGTAATCTGGAAGATGTGATTTGATCAGTGTAGGTGGTACCTTCATCAATGTAGACTACAACTCCTCTACAACGTAGAAGATGGTCTTTGAGAGTTGCTGTGGATGAAAAGAAACCATGACCCTGAAGTCAAATAGGTGATGCCTCTCCAAGTTTAGAGTCTTGGACAGCTGATACATATAAATTTTCTCTGGACCTGTATTTGAAGTATTGCTACCTTGATCAAACCCGTCTGTCACTACTCTTGGCTAGTGTAGCCTTTTAGAATCTCAAGCCATCTCCATGGCAGAATGATGCATCTATTGGAGTAGGCTTTTACTAGGAGGACTGATTTATTTATTTCATAAGATTATTGACCCAAAGAAAAGAAAACCAAAAACAACCTTAATCACCTGATTAATTGTTATCTCAATTTTTACTATTCCTCCTCCAAATTATTTTTTGAATAGCTTAAGGAAGACACATGTAAAACAATGGGTTACATTCGCACAGGAATGATATGAGCACATCCCTAGATACTTATATATTCTTTTATCCTGAGTTGAGCACAGAATGGACTAGGCATAGAGATTCAATTTTACTTTGAAATAATTATATTCATCTTCTCCAAATATCTTAATTTTGGACAATATAGAATCAAATATTTCTGAGCAAAATTGAAAATCCCACAAAGCATGCTTTAAAAATCCTTATGAAAGAAGAAAAATACTAAAGGGCATAAACTTCACTAAGAACTAAAACAAAATAGATAAATATGGAAGTGTCTTCCTAGGTGTCGTCTAATAGATATACAATAACAATCTGTCCTTGCTGTCCTCATCTGTAAAATTATGGCATTGAAATAAATGATATATAATATCCCTTTTAGCTCTAAAATTATATGATTTGGTTAGTGTCCTAATTTAAATTTTAAGGAAAATTTTGCAACTAATTTCAAATTTACTTTATGATTTTCTTAATGGTATGCCTCTTAGAGAAACAAACAAACAAACAAATAGATAAATAAATAAATAGATAGATAAATAAATGAATGAATGAATGAATAAATAAATAAATAAATAAATGCTCCTTGTCTTCAGGGAGTAGCATTTTGCTTGAGATGAAAATACTTAGGTATGAGATTGTAGTGTACTCTCTTTCAGGGTATCTGGGGAAGGAATGCTTCCAATGTTTGCTTTTGGCAATGTGAATAGTTAAGTTGAGTACAAAGTGACACTGAAGCTAGTCTTGCTTACATATCCAGTATATATAGAGAGGAGAAAAACAGGAAAGCTACTAAGTTATCAGGACTTTATTTGTTGATATTAGTGTGTTGAATATTTCTTGGATCAGTCTGAAGCTTACATATATTCTGACTTGAGCTACTAGATTGCATTTTCCTAATTGTAAATCTAGAGATCAGTATATTTAGTGGTAGTTTTGATTTGACATGAGTTTTCTCATGTATCATTCTACTGAATTTGCAAAAGTCTTCTTTTGACTTCTGGAAGACATGGCAAGATAGTGACATAAAGCATCCCAAAATATATGTTTATCAGGAAACCACTGCCATTTATTATGTAACAGATTTATAATAACAGAATTTTAAAATGAGTCTATATATTTTTAAACAGCAAATATTAGATTATGAAAGCTATTTTCTAAAAAGAAACAATGGATAAATGAACAGCAAGCCTTCCTGAGAGTGGCTTGTCCTTTGCATTCTTACAAGTACATATGTTGTAGAAATAATTTTTAAAGGCATTTAAATTTGACTTAATTTGACAAAGCAAGATGAAGTGCCTCCATATGAAAATAATTTCAATGAGAGAGAACTGCTTGCAATCTGAAAACCCTTTATTTCCATTTCTTTTTCCTGTGGAAACACTAGATATGATGTGCTATTAAATTAATTAAAGAAAAAATTGATCAAAAATGGATTATATTTTCTACCTGATAGCTACATATTTGTATTCAGAAAGTTACATGGGTATTGAGAAACAGCACATAGCAGAATGACTAGAAATCCAGTCATGAAGACCTTGGTTCAAGTTGGCCCTCTGACTTATACTACCTGGTGGCTCTGGACAAAGCACTCATCCTCTCAGGATTCTAGGCAACTCTCTAAAAAATGGAGGAAGTTTCCTCCCATGGCTATTCCAAATATGCATGAAATTATAGGTCCTGTCCCTATCCCTATCCATATAGATTTTGAGTACATATCAATTGATAAATTGTTATTAGTCTCTTACTATTTATATGGTAATTTTGCTAAAAACTAAGGCTACAAAGAAAAGGCAAGAACAGTTCCTGTCTTCAAGGAAGTTTAATATAATGGATGGAGTTAGTAAATAGATAAAGAGGTATATACAAGATAAATGCAAAGTAAATGGGAGATAGCCTTGGAAGGAAAGACCCTAGTAGCTAGTAAAAGTGGGAAAAGCCTTTGGTAGAAGGTGGTGTTGAGCTGAGTCCTGAAGGAAGTAAAAAATTCTAATTTGAGTAGGGGAAGTATTCCAGGAATAGAGGATAGCTAGGGCAAAGACATGGAGATAATAGATGCAATATAGTGAGAGAGAGATAGCAAATAGGCTAGTATGGTTGAACCATATAATGTGTGAAAAGGAGTATTCTAAGAGGACTGGAAATAGGAAGAGGACAATTTGTTAAAAGTTTAGAATGCAAAACAGAGGAGTTTATAATTTTTCCAAGAGGCAAATAGGGAGCCATTAGAGTTCAGTAATTACAGGAATGATGGAGAAAGCATATACAGGTTATCAACAGTGTTAAATGCCACAGAGAAGTAAAGAAGAATGAGGATTTGGGGGGGGGAATCCATTGTATTTTGGGGGAAAAGTGCCATTAGGGTAATTAAGAGATCATGGATGACTTTGGAGAGAGTTGTTTCATTTCAATGATGAGGACATTATTCACATTGCCCTGGGTTTAGAAGAGTTTGAAAGGGGAGGAAGTGGAGGGACCAAGTTTAGATGTGTTTTTCAATGAATTTGACTAAGGGGAGGACAGATACAAGGTGATTTTCAAGAGGAGCTAGCAAATTTTTGTTCCATTTTGCCTTGTTTTTAAGATGGAAGAAGCTTAGACATGTTTATAGGAATCAGGGAAGGATTCAGTAACTAGGGAGAGATTGAATAAAAGAGAGTGGAGATGATGGTGGGGTAAATCTGCTGGAGATGACAAGAAGGGATATAATTAAGGAACTACACAGAGTTGACCTGGCAAGAAGGGTCAAATCTATATCAGAAGACATAATATGTCGAGATATTTAAAAAAAAATTTTTAGCGTGAATTAACTTAATTGTCCTATTGACCCCTTCATTCACTAAAAATTCTCACTTCAAAACTAAAATAGTTTCTGATATGACATGATCAGGAAAATGGGACATTTAGCTCATTATAACTGAGCTTTATTTGCAGAGATTTGATTCCATAAACTTTGTGTGATGTAGTTTATTTCCTGGTCATTGTACTATTACTCCTGGCTCTCTCCATCTGTTGCCTGGCTTTTTTGTTATTCTCTCCACCCCCTTAACTCTTGTATTCAACAGGCTTTTCTTTATTGTGCTTAGCATCTGCTACTGTTCCTTTTCCTTCCAGTCAAAGCATAAGGTAGCAGCTACTCAGGCTAATTAAGTGGCACTTGAAGTAAGTTAACAGGTGGTGTCCCCAGCTGCCCTATTTGTAAGAACAGATAGACCCATCACTTTAAGACATTTCAATAGGATAATATTAATACCTGAATTGACATCATACCCTATTGCTAATGAAAACAATTCACATCTCTATTATTGAATCAACAATATTCTGGCAAAACTCTAAGTAGTATTATTATTATACCATTTTTAGAGACAGAGGTTTTGGTTTGAAGTTACAGCAGATTAGTTGGTGTTAGAAACTAAAATGTACCCATCACTTTCTCTTTTAATGAGTCAAATGGTGCAGATATCAGTCAATTTGGGAACATCTTTTTTTTAAAGGAACACATTCAGTAAGAAAAAAAAGAAAACAGTAAAATTGCCATTTAAAGAAAAAAATCCTTACTGGATTATTTTTTTCCTTTAGAAACTCATTTTATGTCATCTTATTTTCAATTCAACAAGCATGAGTATTTTTGCAGTATGTACTGTGCTAAGCAGAAGCTGTCACATAAAGAAACATGATTACAATAACATGACATATTTGGCAAAAGTACTGAGAGTTCTCTTATATTTATCAAAAGGTGACTAATATTTCTTAAAAGATCACATCACTGTCTATTGCCTTCTGAAAATGAGAACAAACTTCATGTTTATACCATGCTATTTATTGTTTTAGTCTTATTTCAAATTAGGTGAGGTATATAAAGAATCTTTTACAGAGGCAGTGTAGAACATTGGAATGTGTGATAAAGACCTGGGCATGGATCTTGGCTCTGTTACCTACTATTTGTATGGCTGGGGGCAAGTCATTTAACCTCTCTGAGCTTCAGTTTCCTGTTTTTTAAAAATAAGGACCTTGTTCCAAATAAACTCTAAGGTTTTTTTCCAATTTTCAATCTATTACACTTTTAATGTGTTGAAGCCAGGGGCTCACACATTTTAACCCTTCCTTTTGCTTTACTCTGGAAGCACATGCCTTATCATTATATTTTCTCAGGACCTATTTAGCTATTGTCATTAATACTTAGCATTGCATCAGGCAAGCAAAGTAAATTTTAAATCCTTCCTGTTTAGGACAGACATCCTGAATTCTTGGGAATATTCTTTTCACAATTAGATGATTTCTTTATAGTAAGCTGAATATACTTATCTTTCCTCAGAAAAGTGGCTTGAAATTTTTGTCCCTGTATGATTTCTCTGTTCCTAAATGAAAGTAATTTCCTCCCAAAGTGGATTTTCAACCTTTGTTTTCCTTTTCTGTTTTCTTTCAAGAAAGACTTACACCAGTTGGTAAATCACAGTGAGGTGCAGGAAGCAAATATCATCTGGACATATAGTCTTTTGTCACATAATTATTCACTGTGCCCCCTTAAGTATTCTTCTGTGATCTCTTTTCAGCAATTGGAGGCGTTTCTTAGGCTTCATTCACTGGGCCACTAAAGGGACAAATTTCTTCTTTGGTCCTTTCATTGTCTGCTTTTTCTAACCATAGTCACGGTCTTGCTCTCTTCTTCCTAATTGTGCTTTTGATTACTGGGGTCATTTTAAGCCTTCAGTTTTCCCAAAAGTCACAGGGATTAGCTGTGTCCAATTGAAAACTGTGGAGGGCATTTGAGGCTTTCCTCCTATTCATTTATGTCCATTGATTTTTTTCCCCTGACTATGAGAAGGGCATCAGTGGTCATTTTTTATTTCCCTTGGAAACATTTGCTGCAACAATGTAATTCTTCTCCAAGTTAGTGATAGTTTTTTGGTGATGACATATATTTGTGCACGCACATATATTGTATAAAGGTTTTAATTTATGTATATCTATATAGTAAGCAGAGTATAGAAATAGGGTAATATGGATGAACAGTTCTTGCCTTTATACTCTTGTATTCTTCTAACTTGTTGTTTTTGTCAGAATTCTGGTAATAACCAGAAACACAAGATTTCAACCCCATACATGCATATTATGCAAATTTCTCCCTTAGTATGCATGACATTGTCCAATTTATTTTGTCAACTCTTATAGGAATCAACATTTTCTTCTTGTTATTTGTAATTGTAAAAATTATTGCTATTGATATTTTCATATATATGGAACTTCTGTTTCTTTGTTCTTAACCTCCTTTGGTATATCCTATCAGTGGAATACTCCCCATAGCCAGAATGCTCTCATTCCATCCTATTGTGAGGTAGACATTACAGGCCCTATCATCTCCAAGACTTCTTTTCCCAAAAGACATTTTAGGCAGTAGATGCTTGATAAATTCTAATTGTCTGATGAATGATTCAGTATTAATAGTGATTTCATCGGGGCAGGTAGGTGGCACAGTGGATAAAGCACCAGCCCTGGATTCAGGAGTACCTGAGTTCAAATCTGGCCTCAGACACTTGAAACTTACTAGCTGTGTGACCCTGGGCAAGTCACTTAACCCCCATTGCCCCATAAAAAAATAGTGATTTCATCAAGTATGTCCTCAATATGGACATAGATAATTTTCAAAGTCTCTTTCCTTCCTTCATTCCTTCCTTCCCTCCCTCCCTCTCAATCTCTCTCTCTCTCTCTCTCTCTCTCTCTCTCTCTCTCTCTCTCTCTCTCTCTCTCTCTCTCTCTTTCTCTCTCAAATGGCATATGTGTGGGTAGTTATTGATTTACTCCTGAATAATATTTTTTGGGTAGTGATGTCTTCCATAATTTTAATACCCATGCCCATGCCTTGGCACTTTATACTCCCTGAGGTATCTTGCGAAATACTTCCTTAGTGCTTAAAGATGGTATTATCTTCAGCAGAAATTGTCTTGGTGGAACCATCTGGCCTAGCCACTTTTCCTGGCTTCATCATCTTAAATGGCATTTCAACTGTCTTATACAACAAATCAGGGGCTGAGGTGTTAGGGTCAAAATCTGGTATTTCTACTTTTACTGATGATGAATATAGAAATAGATGAATATGTTCCATTTTCCACCTACCTTCCTTTTTAATTAATGAACATTTTCAGATGATATGGGTTCATTTTGGTCTCATGCCAGATTTTCTTCAGGCTTGAAATAGACCTGCTTTTTGCTGTTCTGTGAGCTGGCACTTCTCATAAACTTCTGTTATTATTGTCCATAATGTTTTACAACTGAGTTTAGATTCTATACTTTTACTCTTAAATACTACATTGCTTCATTTCACAAAGAATTTGCTGGATGACTACTAGTCATTATGGTGACTACTTTATATCAGTTAAGCATTTGCAGAAAATGTTGATAATCATTCACTGTGTAATCACACCTGTATCTTATCTTCCATTTTGATGTTGATTTTTACCTTTCCTCTAACTAGCTATTAGTATGGTTGACTACAAACTGCAAGATTCCGATATGACTCCCATATCATTAACCAATTATTTATTGCCTGGTAAAAATATTCAACTTTAATTTGCGTCATAAATTGTGTTATGAGTCAGCATTTATTGCTGACTCTCTTTGATGAAATAAACTAAAAGCTTTTGGCCTTTCTTGTTCCTCAAACTTGTACCATATTTTTCTCCTAGTTTGTTTTGCCATTAGCCCTGTGCTAACCTTTGCATTTAAGTGACTAAGTATCAAAGTTTTAAGTTCCCAAATGAAGTCAACAAGCATTTATTAAGCACTTGCTATATGGCAGGTGCTGTGCTTTGTGCAGAGGATACAAAGAATGACAAAAACCCAGTCCCTGCTCTCAATGAGCTCACAGTCTAATAGTGACATGGGCAGGCAGGAGACAATATCCATCAAAAGAGAGTAAGAATGGCTTTTTTTTTCAGAATGTGAGATTTTAGCTGAGATTTAGGTAGCCAGGGAAACCAGGATGTTGAGATATAGACTTAGGAGAATCTTATCAAGTGTTTTTCTAAATTGAAATTTTAATTTATTTATTTTGCTAGAATTTCTCTGTTCATCCTCTGAAACAAAAGTTTTTTTTTTTATTTGCTTCCATTATAAAGTCCTGCAAAGCATGATAGGTAAGGGTCCCATACCATGATATTTCTTACTGCCTTTGGGTGTCTGATCAAATAAAGTCAGTCAATTTCTTTACTTGACCTTTAAGTAAACATTTTGAACTCTTTTTCACATAGTTATACATTCCTTTTGACTTGAAGATCCCTTTCTGGATCTTCAAAAATTTCTCCATTCCATTGTTATTGGACAAAAATCTTACATTTGGATTATCTACAGTAAAATTAATGGGGTTTTAACTGCAACAAGGCAATCCTTATACTAATTCTTCTTAATTGATTTTCTAATTCTATACCATTTACTGCACTGATTGTGCCAAGACTTCTCTCTTCAAGCCTCCAAAATCCTTCTCAAAACAGCCCCTAGTAACCTTCACTTCAGTTTCTGATGAAAAAATGTTATGCCTTTTTTTTGGTCAGGGCCAAACTCATTACAGGCACCAATAAACTCATTCACTCATACATTCTCAAACATATTGGTCCAATAATCATGATCCCATAACTAATTTTCAATATTTTCTGATCTATTGATTTATTCTCTGCCTTTCTTGATTATAACAGTCCTAAATGTTTTTTCCTCCTTTGAATTCATAAAGCATATATCACCTCAAATTTTATTTAAAATGAATTTATTTTTGGCTTATTTTTCCAACAAGGTTGTAAACTCCAGAAGGGTAGGGCCATCTTATTTTATATTCCTTTCAATCACCTATAACGCTGTTTACCTTATCTCCCACTATTCTCATACATGGACTTTTCTCTTTTTCAGGACTAGTTTCCCCATTGTTCCTTGAACATAACTTACTTATTCCTGTTTCTATTACTTGCTCATGTTGTGTCAACTTATCTTTCATCTTAAACCTATCCTAATCATGTCAGGTACCTGTACTATTCATTTACCATATGTTATACTGTCTTGCAGAGGCAACTCACCAACCTTTTAAGCAACGTGATTATAAAGATGAGAGCATAAAATAAAATCAACAAAACAAAACCTAAACAAGGTAAAATAAAGCCAGGAAAAATAAAAACAATTATCCAAACCTATTATGTTCCAGTTATATGACAACAAAACTAAGAATACAAAATAAGTTTTGCTTTCAAAAATATAAAATAGCTAAACTAATAGAACACAAAATGGAAATAATAAATAACTCACTTTTTGAAAAAGTAATAGAATTACTCACAAAAGAATTACCAAAAGGAGAAAAATTATTGGTCCTGATGGATTTACAGGATACATTTATTAAACTTTTAAGGAATAATTTACATATACTACATGGCTTATTCTCAAAAATTGAGAAAGAAAACATTTTGCCAAACACCTTTTATGAGATAAATATACTCCTAATACTAAACCAGTGAATGATGGAGAGAGACAGAGAGAAAGAGAGAGAGAGAGAGAGAGAGAGAGAGAGAGAGAGAGAGAGAGAGAGGTATATGAGTATCTGTAATGAATACCAATGCAAAAAATTTAAATTAAATTCTGTGAAACAGACTATAGTAATTCATCCAAGAAAGCATAATGACTAAGTTGGATTTATACTAGAGAGGCAAGGATGACTCAATTTTAGGGAAATAATTAACATAATCATATTTAAAACAAAAACATCCCAAACCCACATGATTATCTCATTAAATATGGAAAAAACCTTGAGAAGTACAATACTAATTTATAACAAAATCCCTACAAAATATAGGTATGGAGGGATTAAAAATATCTCTCTAAACCCAAAAGCAAAAATCACACGCAGTGGTTATATTTTAGACATTGTCTCAATAAATACAGGAGTAAAACAAGGATCTCCCCTTTCTTTGCTATTATATGATCGAGTTTTAGAAATGCCAGAAATAGTAATAGAAGAGAAAGAGATCATAGACATAAAGATAGGTAAAGAGGAAAGGAAACTACCTCTGCTTTCTGAAGATATCATGGTTTAGTTAGAAAAGTCTTAGAAAAAAGAAAAGAAACTAATATGAAACATTCTATTTGTTCCAGAGAAAGAACTTATATTGTTTGAATATAGGTTAAAATATGTTATTTTTCACTTTCTTTCATTCCTTTTCTTTTATTCAAATTTTCTTGTACAAAATGATTAATATGGAAATATTTTACATGATTACACATGTATAATCTATATCTGATTGTTTACTGCCTCAAGAAGGTGGAGAATTTGGTACTCAAAACTTTTATAAAATGTTAAAAATTGTTTTAACATGTAATGGGGGATATAAAAATATGCAAAAAATAATTTTAAAATTCAGAAAAGCTGCAGATTATGAAACAAACCCATAGAAATCCATATTTCTAGATAATAAAAAACATAATTCAGAAGGCAATAATATAAAGGAAGTTCCATTCAAAATAGCTACAAAATTTTTAAAAAAATTGGGAGTCAATCTACCAGAGCAATTCAATATTTGTATAGATTAAATTAAAAAAAAATACTCCTTAAACAACTGAAGAACAACTGAAGAATGGCAGGGACATTCCAGTATAATAAGAATGGCAATACTAGCAAGGTTAATTTACTTATTTAATACTATACAAGTCAAATTACCCAAGGGATACTCTATAGAGTTAGGTAAAATGATAACAAAATTCATTTGGAAGAACAAAACGTCTAGAATACCAAGGGAAATAATGAGAAAAGGAAGAAAAAAAGGAGATAGCATTTCCAAACTTGTATTATAAAGCAACAATCATCCAAACCTTTGGTTAATGGTTAAAAATTAGAAAAGTAGATCAATGGAATTGAGTAGAAATTAACAAAGGCATAGATAGATGTCATACTCATCAAATTTGCAGATGAAACAAAGATGGAAGGGATAGTTAAAATTGTGTAAGACAGAATCAGGATCTGAAAGTCTCTTGAAAGGACACAATGGTGGGTTGACTACAATAAAAAGAAATTTAATAGAAAAATTTTAAGTCTTATACTTGGGTTCAGAAAAGGGATGTTATATATAAGATGCATGAGGTCTCATTAGATAACACTTTGTCTTTAAAAGATTTGGAGATTTTAGTGGGCTGGCAACTCAATATGAGTCAACAAAGTGATGTCAGTCAACAACAACAACAAAATCTAACACAATCCTAGACTTGTATTTAGAGGGGCATAAATTTGAAGGATAGTGACGTGATTATCCTATTTTATTCTGTCATCTAGAACTTCCCCTGGAGTATTTCATTCAGTTCTGGGCACCATGGTCTAAAAAGGACATTGCTAAACTGGAGCAGAGCAACCAGGATGGTGAAGAGTTTTGGATTCATGAGCTGGTTGATGAAATCAGGGATATTTAACCTAAAAAAGAGAAGACTCAGTTGTTATATGATATAGATAACTTAGTTCAAGTATTTGGAAGACTTTAGCTCTAGAGTTCTGACTAGGACCAATTGGTAGAATTTTAAAAGATGCAAATTGATCCTTGGTATTAGGAAAGATTCTTAATAATTAGAACAAGAATAGAATAATGAGAATTAGAGGATTCTTCTTTGTGACAAAAAAGCGATCAATATTAAGAATCATACTGAATAGGAATGATAAATTAGTTTGAAATGACAATCTTGTCACTGAGAACCTGCCCAAAATGCACTTTATACTTATTAGGCAAAGTCTAAAGCTACAAACATTAGATAGAACTTATTTTTCGACATTGTTTTTCAAATCGCATACGTTTTGTAATGGATCTCTCTCATATTAAAAAAAAAGGTGTAAAATGCATCTGATTATCACCAAGACTTTGTTTCTTGAAGCTAGTTAGAAAATATTTTGTATTCCACATAAAGAAAATAATTTACAACTTCTAAAATACTTTTATTATATCATTTTATGTGAGCTATATAGAATCAAGCACTTTGAGAACACCCAATAAATATGACAACATCAAATAGAGTACAAATTACTTGAACTCTTGTAATACCTGACATTTCATATATCGCCCTCTCCAAAACACCACATTTTATTTTATTTTATTTTATTTTTTTTTTATTTATGACATAGTGGATTTTTATCTTGTTAAACACTTTCCAGTTACATTTTTTTTGAGATATTTTATTTTTTCCGTTACATGTAAAGATAGTTCTCAACTTTTGTTTATACATGCTTTACACTTTCAGATTTTTCTCCCTCCCTCCCTCCCCTCCCTCCCCCCTCCCCTAGACAGCAGGTAATCTGATATAGGTTATATCTATATATATCTATACATATACATATAGATATATATATACACACACATATATATACACATAATAACATTAATCCTATTTCTGCATTAATCCTGTTACAAGAGAAAGAATCAGAGCAGTGATGCAAAACCTCAAAATAGAAAAAAAAAACAACAGCACCCAAAACAAAAGAAATAATATGGTTCAATCAGCATCTATACTCCACAGTTCTTTCTTTCTTTTTTTTTCTTGGATTTGGAGATCCTCTTCTATCATGAGTTCCCTGGAACTCTTCTGTACCATTGCATTGGTGAGAAGAATATAGTCCATCACAGTAGGTCAACACTCAATGTTGATGATACTGTGTACAATGTTCTTCTGGTTCTGCTCATCTCACTCATCATCAGCTCACGTAAGACCCTCCAGGTTTCTCTGAACTCTTCCTGCTCATCATTTCTTACAGCACAATAGTATTCCATTGTATTCATATACCACAACTTGTCCAGCCATTCCCCAATTGATGGGCACCCCCTCAACTTTCAATTCCTTGCTACCACGTAAAGAGCAGCTATAAATATTTTTGTACATGTGCATCCATTTAATGCATCCAAAATTAGAAGGGAGGCAGAAAGCTGGGAAACAATTTTTGAGGCCAGTGCTTCTGATAAAGGCCTCATCTCTAAAATATATAGGGAATTAAATCAAATTTATAAGAATCCAAGTCATTCCCCAATTGAGAAATGGTCAAAGGATATGAACAGGCAGTTTTCTGATGAAGAAACCAAAGCTATCTATTCCCATATGAAAAAATGCTCTAAATCTCTAATGATTAGAGAGATGCAAATTAAAACAACTCTGAGGTACCACCTGACACCTATCAGATTGGCTAAAATGACAAAAAAGGAAGATAATAAATGTTGGAGAGGCTGTGGGAAAATTGGAACACTAATGCATTGTTGGTGGAGCTGTGAGCTGATCCAACCATTCTGGAGAGCAATTTGGAATTATGCCCAAAGGGCGATAAAGCTGTGCATACCCTTTGACCCAGCAATCCCACTTTTAGGTCTTTTGCCCAAAGAAATCATGGAAGGGGGAAAGGGACCCACATGTACAAAACACCACATTTTAAATCAAGTAACATTTATTCAATGCCTACCATGACTGTGACAGTCCATAAACAGTTTGGTATTTATAATAGTTGCTTAAACTCTTAAAGTTAACCAGATTAAAAATAATTTAAAGATCTGAATTTTTTTTGAGTGCACACATTATCATCACTGGGACATATCCCTTTTCTCACCCATGACTTTAGTACATAGTCACTGAGAATAGCCATGACCAAAAAAAAAATAAATTAAAATAAATTAAAAAGAAGGAAGAAGAAGAAAAAGAAGAACAAGAAAGATTGATAAACCTCTTCAAACTTATTCATGCTGAGCCTTGACTACAGACATCATCAAGCCCTTTGCTGGGCTCATATATAATAGAAATAATACAGTCAAATATTAGAACACTTAGGTTTTCTGATGTTTGTATTAGTAAATACTGGACTAAGATTTTTTCTCATTTTTAAGAACCCAGACAGTAATATAGAGTTCAAACTAAAAGTGGACAAATGAACAAGTTATTTAAGACAAGTTGTGTTTTGAGATAGATCAGATTTGAATCTGTGATTTTTTTTCACTCCAAGAAGACTTCATGGAGGTAAAGATGTTGGATATTTTTGAAGCATAGATATGCTTCCATGCCAAAAATTGTAAAAGAAACAAAATTAAAATGCACTATGAATATAGAGAAAATAACTTTTCACATTTTAAAAAAAGTATTGACTGCTAGTTTTATTGGGTTTTGTTCATCTTAAAGCACATTATTTGATTTTATGGAATCATCATCAAAAGTATAAAACTAGACAGGACATAAAAGACATCAGGATGAATATTTAGAGTAAAGCCAGTGACTTCATGATTCAGCATTTTGTGATATCAAATAGTATTGACTCATGTTTTCAGGGATTGAATTTATCTAGATTAAAAACACTAAAAAACATAAATAGCTCAAAAGGCTATGAAAAATTGTTGCAGACATTAGAAGTAATGTGCAGAATGATGTGGTGGATAAGGAAACCAGACTTTAAGTCAGGAGTAATTGGGTTTATTTAAATCTTGCCTCAAACATTTACTAGCTGTGTGGTCCTGGACAAGTTACTTAAACTTTTGGAACTTAAACTTTATTCCTCATCTATAAAATGTGGATAATGAAAACAACTGTTTTGTATTTCACTGAGAGGATTAAATGAAACAAAGCACTTCACAAGTCTTTAAATGGATTTTTAGATGTCAGTTTCTAATACTACCTTTGCTGCTGCCACCACCACCACTACCACTACTACTGTCATGAAATAAACTTAGAAAATTGCTTTTAGTGTACTAATAGGGTGTCACAACAGAAATTTCTGGAAGAAGTATAAGAATTATTTATAAAATGGAATGGAAAATACATTGAATTGTATATGAAACAATCCAGATAATTATTTCTGATTAAGAGGAAAATATAAAAATATCTGAAATAGATAACAAGTTAAAACATATGCCTTGGATTTATTTTTCAAATAGCAAGTTTGTATAGTCAAGTAAATCTTACTTTAAATTCTTACAGCTCAATTCTTACAGCTCAACTTTTTTTTTCTTTTAGTGAGGCAATTGGGGTTAAGTGACTTGCCCAGGGTCACATAGCTAGTTAAGTGTTAAGTGTCTGAGGCCGGATTTGAACTCAGGTACTCCTGATTCCAGGGCTGGTGCTCTATCCACTTCGCCATCTAGCTGCCCCAGCTCAACTTTTTACAAGCAGTATCTACACAATTCATCGGGTAGTATTAACTGTTTATTTTAATTTTAATTTTTTTTGGCGGGGAAATGAGAGTCAAGTGACATGGCCAGGGTCACACAGCTAGTAAGTGTCAAGCGTTTGAGGCTGGATTTGAACTCAGGTCCTCCCAAATCCAGGGCCGGTGCTTCATCCATTGTGCCATCTTGCTGCCTCCAGTATTAACTTTAAAATGAAAGCAGTCAATGAAATAATAATCCATTCAACTAAAGCTTTATGGTATCTCTAACTTCCAGTTATGTTGGCCTTCTGAAAGACACCCTTTATCACAAAGTCCAGGAGATATAGTTGGTTTGGAAATAAGTAAAATTTGTCTTATGTAAAAAAATCCTTTTTCTACTACAACAAAAGGAAAAAGGAAATAAATAATTTTGAGGTTGGCAATTTTCTTTTCATCCAATGAAACCCTTTTTCAAGAGAACTAAGTGAGGGCTGGAGGAAAATACCAAATGACAAATACTTTTGTGCTGTTCACAAGGCAACAGTGTTTTGCACAGCTGCTATCCTAGACTGAAATTAGTTGCTTAGAACTTGAATTTAGTAATTGTGCACTTCAAATAACTTCAGAAGATTGGGTTTTAGGAAGCCTAGCCAGCCTCATTAAATTAAGCATTGCTTAAGCATGAGTGTTTTCCTTTTGAGTGAGAAATTAAAAAAAAGTTTGCTCACATTTAAGCTTATCCATCATTTATCATACTCAGTGGGTGAGATTGTTAATGACTATATTGATTCTCTTTGGTCCTTCATTTTTTATACATCATTTAACCCATGTGAAAATGAATAGAGAATTGGGTTTTCATGTGTTATTGATGTACCTAGGTCATCTGGATTTAACACTGCAGGAAATTTCAGGCATGAATATATAATACCTAGTCAGGAACTTTAAGGCAGGGCCATTGGGTGGTCTTTTGAGTCTTACTATTTCATTAAGTAATTTTTCGAAAGTGAGACCAACTCAAGACCTCCATTATTTATATAACTAAGAAATAGCTACTCAAAACTTGTCAACAATAGTTATTGACTTTTCATAAATAATAGTATGTGATTTTTATTTTCTTCCAGATTCATTTTTTTCATCTGCCTAAAATCATATCCATACTCTTTATCTTTGTAGAGGTCTTTCCCTGGTATTTGAGCCCTACTTTGTGGAGGTTCTAAAGAGCATTTCATTTTTAGAAGACTAACCTATTTTGGAGGGAGGGGATAGCAAAGAGAGGAACGGAAATATAACTGGCATGCAGGGACAACAAATGGTATTAAATGTCATATGAAAGCATGGCAGATTAAGAGTACAAACCAGGGGCAGCTAGATGGCGCAGTGGATAAAGCACTGGCCCTGGATTCAGTAGTACCTGAGTTGAAATCCGGCCTCAGACACTTGACACTTACTAGCTGTGTGACCCTGGGCAAGTCACTTAACCCCAATTGCCTCACCAAGAAAAACAAAAAAAGAATACCAACCAGAGGGAGAAAAAATCTCTAAGATCAAAGGATAGAAGAGTATTTGTATCTGTGAGTAAGATGTTCTATCTCCTGACTCCCTGCCTTTTCATTGGATACTTCCTATGTTTAGACTTTGCTTTTTCCTCCCCTTTGCCTCCTGGCTTCTGTGGCTGTTTTCAAAGTTGGCTCATATACCACCTAGTCCTCCCCAACCCTCTAGTTTCACCTCCCATAGTGTCCTCTGAGATTACTTTCCATCTACTCTATCTTTTATGTACAGAATCACTTGTATTTGTGCATGTGAATATGCATATTACACACACACACACACACACACACACACACGCACATATATATTTGCATAGAATTGAGCTCCTCTATAGAAGGGAATATGTTTTTGCACTCTTCCCTCCCACACTTACTAACTGTGTAACCCAAGGCAAATCACTTAACCACTCTCTGTCTCAGTTTCCTCAACAGAAAATGGGAAAATTAATACTACTTACCCCGCAGGTTTGTTGTGAGGATAAAATAATATAACATTTGTAAAGCTTTTACAACACAGTGAATAGATATCTTCAGAGTTATGATGTTGTTTCTAAGTCATTTCAGCTGTGTCCCACTCTTTGGGACCCTTTTGGGGATTTTCGTGGCAAAGCTACAGATGAGGAAACTGAGGCAAACAAGTTTAGGTGACTTGCCCAGGTTCATACAGCTAATAAATATCTGAGGACAGATTTGACCTCAAGTTTTCCTGACTCTAGGCCTGGTGCTCTATGCACTGTATTACCTAGCTTCCCCAAAAACCTAGAGTTATGATGATGACCAAGGTTCAAATCTTGCTTCTTACAGATACTGAGTGACCCTGAGTGACTTCTCAGTGCACTCAATAAAATGAAGAATGATAGCATATTTGCATTCATAGATGGAATTGCCTACTTGGGGAATTCCCTTTATTGATAAAATCACAAATTTAGAAGCATGAAAAAAGTAATTATATGTCCATTTGTGTGTGTGAATATATATATATATATATATATACATACATATATATACACTATCTATTATGAAAATATGTGTGCCTGTCTGTCCCCTATTTAAAAAGTTAAAATTTACTTTTGTCTAAAACTGAATAATATCAATGTTAACCAAAACACATTCTTAAGAACCAAAATGATATGAACATGTTCCATTTCCTTCCTTCCTTCCTTCTTTCCTTCCTTCTTTCCTTTTTGCTCTCTTTCTCTCAACTAACAAAATAAAAATAGCAATTATCTAGTTGCTGTGTCATTAACTTATTTGAAAATAAGTGTACTCTTTGTTGAATTAAGTTTATAATTTGGTAGGGGAAATCTAGGCATACTACTTACTAGTGTTCATCGAGTAAATCTGGACAATTCTTTAGAAATTTTCATGTAAAAGCTTTCATCTGGGTGTATTTTCAGCTACAAATGATGAACCCTAATAGTTGGATTTTGTAAGCATAATCTTATTGCTGAGAGAATACTTTGAAGAAAAATTCAGGCATTTAATCTTTATGAAATAATTAATGCAAATTATTAAATGATTAGTTTTAGCTAGCAAAGACATTGTTAGAACATTTAATAGTTCATAGAGGTAGTCACTGTACTTAATATAAAAACATCAAATTTTTTAACATCTAGCAAGAGCAGTGGCACTGGTATTTATTTCCAGGGTTATTGCTGGTCATTCAATAAAACCCTAGCCTTCAAGAAGGGTATGGTAATGGGAAACAGGCCAAGGGGAAAGTGTTAGGAGCAAACATTAATGGACTTAGCAGGTGTACATGAGCAATTTCCATTGGGATTTACTTCTAAGAAGAGAATCTCATTGAATTTTTATAGTTATTGAGAAGGAAAGCAATCTGAAACTTGGTTTAGGAAGAACGAATTTTTTAAAAGATAAATGTACTATGACTCCCTTCTATTTGTTGATTTTCAACATCCAAACCCATGACTCAATTGTATATTTTAAATTATTTTGGTTTTTTACCCTAAAATTCACTGCTTTGCTGTTTTGATATAGGAGCAAATTCTTGGAAATATTATTAGGAGTTGCTTTGTTTGTGTTTTGATTACACACCTTACTGTGTCCATAGTAAAATTCTTGCTGATACATTAAAGTTCCTTGGCATGAATTCGAACAGAAACCCTATTATATTTAGCCAATGGGGAAAAGACACAACAAACAATGCGAAAATGCAGTAGAGGCAAATTGACTTCCTATGGAAACAGGAGGTCAACTTACTGAAGCAAGCTACAGATCATTAGATAGACTATAGTTTCTAAGCCTTTCTCTAAGTGATAATTTCTGGCTTTTCTAGGACCCTGCTTTGAATGAAAGAAGGAATGAAAAGCAATCATTTTTCTTATAAGATAGTATTATATTACTCATATCTGAAACCCTCAAAATCCAAACACCTTGTGGTAGCCCTTTTGATAAGTGATTTTACTAATCAGCCTAATGACTAATGTACTGCAATGTGCTATCACACAGAAAACCTAAGCTTCATATGACTAACCTTATGACTCTGACAGCTGGATCTAGGAGCAATGCAGAGGTCACAGTGATGCTCTATGGCCTCAGGGGAGTTCATTCTTACTATAGGGCTAGTGCTAAGATGCAGCTGCTTCTCTGAAGGATTGATTCTACTAAAAAGTAGATCAAGACCAGCCAACCCCCCCAGAACAAATACAGAAAATATGGGAAGGTTTTTAACTGATCTAACAATGAAAAGAAAGAAAGAAGAGATGGAGAAACATATTACTTTTCTAAGGATTAATTTATAGGATGAATCACACCAGTGGGAATAAAATCAGGAATATTTATCAAATAAATCTCTACTTTCCCAGAGGAATTGCCAATCTTCATTTCTTACATTACTTTAAAGTTTTTTTATAAAGTCATTTAATTTTGACTTGATATTAAGGAACTCTTCCTTAGCACCATATTTCTGACTCCATTTTTTTCCTGTACGAAGACTAGGAGTCATATTTTAAAAAAATTTTCTGGTTCTAGTACTACTATCTGAACCAACTGAATGAATTAATGAATGGATTTTATGAATCTGTTTTGATTTCAGATTCATAACATCCAGATCAGGATATGATCTTTGTTTGGAGTCTAGGCAGAAAGTTCATAAGATTTATTGCATTATCTTACTTTTCCAGAGGAAGAAACTGAAGTCTAATGAGGTTAAGCAAATTCTCCAAAGTCACACAGACAATAAGCAGGAGATGCAGATTATGAAACCATATCCCATTATTCCAAATCCAATTCTTTTTTTCCATGTTGCCTGACTTGATTTGCTCAAGGATATATAACAAATGACTATAGAGCTATGACTAAAAGTTAACTCAACACCCAGTTTGAGGTTCCTTCTACTATAATATGACTTGACATATCTATATCTATTTGTCTTGTAATCTAGTATAAAATGTTGGCCAACTATTGGCCAACAGTTTTATGAAATAATATATACTACTAGCCTTCTTCTTTTATACAAACTGGTGAATCAAAACATGTTTATTAAGCACCTATTATGTTCCAGACACTGTGTTATTTACTAGGATCATAAACAAAATAAAAGCATATACAGGTATATCATTGTAGTCAGGCAGGCTTTACAATAACTTAAAAACCCAAAGAAACATAATTCCATATCTTGGAGTTATAGTAAACATATATAAAAGATTCTCTTTTTCAAGTGGAAGGCAGGAAAAACAGAAAGACAAAAAAAGAGGCAAAAGCAAAGAAAATAATATTGTAGAGCATGGAGAGGAAGAAAAGAGATTATTTAAAATATGGTGTGGTCCACTGCTCATTTTCTTTTCTGATTTGTCATTTTCAGTTGTTTCTGACTCTTTGTAACCCCATTTGGGATTTTCTTTGCAAAGATATTTTATTTTCCATTTCCTTCTCTAACCCATTTTACAGATGAGGAAACTGAGGCAAAGAGGGTTAATTTAAGAACTAGGAAATATCTGAGGCCATATTTGAACTTGAGTCATCCTGACTCTAGGGTCAGCACTTTATCCACTGTGACACCTAGCTGCTGTGTAGCTGTCCCTGATAGAGTACTGTGCCAGGAGTCAAGAAGAACTGAGTTTAAAGCCAGCCCCAGACACTGGAAAGTCACTTAATTTCTCTGCCCCAACTTCCTCAGCTGTAAAATGGGGATAATAAGAGCACTTCTTGTGAGGATCAGATGAAATAATATTTGTAAAATGCTTAGTACTGTGCCTAGCACACAGTAGGCTGGTTACTTCATTCTAATGATTTTTTATATCTAAGTCTTAGGAACTAATGTGTTGTTTTTTAAGTAAAAGTTTTTATTATTTGGCACACAGAGACATAGCCAGGAGAAGAAACCTAGACTTTGACTCCCCGGGAGGTACAGGTTTATGACATGTTCTTTATTCAAGACAGCCATAGAGGTATGGCTGGGAGAAGAACTGTAACTTCAATTCACCCAACAAAAAGGAGGACGACAATTTTATAGAGGTGAGAAGGGGGTAGGGGAGAGACTTAGGACTGAAAAGTTACAACCATTTAAAAAAATGATTATGTTTGCTATTTGGATATTTGAATAATAAAAACTCCACATTTCTAACTTGAGATTATTGTCACTACCTGGTCCTAATCACATAGCAAACACTACTGGCTCCCAACTAAGCTCATGTTGTAAATTCAAGGAGCCCAGCTTTCTGGGTGGTTGTTTTATTTTCTGTTTGACCAACCACTATCTGGTTAATCAAGGACCTAATGTTTAAAATCACTGTAGATGACCTCGGTAGCAGTGAAGGACAATTTGCTAATTAATTAAATATGTTTACACTCCCCAACATGCACTTATAAAATCTAACAGTTTACTTCATTACAAGTCCCTAACAAATCTTTACAGCAGAATCAAATTTTGTCACTATTAATTTTTAGAATTTAATAATAAGCAATGGACAGTTCTGAGTGTGTTAATTTTCCTATGATGTTATAAATTTATTTCTTCTTTCTAGATTTAATAATAGTCTAAATATTTACTTCTTTCCCACAGGGAGGATTTAAAAAAATAAAACATAGACTTACACTACATTTTACAGTAACTAGGCAGTTTTTTAATAATGAATCACTCACTTTTTCCTTATCCTAGGTTCAACATTGCTATAGAAAATGTCTCTTCAAAAGAAGTGTTGAAAACAAAGCCCCAGAACACTGCTGCCAGTGCTGTAGATTATTTTTACTACATCAGTTAGTATTTGTGATTAGTATCTATAGTCCTGAAGTACTAACAAAAAAGAAAAAACACTTTCATTTTGGTCTTTTAAAAATCTTTGCAGTTGATTTCTTTGAGAGCTGCTCTGAAGGTGATGATGAAAATAGATATAAATACAACTCTGCTTGGGTCTACACTTGACTGGATTTCAAAGAACATATTGACTTCCATTGCCAGTAATGCATGTTGTTCAGGGACAGAGAAAAAAAAAGAATAGGGATAGATCAGAAAGGTTGATTGGCAACAAGTCAGTGTGTACAATGTAGAGAATAGTGCAGTTTTCAAAGATTCTAATATTATTTTCCATCCTAACTTTATAGCATAAGAAATCACCTCCTTCAAGAAAGGAGAAAAACAAAGTTTGGAGATAGTTATAAAACATCCATAACCATTTACAAAAAGGGTATATTTTGGATTGAGGTCAAAGTGCCATATATACAATATAATTAAGTAATTCAGTAGTAGTGGTATAATTAGAAGTCCAGATAATTAAAATACCTTCCTGTAAGTTGTATTTATCCCTGAGTTAAAACAAGAAATGAATGAATAAGAGAAAACTATACATTCCTTTATGTAGAGTCATTCCTACAAAAAATGATAGTTTTCTATTTTCTTATACAACCCAACTTCCAAAGAATTCAGTTGTTGTTTACTCAAGTTCCAAGATAGCATGCATATTTTAAATACATTTGATAAAAATATATTTTCCCCCCAGGCTAATGTGATCCATTCTTGGTCCCACTCAGATTTTAAATGGGATTAGGGGTTTATGGACTCAACTCAGAAATTTTTTGAGGGGAGAAGGATGAGGTGCTAAGAAAAGGGGTGAAGAAAGACATATTGGGGAGAGGACAAGATGAGATACAATTTAAAATGTAAAATACCCAATTAAAATAGGACTATAAACACTTAAATTTTTTGGATAAATATTATTGCCTTTATTATTTCAATTTAAATTCTATGATTTTACTAAAAATGTAATAATGCATGCTCTAGCTTCCCAATTAAATAATGGGGAAATAAGGAAGTCTATAGATTCATTAACTTATTTAGTCCCCCTGAAATTTATGAAATCTAAGAGTAAGCTAGTCAAAATCCATAAATATCATGAATTAATTCAAAATAAAACTAATTTCTGTATTTCTATTCCAATAAGAGTCAAAAACATTTGCAAAGAATATTTAACTTATTTGATTTAATTTTAGAATTAAAAAAACTCTTCACATGAATCGTCTATTTTTTTAAGTTAAGAAATAATTCTCTGGGGAAATTTCCCTTCACTTTGTCCCCAGACTATCCCTGGGATTATTTGGCAGATAAATATAATTTTTTATTGTCCACCATTATTGACAGGGTAGCCCCAAGGCACAATGTTCCATGTATCACATCATGATTTATTGATGAGCTGTGAGAACTGAAGGATGATGGTAGTTGCCTGGTAGATAGCTAGAGATTTTTGTTTAGAAACCAGTTAAGCATTCTGTAATGAGCCCATTCAGATTTGCTGGCAGGAAGCAAATGTGGCCAGAGGTATTCTAAAAATGGCAAATTCAACATATTCTCCACACAAGTAGTTTGTACCACCCATCAGAAGTCTAGTACTAGCGATTTCCTCCCTTAAAGTGCTCTTTTATGCAAAGGAATTAACAATGGACTTAGGAGTGAAGCAATTTCTGGTTTATTAGTTTCAAAGACTGAATAAAAGTAAAGTATATAGTTTTAACTCAATGTAATTCATGTTTTATGTATAGGTACTATTCAATAGTTTCTATGCTAATTATTTTTCTCCCTACAAGCTTTCTAGCATCAGTAAAAATTGATAATCAAAGTTGATGAAAGTTAGTAGAGACCAACTTTTTGGAAAGTATTTGAAGCTGGATACTACACTGGTATCCATGAAGTATTAAAATAAAATAAAGAAGGCCTCACCTGGGTAAACCTTTAGGATGATTTGGAAAATCAAAATAAAACAGAAACTTAAAAAAAACCTGAGATGTGAATTGTAAAGGATGAAGCAAGAGTAGGGTGCAATTGGCACCAAGGAAAGGAGTGCTCACAAAATGAGATGCTAGAGCCATTCAAAATATCCACATTTTCAAAAAGTATTATATTGAGCAAAGACCTTCAAAGATCTCTCATTTCAAAATTAGTTTTTCTGTTGGGGTGACCCTAGATAGACACTGTCTTTTTTGTATGTGTTTTAATTATTTTATAAGATTTGTAAATTAGGCTACCTAAGATGAATTTAAAATTAGCATGGGTGTGATAAAAAACCACATGAAGAGCTGCAAGTATAATGGGAAGATACTCTTTGGAGGATTTATTGAAGTATTTGGATGAGTTTCATAAAGGAAGAGAAGGTGTAGATGAATTGTGATCTGTACTGGTAGAGAAGGGGTATGTTGATAATGAAATCATGAATGCATTGCAATATTGCTATATAGTTTTATAGTTCAATTTCCTAACTTCTCTTAGGTAATATAGGTATTATTAAGAGCACTGATCACACCCATACAAAATAATATTCCTTATATTCAAGACATGATAAATCTCTATAATGCTTTGGTGAAAATATTAATTTCCTTTTCTTATATATCTAAGAGTTGGTAAATACCAACCCAATGTTTTTTATTATTGATAATACATTACTCACTTTTGTATTTAAAGCACAACTACACTAAATCCAGGGCATTAAAATATAATAAATTAGAACAAATGTACCTGTGAATTAAAAAAATATATTTAATGGTAGATTTTAATGGAAATGGAGTATCCATTTCCTTATTCTAGTATATGACAAAGCCTTCATGCCTCTTACCAGTACTAACTTTGTTTAACTCTAGTGAGGCATCTTTTACTATCTATTCTTTAAGATTTGTATATAATTTCATTTTCTTTAGTTTAAAGATAATTTTAGTTCATAAATTCCCCCTCAACAAATGTCACTCTTTGTTCATAGTCTGTGAAGATTGAGGCCATATTGTAGTATTCTGTAGTACAGTTTAGATTCTCCTGACTCTCCAACCATGTTAATGACACTGTCTACTTATCACAATCATTGATAAAACAATTTTGAGTTTGAAATATTCTAAATAAATGTTTATATATGATTATGGTTGTATTTTCAAGCAATTGGATCATTTTGACTATTTCAAAGAACTGATAATTCAGGCAAATGCTACTTGCTTTTAGACATAGCCTGTGATCTCAGTGTAGTTCTAGGGGATGACCAAAGATCCTCAAAGAATGGTTCAATATCACAACACAATATATTTATAAAAACAAAAGGCATATTAATAGCATTTGGTGTTGTCAGACTTTCTTGGCTTTTTAGCCTTTAAAGCCATTCCACAAGCTTTAATTGAAGGCTGTCTTCTGAGTGTGCTAATTACATACATACTAATAGTATTAGTGGGGACCCTCTATGGAGTTCTCCCTGTCTGCATTAGGGGGATGAATGGAAGTGCTTATTAAATGTAATGTTTCACTTATGAAAGGAGGCACCAGCTTCAATACTCACCACTTTTCTTTAGAAAAATATGATTTCCTTTTCACCTCCTCATTAGAATGACAAATAAGTTAAAGTAATTTTTAGGAATAAGAACAGAAAACTGGCATGAAACCATAGTAAGAAAAAGCCAGCTGAGGAGCCTGCTACAAAACAATACTGTGTATAATTGGTGATTCATTATGCAGACTTGACAAATGGCAGAAGGACTTGACCAAGGCTTTTTGCCAAGTCCACACACTGAAATAAATAAAGGAAATAACTTGTTCACTTATCAGATGTTCTGAGTGGAGTCCTAACTGCTGTATTTTCCATCTATGTTGCCATAAACATTTAGTCAGAAGAAAGAAAATGGTTGATTTGCCCAATGCAGATGAAATTGTCATTGATAAAAGTGGATGAATCAATAAGACCATTTAAAAAGTTTTCTAAAACATTTCATTCAGCCTTTGCCAAAGGTTTAGTAACAGTGGGGAACACCCAAACACTAAATTAGGCTAAGAATCTGGAGAGAGGCCATACAAACATAACTGAGGATAGTTGAAATATTTATTATTTCTTTATGATATAGTGAAAAGAACCTTGGATTTGGAATCAGGAATATTTGAGTTTAAATTCTTCTTGTATTTACAAACTGTGTGACCATAAGCAAGTTGCAGAACCTCTCTAAGACTTAATTTTCTCATCTTAAAAGGCAGATAGTAATATCTGAAGTACTGACTTTACAGAGCTATTGTGAGGATAAAATGAGATAATGTATTTTGAAAGTTTTACAGTACCATGAACATATCATCTGTGATTATGATTATCTCTTTTCATACTGTATAGGTTGCATAACTAAGAACCTGTGTTCAGGTCTAGTCATTAAGCAAGTTAATCAATAAACATTTATTAAGCACCTACTTTGTGCTAGACCCAAATGGGATCATGAAGAGTCAAATATGACAGAAATGATTGAACAACAACAACTAAAATATGCTAGATACTCTGATAAGTGTTTGGGATACAAAGAATGATAAAATATAGTTCCATATTTCAAGGAACTCTCAGATTTAACAGGGGAGACAAATGCAAACAACTACAAGCAAACAAGCTATATACAGGATAAATTGGAAATAATCAATAGAGAAGGCACTTGAATAAAGGGAGATGTGGAAAAGCTTTCTGTAGAAAGTGGGATCTTGGCTGGGATTTCAATGAAATCATGGAAGCAAAGAGGTAGATGTGAAGAGGGAAAGCACTTCAGCATGGCAAACAGCTAATGAAAAAGCTCAGAGATAAGAGATGGAGTATCTTTGAAGAATAATTAAGAGGTTGGTGTCACTGAATACTAGTGTGTGTGTGTGTGTGTGTGTGTGTGTGTGTGTATACAGTGTAAGAAAACTTGAAAGGTGGGAGGGACATGTTATGAAAGGTTTTGAATTTCAAGCAGGATTTTATATTTGATTCTGGAGTGATAAGAGCCATAGGAGTTTATTGAGTGGAAGGGAGTTGTGGTCAGACTTATGCTTTAGGAAGAATACTTTGTTTAGTATAAGTTGAACTGGAGTGGAGAAGACTTGTGGCAGGGAGACCACCCAGCAAATTATTTCAACAGACTAGGTGTGAGGTGATGAGGGCCTTCCAGGGTGGTAGCAGTGTCAGAGAAGCTAAGTGGACATACAAGAGAGAATATATGAAGGTAAAAATAACAGACCTTGATAACAGTTTGAATAAGGTGTGTGAGAGGGAAGACAAATATTGTGAGCTTGGGTAACTGAGAGGATGATAGAACTCTCCACAGTAATAAGGAAGTTGGGAAGGGTGGGAGGAAGGTTTTTTTGGGGGAAGGATAGTGAATTTAGTTTTGAAATGGTTAAGTTTAAGATGTCTACTGTACAAACAGTATGAAATGTCCAATAGGTGGTTTGAATTGGGAGACTAGAGCTCAGGAAAGAGGTTAGGACTATATAAGTAGATTTAAGAATGATCAGCAAAGAAATGGTAGTTAAATCCATGAGAACTGAAGAGGTTACTAAATGAAAGTACTGAGGAAGTAGAGAGGTCCCACAATTATGGGGGACATCCACAGTTGGTGGGTATGACCTGGATGAAGAGCCAGCAAAGGAAACTGAGAGTGGTTAGATAGGTAAAAGCAGAACCAGGAGAGAGTATTGTCATGAAAACCTATAGAAAAGAGAGTATCAAGGTTAAGGGGGAAATTTAGATTATCAAAGGCTACAGATAAATCAAGAGAGATGAGCATGAGAAAAGGACATTCCATTTTCAAATTAAGAGATTATTTGGAGAGAGCTTCTGCCACAAACTAGCTGTTTGATCACTAGCAGGTCATTTAGTCTCTCAGTGTTCAAACAATGTTTTTAGTCTATGTTATAGATAAGTTGCTGAGCTGCATCAGAAGAAATAATTTTCATAATACTGAGTTCACTAAACAAGGAAATCATAGGTCCAGGGCTATAGACATCCACACTGACAAATAAAATAACTGGCCATTTGACAATCAATCAATCAATCAATCAACAATCAATCAATAAACATTTATTAAACACCTACTCTGTGCCAGGCACTAAGTTAATTACATGTTTGAACACTTCACATTTTATTTTTCCCAGTGCATTCTCTATGAATGTATCTTTTAACTTGTAACATATAGGACTACACACACATATAAAACATAGGAACATATTTTAAAACACAGATACTAATATGTATTTGTTCATGTATAATCATCAGAGCACACTCTAAGGAAAAAAAGGTGATATTCATATTCATATGCATCTTTCCTCATCCTTTAGGCCATTGTGGAGTGTATTACCTAGGGCTTGCTCCATTATACTATTCTTTGGTATCTTAGTATCTCACCTCTCTTGGACTTGGTATACAGTACCAATTACTATTTTCAATTGCCAATTGACCTTGTTATAGCAGCAAGAGGAGGATTTCCAAGGGAGAAGTCCAGAAGTTTCACTTCTTTGAAAGTAGTGAGGGGCAGCTAGATGGCACAGTGGATAAAGCACTGGTCCTGGATTCAGGAAGACCTGAGTTCAAAGCTGGACTCGGACATTTGACACTTACTAGGTGTGTGATCCTGAGCAAGTTACTTAACCCTCATTGGCCCCCCCCAAAAAAAACCAAACCAAAACAATACAAAACAAAAAAAAAGATTATTTCATGCTTTCCTTTCCACTTTTTCCCTTCTCCTTTGGAAAAAGAAACATCTTATGCTTCCATCTTTTTGTGGGGCCACTTACAAGTACCAGTTCCATAGTGCTTTTTAGATATTAACATGCCAATTTTCCTCCATTTCATTTTAGGGAATTTGGATGATAGAAAGAAGAGTATTGGGGGCCTCTGAGTGAGATGGTAGAAGATACTACAATTTAGGAAGCATCATCTTTCATTAAGCTTTGTTATAGCCACCAAATTGATTCTTCTTTAATACCAGAGAATACAATAAGAGAAATGCACAGATTAGAGGTGAGGAAAACATTCTTGCACTAAATAAATAATCTTATAATGGGCTGCTCTTGATGACCTCTGGGCTAAGCATTTATGACCAAAGCAATTGAGAATTATTTGAATATTTAACTTCTTTTGATTTATTTACCACCTAGTCTTTATCCCCTGCCACATCTGACTTTGTTTTTGTCCATTTTCCAATCAGATGTCAAGTTGATTGTGCTTGCTAAAGCTCTGAGCAAGTCTGCCCTCCTTCCGGCATTCATTAAATTCCAGTGATTTCCTACAATCTCCAGCATCAAATAGCAAATTCTATATTTAGCTTTTAAAGCCCTTCATAACCTGCCCCCTTCTTAGCTTTCTAGTTTTCTTATACTTGACTTAAAACAATGTACTCTACCAGCCAGTGACATTGCTGTCCCTTGCTATTTTTTTTGCACTGCTGGCTATACCTTAGATCTTAAATTCTCTTCCTCCTCATCTCCACGTCCCATCTTTCTTCAAGTCCTAGATAAAATGTGACCTTCTAGAAGAAGCCTTTCCCAATTCCGTTTAATGGTACTGCCTTCTCTCTGTTGATTATCTCCAATATATCCTGTATATATCATGTTTGTAAATAGATGCTCTCACCTTGTCTAGGCTATGGGAACTTTGAGAACAGGGGTTATCTTAAGTCTTTCTTTTTTATCCTCAGTGTTTAATACAGTGCCTGTCACATAGTAGGAGCTTAATAATGCTTAATGGCTGACTTGAGAGAGTGAAAGAGCATGAATATTCATAGAGCATTGGATGGGTATGGTAGGATACTCTCAGAGGTGGAGGAATGATTTCAATATCCCCTTCCACTTTTTTCCTTCTTTCAGAGCATTTAGTTATTACAGTTTTCTCAGCAAAAATGTCTTTCTGCCTTGTCTCATGGCCCATTGCGTGTGTGTGTGTGTGTGTGTGTGTGTGTGTGGCTTTATTTCTGGATTCAGTGAAGAATTTAATCCTAGAAAACAAAGATTTAAAAGTGGCAAAAATTTCAAAGCCAATCAGAGCTGTTAATCATTCCTTGCAACAAGCAGTTCCTTTTGCTGAAATATGTGCAAAATGTCATTGCACTAGGGAGATTTTAAAAACAGAGTAAATGTCCTTTTCAGACTTGATTAGGATGCAATTTGAGGCAGCTAGGTGGCATTGGTGACCTAGAGTCAGTAAGACTCATCTTCCTGAGTTCAAATCTGGCCTCAGGCAATTATTTGCTATATTACTCTGGGCAAGTCACTTAAACCTGTTTTGCCTCAGTTTCCTCATCTGTAAAATGAGCTGGAGAAGGTAATGGCAAGCCACTCCAGTATCTTTTCCAAGAAAATTCCAAATAGGGTCAGGAAGAGTAGGACAAAATGAACAAGAACAGAAGGATTCCGTTTAAGCGGTGTAAATATGAGTTAAATTGAAGGCTTATGACACTATATAGGAATACACTGAGACAAAGTATAAAGCTCTTTTACCAACATGTTTGTCCCATTATTATTTCTCTCTACATTTAGTACAAAGAATGGTTATCTCAGCTCTCCGTGGTTATCCTTTGGTGACAGGGGATTGCCTCTCCTTTGGTTCATTTTATAATTATCTGCTTCTGCCATCAAAAGCATAGTTCAGTTCAGATATAGCAGAGTCTGAATGCTTGATGCTTGATTCATGGCTCAAACATTCTTTATGCTTTTGCTAATGATTGGTTAAACTCATCTTGTTTTACATAATGCATATACTAGCCAACATCCTATGTAAGCAATATTTAATATTTGCTTGCAATTAGGTGTAAAGATAGATTACTCTTCTGATTAGAACTCTAATGGCCAATAATTCTTTCATTAGTTCACTGATAACTAAAACTAAACAATGCAGTTTGGCAGATAATTGTTATTGCTGATAGCTAAGAAAGTAAAGAAATCATTGTTATTGCTGATAACTAAGAAAGTAAGGAAATCAAGAAGAGAATTATTTAGAAAATTTTATTTTATATACTGTTCCCTATCTTTAACAGTATTGGCAAAAGAAGCAATAGAGAATAAATTGGATGTATGGGGAAATCTACATTAGATTTTATGTTCCACAAGACTTGGGTTGTGTATGTATAAACTATGTGGCAACATCACTAAGCACGCTTTTTTCAATGAAGTTCTATATGGAGGAAGCTTTAGAAGCAAAGGCAGAAGGTCTGTGTGAATGACAGAAACAAAACCTGGAATTGTATTTGGGGGAGAAAAAAAGAAGATAATTTGGGGCAAAATTCATGATATTTCAAATCCCAGTCTCTTTCTGGATCATGGTAACAAAAAAGAGTTTAGGGGGGAAAAGACCATACAATTGGCTCTAGGTTTATTATCTAAGGGTAAGACAAACTGGTCAGTAGAAATCAGGGTTTAAAAAAATTAGAGAATATCATGTTTCCACAAACAAAAAACTCTTTAGTTCTTATATATTTTAGTTAATAGTAGAGTTTAAGTAGGATGAATGCTCTTAGATTTTTGAGAACTCTATTAATGCTAATAGTTCAAACAATTAATCAATCAATAAGAACTTTTGATGTCCTTACTAAGTGCTAGGGACTGTACTAAGAGCTGGGGTACAAAAAAGCAAAAATAGTTCCTTTCTTCAAAGAATGAATTTATAATTATAGTGAGAGACACAAAACATAAGTAGGTACACAGATAATGCATGCAGTGAGTATGAAAAGTAGAGGTAGAGGTAAAAGATACCACTAGACCAGGGTACTGGAAAAGGCCTCTGGCTGAAGGTGGGATTTAAGATGAGTCTTGAAGAGAGTTGGGGATTTGATGATCCACTAGTAAAGAAGATCAGTCCAGGTATGGGGAAAGTCAGTGCAAGTACATAGAAACAAAATATGGAGTATCATATATATGGTAGAAATAGCAAATGGGCCAGTATGGCTGGATTGTGGAATATATAAAAGGGGAAAATGTTTAAGAAGACATGAAAGATGTGAAAGTAAAGAGGAATATTGAAAAGAGTTTTGAATGCCAAACAAAGGAATTTATATTTGATTTTATTGCTTATAAGGATCTAGGGAAGTTTATTAAGTAGAGGGTGATACAGTTAGACATACATTTTTTTCTTTTGGTGGGGCAATTGGAGTTAAGTGACTTGCCTAGGGCCACACAGCTAGTAAATGTTAAGTGTCTGAGGCTGGATTTGAACTCAGGTCCTCCTGAATCCAGGGTCAGTGCTTTATCTACTGCACCACCTAGCTGCCCCAAACATACATTTTTGTAGGAAAATTATTTCAACCAATGTGTGGAGGATTGGAACAATAAGACACTTGAGCCAAAAGACCAATTACAAAGTTATTTCAATTGTTGAAGCAAAGGGTGATTAAGACCTGAACTTGGGTGGTGGATATGTGAATAGATAAAAGATATCATATGTGAGATACTCTGTGAAAAAGGAAATAACATTTGGGGACCATATTCCCATTCATCCTCCATTCAACTGCCAAAGTAAACTTAAGAAACAGGTCTCTTTGTCCATCCCAATAAAGAACAGTGGCTACCTATTACTTCCATATCAAATCCTGTTTGACTTCTAAAACTTCTAAGAACCTGGCCCTTTCCTATATTTCCAGTCTTTACTCCCCTACACATTTTCTGTTAACCAGAAACACTGGTTTTCTTGCTGTGTCTCCTACATAGGACTCCATTTCCAGATTCTGTGCTGCCTTTTCAATGGCTGTCTTCCATGGCTGGAATTGTTCTCCTTCCTTATCTCAAAATCATTACTTCCCTGCATAAACCACATTGTCATTGTTCAGTGAGACCAGCCAAATATACTATTATTTAAAATTTAAATATCCTGGATTGTTAGCCAGGAATGGAAAAGAAGGGTTAGGTGCAGTCCCAAATCCCTTTCCCTATCATGTGCCTTTAGCAAATCTGGTGAAGAAGTTGGGCATTTAATTTTTTAAAAAGCAGTGCTCTTAACAGGAACACCATATGAATAACAAGTTAGACTTATTCTTCTTGGCCCTAAGTTGCAGCATTGATCATAAAAAATGGTAGTATTTTAAGAGAGGCAGATTTTGGGTCCATATAACAACAACAACAAAAACCACAACCTCATAAAATGAGAATTACCAAACATTTTGGATGATATGTCTTGGGAAATCATGTTTCCCATCATTGGAAGCCTTCAGCTGGAACCTGGATCACCTCTTTTTTTTTCTTTCAGGGATAGAAGATTCCTAGTTAGGTCAGAGTTGGATTAAATTACACTTGAGATCTCTTACAACTCTAATAATGTCTTTTTTTTTCAATTTTTGTTGCAAGGAAATTTAAATACTGCATAAGTCTTAAATATGTTTACTTTTCTACTAAACTGTTCTATCAGTCTCTCTCTCTGTATATATTATCATTAAATTCATAACATTGAATAAAGATGCTATAAGGTTCTAAAAAAACAAACAAACAAAACATGGGCTAGAGACCTGTGGGAAGGTAAGAACTACATTTTCAGGGTTTTCATAAATACTTAAAAATTCTTAAATTTAAAATACTTTTAAAAGTTCTGCAAAAACTTTATCTGTTATATAAAATGTGATTTTGTCCTAACCACATTTACCAATTTCACTTCAATCCATCCTTGGACTTTCAACAAATTCTATAGGCAAGATAGAAAGAGTTTGTGCACTAACAGATCTTGATGAAAGCAGAATAATAATAATGCACAATGGAGTTAACTGAATTATTATTAATTCTAACACCTTATTAAAAAAATAAAAACAAATACTCCAGTTCTTGTTTTCATGGCTACCTAGTTGAATGGTATCAATCAGATACTGACTGACTGATTTACATTCCTGGATATTACCAAAGTTTTCCAAATTGTCACCCATAATACAACTTCAGACAGAGCTTTTTGGCAGAAGGCTAGCAGGTTCTTCTAATTCCCTTCCCTCAAACTCCCTCCTCCCCTCAAGGTCAAGGGGGTAGGGAATATATAGGATGGGCGTACCCTTCTAACCAACCCTTCCCCTGCCACCCTCTACTCCTGTCACTCTCTGCCACTCATGAACGCCTATTACACCCCACCCCCCACTTCAGGATTACAGTCATTTCATTATCTTGAAATGCAACTCTATAAAACTAATTATTTGACCTTCAAAAGGAATCAAGGAGATTTCAGGCAGAGAAGAGTAGCTCAGATTACCTAAGTGATGATTTTTGCATAAATTGAATGTGACTTTTTCAGAACATTTATCTAGGGTACCTTGGCTCACCCTTACTCTATCTGATTTTCTAAAAAGGATTCCAGGACATCTGCTGCTATAGCTCTAACCCTTACTTTTTCATCTTTCCTAGTGGGATGTTGAGTCCTTGAAGTTATATACATTTAGAAATGGACAATGATAACAGTTCTGTTCAATTTCTTTTGACAATTTTTAATCCAGAAAAGTTAGATTCCTTTTGAAAATCACTGCATCAAAAGACGTATGATTTGCTATAAAGCAAGAAATGATGTTAACTAGAAAATACTTTTCACAATAGAAAAGGGACATTTTGGAGTGAAAATAAAATTTTAGAAATCTTTGCTTTGCTCTAGACTTTAGGTTTTATATGTGAGGGGATCTCCTCGTGTTTATATCCCTTCCATTGAAACATATTATAAATATTAAGGTATTGTCTTAGGGAATTACTTAACAGGATTATTGAAAACTTCAAGATGACTTAAAAAACATCAGAATTTTCATTAATACAAGAACTAATCATGACCACAGAGATGGTGAAGTAGACATGTCTTTCCTCTTGACTAAATTGGTGGACTATAACTATAAGAATGAATCAAATTTTGCCAGATATGACCAATATATTAGTTAATAATATCAGCATGCTACATTGACTTTTGAATAGAGTACAAAGATTCAAATTCTCATTTTGCCACTTCTACTTATGTGATCTGGTGAAAATAATTTTACCTATCTGGATCTCAATGTCCTGATCTATAATGTGAGGAAACTGGTTTAAAGGCTGTGAGGTCTCTTTAAGCTCTAAATCTGTGATCCTGTAAATCTGTAGTTTTTGTTTCAAAAGTGGGTTCTGTTGGGCAGGGCATTGGGAAGTAAAAATGATATAAAAAATTTCAATAAAACATTTCTTAAAATGGAAAATGTGTTAAATTTTAGTTGTGAAATTGACTATACATATTGATTTAATTAGAATACATATATGTAGACACATATGTATTGATGACTGTTATGTAATAAAATGGCACATTTAAAATTTTTTAGAAATTAATATTTTCCCTTAAAATTAAAAAAATAATGAGTGAACTTGCTTTGGATCAAATGCAGCATTTTTTAAAGGATATGAAATATTTTAGACTTGTGGACAACTTGGTAGAAAGAGGGCAGGGAGTATACAGAATTTTGCTAATTCTAAAAGCAAATTTTGTTTGCAAACAATCCACTTCCCCAAGTAAACTCAAGATGTATATAAAGTCACTCATAAGAAAACACAAATGAGTCGACTGGATTCTGTTTCTTCATTTGATTAACATTCCCATTTTGAAAAAAACCCACATTACCCTTGAAAGGTATTGCTTTTGAATGAAAAAGAGAAAAAAAATAAGTGTCACAGATGGTTGTCAGAGTGCAATGAAGCTTGGGTCTGTTGACGGAATCAGACATTAGTGTGAAATCTGAATAGAAAGGAACACAGCAGAAGGCAACATTTCAAAAGGCGTTTGGCACCAAGTGGCATTGTGAGGGTTAATTTACTGCCAGGAACTGCTGGGCTTTTCATTCTCAGTAGACACACAATAGACAGATCCCCAAAGTGCCCATCATAATCACAGATGCTGGGGATTAATGCTAAGATGAAAGCTTCATGAATATTAAAAATATCAAAACTGCTAATGATGTAGCAGAGTTTGAAATAACATTCAATCTCAAAATCTAAAAGTATGGCACGAAGGCATAGTAAGACACTGTCTATTAAAAGCTGATTAAAAGCCTACTCCATTTGTAACAGAAAGAGGCTTATGCATATTAGGACCTGAACTGACTGCCAAACTTTACAAATTACCAGACTAATGACCATAATTAGGACTTGGATTGAAGAAGAACATTCTCTTTATCTCGAGATGAACTTCCACAAGGAAAAGGCCTGCGCATCAGATAGGCTTTTCCCTGAAATGAAGTTTCAAAAGAATTGCTAAAAATAAACAAATGAAAAGTCCCAAGTCTATTAGAAATTTTTAAAAATTAGAAATTCATATGAAATCTTGTGTTTTTCAAAAAAGACTCTAAAAATTAGACTCCTCTTGCTTATTCATACAGTTTTAACAATGGTCAAATTCAATTTTTTTTTACTGCTATTTTTTCTAGTATTTTAGTGCTACTTAAAGTGAGTACTTATGCCTGGTTTAGAAGTCAGTCTGCTGGGGCAGCTAGGTGGCACAGTGGATAAAGAACTGGCTCTGGATTCCCTGAGTTCAAATCTGGTCTCAGACACTTGACACTAGCTGTGTGACGCTGGGCAAGTCACTTAACCCTCATTGCCCAACAACAACAACAACAAAAAGTCAGTCTGCTTTACTTCAGATATATGCCAAGCCTATAAAAATTGCTGTCAATCCAATTGTAAGAGGGAATGTGGTATACTACTGTGGATAGGGAATAAGGGTTAAACTCTGAAAGACTTAGATTCAAATCCTACCTCAGATGCTAGTTACAGGAGCCTGGATAAGTCATTTAAATCTCTTTGAGCCTCAGCTTCCTTCTATGTAAAATAAGTGTGTTGGAGTTGAAGGCTTCTAAAGGCCCTTCTGGATTCACACTTATGATTCTCTTCTCAAAATAAGCATAGTAAAAACTCTGGTTATAGCTGAACTGAAATTTAGCTACTGAAATTTCGAGAGCACTGACAATACTTATGCTTCTTTAACAGTTGCACTAGGGAAATGGGCAATGAAGGCTTAGCCACTATGAATATGTTCAGCATGATCAACCTGATATAGAGTCCCATATGGCTTTCAGAACATGTGGAACTATTCTATGACTGTGTCTAGTCTACTTTTTGTTTGTCTAATGAGGTTCACTACTAAGACACAAATGGGTTTGCATACAGAAAGACTCATGGAGGCAAATCATTATTTTTCCTCTTTGGCTGCACTTCCATTAAGAGGCAACATACAATAAGCCTCTGGTTATCATGATGCTAAGAGCACCTAGGAAGACTAGTCTAAACTGATGCAGAGTGAAGTGAACAGAACCAGAACAGCTTATAATATAATAGCATTGTAAAAGCAAAGAACTTTTAAAGACTTAAGAACTCTGTTCAATATAGTAATCAACCATGATTCTAGAGATCTGATGATGAAGAATGCCATCCTCCTCTTGACACAGAGGTAATGGTCTAAATCCAGAATGAGATACACATTTCTGGACATGCTACATATAGGGATTTGTTTGCATGACTATTTATATTTGTTACAAAGTAGTTCCCCCCACTCTTTATTCAGGGGAGTCAGAAGAAGAAAATATGTGTTTATTAATTTAAAAAGAAGATAAAATTTAAATTAAAAAAAGAAAGACACTTCAAACCCGTAAGGGTTTCTATGGAAAGAAGATTTAGAAGAAAATGCAGGAAGCCTTGTCCTGGGAGTTGGGATAAGGACCCTAAGGGCATAACAAAATTACAAGGTATAGAAACAATTGATATTAACATCTAGTTAGAAGTAATCACAAGTTAAAATCTGAAGCTACTAGATGGTGTCCCTCTTTCAGCATGCCTGGTGAATTCCACTCTTTTGATCCTATGCTTCTTCATGATCTCCCTTGAAGGAGCTTCAGTGTGCTCCAGGATCTTCACCTATGGGAGGTATGCTGAGCTCTCTTTCCCAACTGAATTTGATTAGAAAATTGATTTATGGAGATATTTATGCTTTTAGCCTTATGTATGTTTGTTAACCTTGCCCCAGGCACCAAATTATTGACTGAAGATATGAAAATGAACAAAATTTTATCCATTCTGCTTTATGCAATGCAAATTGATGCACATAGATGTTAGAACTGTAGAAAGAAGTTAAATTAACCTTTATAAAAGTTGATTTAGAGTGCTCCACAAGCCAAGGGTCATTTAATTAAAAGATTTTCCCAGCAATTAGGTTGTATCAAAGACTCCAGTTTTACTTTTATGAACAATAATGAAGATGGAAATAAAATGAATTGCTCAAATTCACAGAGGAAGTAAATGTTGGAGGCAGGATTTGATTTTGGAGCTAGTGTTCTTTTCCCTATATTATGCTGCCTCCATTTTAGGATTATTAATGATTTCATTATGGCAACTTTATAAGATACAAGAAATATTTGTCATACTAAGAAAACCCATCTTTTAAATATTTATAGAAAGTGAGAAAATTGTACATAATTGTACAATGGATTTTAGAAAAGTGATTGGTTTATTATTTAGACATCACTCTCCCCCCCACCCCACCAGGAAAGGATTATAGATGGCATAGTCTTTGCTATTGAGTTTCTTCTTTCTTTCTTTTTTGTTTGTTAGTTGAGACCTCCTTCACCATTTGCCTAGACTTTTTTCTTTTTTCCTTTCTTCTATAGATCTTACAATGTACTAACCTGTAGTTAATACTTGTTAATGTCACACAATGATAACAACAGAGCCAGAAGCTTAATACCTTCCTATAAAACTCCTATCAGCACATCACTTCCAACTACCTTTCCTTCACTCTCCCTTCTGTCCAACCTAGTTTCAAGATATTGGTGTAGTCAAAAGGATTTAGAAGTTAATTCATTGGCTGCCAAGCTCTAGAAACTGGAAGTACTTTTTTTTCCTCAGTGGCTATCATGTGAGTTTAACTTCCAGAGGATTAAGGCAAGAAAGTGTCCTTTCAAAATTCCTTGCCTACAAGATACTGACTGAACATCAGATCTCTTAATATACATTCACAATTCAGTGGAAACTGCCAGTGACTGACATATAACACCTTGTTTGTAATAGATCTTTCTTCACTTGGGCTAGTACTAACAGTATGTACAATGGACAGGTATTGTGCACTATGCTCATTCCAGTGACATTATGGTTATGGTTCTTTGCTACTAGCTTATGAGTGGGAGATAACAAAAATGGAAGATTTAAATGAAGACAGAAGGAGCTCAGCATACTGCTGGCATGTCAAGCCTTATTTATGTTTTGGCATTTTTATAAGACACACACATTTCAATAAATGAATATCTATTTTGGGTTCAAACCCTGGCTTCAGCACCTATTAGCTTCTTGAAATTCGGCAAGTCATTTACCCTCAATTTCCATGAATGTATGAAGCCAGGGCAGGTTTGCAATTTGTATTCTGTTTCCATAGGCCTCTACATGACTCAGAGGAATAGTCATAGTCCATCTCAGACCCAACACAGCTTATCTCCTGAACAACATCCTTACCGGTTAAAATTTACAACTTTCAGAGTTAGATGAAATATATGCTGATGGATTAATTTTGTATAATTTTTTGTGTTAACTGTTTTTTCAATACATATATGTTTCTTTCTAAACATAATTATGGGGGTGAGCTCTCTCTATCTTTATCTCTATTCATATGTATGTAATACGTATATTTCACATGTGTACACAATACATCTTTTTGTAAACACAGTAACACAAAGGACAATAAGAACACCCTACACACACACACATTTCTCTTCGAGTAGATCTTAGTTGTGGGGTGAGATCTATTTTTTAGAAGCAGCCTCAATCAGATCCACATTGTAAATGGAAGATATCACAGAGAGACCAAAACTAACAGTATTATTTCCATAAAAACATAACATCCAATGAAATGGAAAAGGTAGTTCTAAGGGAACAAGGTTTATAAGATCATAGATTTAAATCTGGAAGGTGTCTTAGAAGCCTCTATTTACGGATGAGATACCTAAGCTTCAGAGAGAATAAATGACTTGCCCATGGTTATATAACCACTACGTATCCGAGGTAGTACTCCCGGTTCAGTATTGATTCTGTCCTTTAGGTCATGCTATCCGATCAAAATATCACTGCATCCACTTTCTTCAAAGAGTACCTTAAGCCTGGAGCAACTCAATCTCCTGAGACCTTAATATCAAAAGAAATACAGAAGGAAAGATCCCCCTCCCTCTCTATTGCTCTACTTAATTAGTCTCATATTGTAAAGAGAGATCTCTTTTTTAATATCACATTTTCAGTAACTGGACCAAGTAAAAACACTTTGCCCTCTCTGAGCCTTGAATTCAGTACTATCAGATTATGACATAGATAAAGACTGCATGTAAAAACCACCTTGTGGCTATTTTTTTTTTCATTTTACTGTTTTACAGAGGGCTTTCCTAGTGTCCAAATCACAGTCTCTGTCTTATTGAGATTTCAATTAGCACTCAATTTAATTTTGTACTAGAATGTTTTTTAAGCTTTGCATTATCATATCTAGAGATGGAAAGGACCTTAGAGATCATTTAGTTCCACCCTCATATTTTATAGAATCATAGGGTCACAGATTTAAAGATCAAAGGGTTCATTGGTTCCAACTCTCCCACTTTACAGATAAGGAAACTGAAACAGAGAGTTTAAGTGACAGGTAGTCTTGTTCACATGATATTAAGTATCTGGGGACAGGATTAAATTTTTTTTTTAACTTCTGGCTCAGTACTCAATTCACTTTGTACTTAGGTGCCTGGCTAAATTTGTGATAATCATAGAATTTAATCAGAAAGGACTTTGGAGGCTATCAAGTACAATTACTCTCATTTTTCAGATGAGGAAGAAGGAGCTCTGAAATGTAAAGTGACTTGCCTATGGTCTACACAGATAGTAAGGAACAGGGTTTAGATTCAAACTCAGGTCACCAGATTCTAAATTTAGCATACTTGGGGCAGCTAGGTTGCACAGTGGATAGAGCACCGGCCCTGGATTCAGGAGGACCTGAGTTCAAATCCGACCTCAGACACTTAACAATTACTAGCTGTGTGACCTTAGGCAAGTCACTTAACCCCAATTGCCTCACCAAAACAAAACAAACAAAAAAAAATAAATTTAGCATACTTTCCACTGTGACACATTGCAATGGTTATATTCTATGAATGATATCATTCCAAAATTATTGGAGAACTTTTATGTGTGTAAGTGTTTTTACTTGAGAGAGCGGTATGATGAGGCAACATGAGCAATGAGCCTGAAATTACAGGACTTTAATTAGATTTCTCTCATTGCCACACAAGGTCTTCCTCTATGACCTTGGACAAGTTGTTGAACCTCCTTAGGCCTCAGTATCCTTGTCTGTAAAATGAGAATGTTGGACTAAATGACTGCCTTTCCAGCTCTAGTTCTGTGAAGATATTACTTTCAAACTTCAGCAGCATTGTCAGAAATTTGTTGAGTATTTCTTATAAAAATTTCATAGAAAGAGATATTAGTATCATAGCTAACCAGTTTTAGGTTAACTTTTTAAAAATTACTTCCTTTGCTCTGAGCTCCCTAGACAAAGTGAAGGTTCCAAACAACCCTTTTACCTCAGAAATTATAAAGACTTTCTCCCTCCCCACCAAATTAGACTTTATGCCTCTCATTAAACTTGTGAAATCCATTTATAATAAAAATGAAAGAAATACTCATTTTAACGTAGCTTTCAGCAACTAGGTATTTTATTTTTATATGGTGAATGGGTTTTAATATCCTATTATTGGTGCCTAGAAGTGTTGGGTATCACACACATCTAAAATCAACTCAACTAAAACTCACTCATTCCCCAAGAGGGGAATAAGGGCAGTATCTTCAATGATGTTTGAGTGTTTGCTGAAGCCTTTTGAAAAATGCCTTTAGCTATCAGGTGCTGACAACTTCAATAGTTCACCACATCACTTAAAAAATTTCAAATGGTGTTATTGCTTCAGAGAACATTTTCACAGTTTATTAATCTAGAACAAATACATAGACAAGAACAGTTTAAGTCACATATAGTGCTTTCCATTAAATTTAATAATTTATCCAGTGTATTCAGGAAAAACATAGAAAAATTAATTGGGGTTTTATTTTTGTTGTTATTCTTTTTTTGCATATGATTATGTGAGAGCCTTTAACCTAACTGTCCTATTTAGCTTGTATAGGGAAATTATCATTTTATTCACATACTCAATTAGAAATCCTAGTAGTCAAAGAATAAAAGAAATTTTTCAGTTTTTAAGATATTCCAAGTGAAGGCCAGTGTTCCCAAAGGGTTGCAACACGCTTTCTCACATTCCCTTGCCAAGGTTGTTAAGTCTTGTTGCTTCTACCTTGACAATATCTCTTGAACAGGTGCCTTTCTAAGGCACTAAGCAATCACTATTGTTAAGACCCTCAACATTTCTCCCCTGTACTACTGCAATAACCTCATAATTGGTCTCCCTGCTTAAGTTTCTCTCTACTCTAATCTACCTCCACATAGAAATGAAATTTATATTTCTTCCAAAATATCCTTCCTAAAGTGCAGTTCTGACCATGTCTTTCCTGTACTCAATAAGTTCCAGTGATTTCCTATTGACTCTGTGATTGCATATTTCATCTTTTTCTCATCCTTTTTCAATTTTATTTTGTATAAATTTTATAATATTCACAACAACTAATATATTCAAACAATTTATAAATAAGCACTATAAACATACAGAAATTGGGGTATGTCCATTTTGAAAAATAAATGTATATAGATGTATGATCAAAGGTTTGCAGATTATTGGCCTAAAGGAGGGTGTAAAATAATTTTGTACCATTTCCCCCACCATTTCTAAGGATGGGTTATAGATCAGGTAGATTTCTCATGGTTAATTTGTACATATCTCTCTCCCTATCAAGTATGGACAATAGATAATCCTTGATTGGTTTCCAGCGACTAGGGCTTCCCACCAAGAAGGTTGGCTGGCTTGTGATTTAGGAGAACAGATTCTTGTTCACAGAACATCTTCAAATACCCCATTGTCACAGTTCTGGTACATTATAACAAACATTAGAAGATTGGGATATGACTACAAAAGAAATAGGCAAAAATATTTGAATCTCCCTGATGCATAAACCTTTACATTTGAGAAGCTGAACTCATGCATATTCAATTCCTAGGGAATAGATTAGCATGTGAAATTTTTTAGTACTCATATAAAAAGTAAAAGCAACATCTTCAGGTTTTTATGTACACTGCAAGAGAATTACATCTTCCCTGACAGTCACTGCTCATTTCTATGCTTCTAATCAAGCTATCAGATTTTGTGGCTGAAATAAATCAGAACTTGAGCCAGATTAGGGAAGGGTAGTCTATTTGGAAAAGGCCATTAAAACATCTGTTGTAACTATATTAAGTGCATATTTTAGAATACCAGCCAATTGTTGCTCAATGATTATCCTATAAGTTTAATTTCTTCATATAGATTAACAAATAAAATTCAAAATTTAAGATAATCAATGTTTCTCCCCCACTAAAGTTTTCTATTTTAAAATGTCCTGGTTCTATCCACCACAACATCAAGGGAAAGAATGGAATAAATATATCAACATTAAATGCTTTAAATGAGTAAGAATACATTACTGAAAGAATACTGTATAGCTCATTAATGCATTACTATTTATGGGGTCTCCTTATCTATTCAAAGAGGAATTCTGTCATCATTTAAAATTATTTATGTACTTCGAAAAGAACTTAATAGGATGTGTTGCATTTTTGACCATTACAGTCTTTGAGAATAGTTTGTGAATTCTATAATGAATTGACACAAAGCATAGAGTTGGCTTTGCTTTAGAGAAACTATGTAGCATTACTCCACATAGTGTGGAATCTAGATTAAAGTGAACACTTTTCTGACAGAACAATGTAAGCAATAGAGACATTGGTAGAGCTAGAGATTGATGGAATAACTAGTTTGTCTCCTTCACAGCTCTCAGGCTGAACTAAGAGCTTATGGCAATAGGAGACAGGGACTGCTATAGCCAAGCAATAATTTCAGTGAGAAAGCTGTTGCTCTCCCTTTTATCTGGGGCCCAGAGTGAGCCCCAGAGGGGAAAGAGTATTCTGAAAAGAGCATGGAACCCCTAGCTTCTAAATTTCTTCACTGAAAATTGTCATGTCTATTCTAGGGTCCTCCTGCTTAGGAGCTATCTTATTTATCATAATTAACAAATAAATTTAACATTTCAGATTCATCCCTTCTCCCTAAAATGCAGTCTCAGAGCTTTTCTAAAATATTGTCCAGAACACTTTGTAATAAGGTTTCCCTATGTTAAATTGCTAAGTCAATAAATTTAATCTTTGGTATTCTCCATCAAATTTCTTCCCTCCTGCTACTATTCCCACCCTGATTTGTCCTCCATAGTGGTACTCCATGATCCAAAATCATCACTTTTCTGTCTTCCTCCCTACCCTCTAACATTGTCTTCTCTTTCATGTCACCCTCCCTACCTCCACCTCCCAGCAGAATTTCTATTCCCACAATACCTTGATTTCACATAGCTGTCATGGAGGAAATTGATCTGATAAAGTCATTTGAACTGTGGTTTAGTATTGATAATAGCTAAAAATTTTCTTCTAAGGACATATGAATTTTAAAAGAGGGCTCTTGGATAAAAATATTATAATCTAAAGGAATGCCTCTCTAAAACGAAATTTCAGAAAGTAAGTAGGTAGAGGAAATATTCTGTGATAAGAGAAGGGTGTGGAGTTCTTCTGCTCCCCCACCCCCAATCCTCTTCTCCTAAGTGAAAAGAATAGCTGGTAATATGCAACATTTATATATGCCTCATTCAGTTTCTGTTTTGGTGTTATTTTTCCATTTCTGTTTAGAGTTCTACCTGCACAGTATTTTCTCATCTTAATCTGCAATTTATTGTGTGAATATGTACTGGAAAATTAGTGGATAAAATAGCTGAGAAGATTAGAAATAGGAGGTGGTCTCTGGTGTATAGGTTCAAATTCAGTTAGATCAGTCATGACAGAAAGTCAATAAAGACTCGTGTAAGTTTATTGGTATATATGAAATGAGTTTGTTTCCTTAGTCCAGTTCTTGGTAAACACACATACAGATTACATATTAAACCATTTGCCATTAAGTTGGTTGGCTCAAAGAAGCCATATATAAATGCTTTGATCGTAATAAAGTCTAACTCATCCCTCCTCTCAATGGCCTTCTCAATAAGAACAAGGTGCTAGGGGAATTCAAAGCCCCGAGGGAGGATTACTTCGAGTTGGTAGTAGTAGTGGTGGAGAGCAGGGGTCAGGGAGGGATTTGTGGAGGAGATGACATTTGAGCTAGATCTTAAAAGTTAGCAAAACTTTGACAGGAATTAAGCAGAATAGGGAGATCATTTGAGGTAAGGGGAATATCATAAAGGAAGTACAAAGGCAGGAAAGTAGAGGATTTGTTCAAAAGTGAGTTGTCTAGTTTGTCTAGACAAAGGATTGTAATGGGAGATTGCTATAAAAAAGAAAGATTTGGGATACATTATAAAGGGGCTTGAATGTCAGCCTAATGAGTTTGGTTAAACCTTTGAAGTTGTTTGATGGCAGTTGTGGTTTGAAAAATGTCTGAAATACTATATTAATTATTTGAAAAAATAAAGGAGTCCTACCAAATTCCTTTTATCAAACAAATATGGTACTGATACCCAAACCAGGAAGAGCCAAAACAGAGAAAGAAAATTATAGACCAATCTTACTAATGAATATTGATGCAAAAATTTTAAATAAAATACTATCAAAAAGATTATAAGAAATATATCACAAGAATCATACACTATGACCAGGTGGGATTTATACCAAGAATGCAGGACTGGTTCAATATTAGGAAAACTATCAGCATAATTGACCATATCAATAACAAAACCAACAGAAATAATATGATTACATCGATAGATGAAGAAAAGGTCTTTGACAAAATACAGCATCCATTCCTATCAAAACCACTAGAGATTATAGGAATAAAAGGAGTTTACCTTAAAATGATAAGTATTATTTATCTAAAACTGTAAGCAAGCATTATCTGTAATGGGAATAACCTAGAGGCCTTCCCAATACAATTGGGGTGAAGCAAAGATGCCAATGATCACCTCTATTATTTAACATTGTATTAAAAATGTTATCTATAGCAATAAGAGAAGAAAAATAAATTAAAGGAATTAGAATAGGTAATGAGGAAATAAAACTATAATTCTTTGTAGATGATATGATGTTATACCTAGAAAATCCTAGAGAATCAACTAAAAAGCTACTTGAAATTTTTAGCAGTGTTAGCAAAGTTGCAGGATACAAAATAAATCCACATAAATCATCAACATTTCTATATATTCCCAATAAAGTCCAGCAAAAATAGATAGAAAGAGAAATTCCATTTAAAATAACTGTGGCCAATATAAAATACTTGGGGGTCTACCTCCCAAGACAAACACAGCAACTATATGGCCACAATTACAAAATACTTTTAACAGAAATAAATAGAGATCTAAACAGCTGGAAAAAAATTAATGGCTCATGGGTAGGCAGAGCCAATATTATAAAAATGGCAATCCTACCAAAGTTACTTTATTTATTTAGTGCTATACCAATCAAACTATCAAAGATATTTTATAGAGCTAGAAAAAATAATAACAAAATTCATCTGGAAAAATAAAAGTTCAAGGATATCATGGGAATCAATGAAAAAAATACAAAAAAAGGTGGTCTAGCAGTCCCAGATCTCAAATGGTATTATATAGCAGAAATTATCAAAACAATCTTATACTAGTTAAGAAATAGAGAGGTGGATCAATGAAATAGAATAAACACAAATTACACTATGGTAAATGGCTATAGTGATCTAGTGTATGATAAACCCAAAGATCCAAGCTTTTGGAAAATAAATGCATTATTTGACAAAAAGTGCTGAGAAAACTGGAAAGGATTATGGCAAAAACTAGGTATAGACCAACATCTCACACTGTATACTAAAATAAGGTCAAAATTAGTACATGATTTACACATAAAGCATGATACCATAAGCAAATTAAGGGAGTATGGAATCATTTATCTGTAAGATTTATGGGGAAAGAAAGAATTTAGGACCAAAGAAGATATAGAGAATAAAATTAAATCTAAAATAGATCATTTTTATTATATAAAATTGAAAACTTTCCACACACACAAAACTAATTTAATCAAGATTACAAGGGCATGTAACAATTGGAATGATGCCACCTGCTGGAGAGCTACTGTAAGAAAGCTCCACCATGAGGAGAAATTAATGGTATGGGTTTATTTTCATAGAGATTTTCAAGCTTTTGAGATTTTGTTTTATACTTAGCTTTTAAAAAAAAGAGAATATTTTTAAAAGATTTTTATAGTCAAGTGATCAAGTTTATATTTTGTAATACTCTTATTAATGTTAAGTTCATATTAATTTAGATTTCCCTAGTTTGAATTTCATTGTCTTTCATTCTTCCGTGCGTATTTTGTTGTATTTGTTTATCTCTATTTTAAAACAATGAAAGATGGTTTTGATTTCAAAATACAATGTTAACTCTAGGAGTATTGTGCTCCCATATTCTAAATTGTATGTTTTCCAACTGATTATTTGATCAAACTCTATAAAGCATTCCCTGGCAAATTGGTTGCCATGGCAAGTATAAATTGATTCTAGAAGTATTATTATTTTTTTTTTTGTGGGGCTATGGGGGTTAAGTGACTTGCCCAGGGTCACACAGCTAGTCAAGTGTCTGAGGCCAGATTTGAACTCGGGTACTCCTGAATCCAGGGCCGATGCTTTATCCACTGTGCTACCTAGCTGCCCCTAGAAGTATTATTCTTGATAATCATATTTTTTTTAAAAAGAGGGGAATATTTGTAAAAGTTTTCTGTTTTTCAAAAAAAACTTTTCTTTAAGATTGTTCCGTGATTTAACTTGTATTTAAATATGATTCTGATTTTTCACAAAAGTAATTATATGCTTATTTAAAAAGATATCATTTGAAATTATTGCATAATTATATATTATATAATTTTATATATATATATATATATATATATATATATATATATATATATATATATAAGTCAAGGCACATTCACATTTTTTGCAATCATTTATTATCCTCAATTTTTAAATCCATATGAGACTTCGATAATGGGAACTTATCATTTAAGACATTAATTGCCTTCATTCTGAGTTATCACATGCCATTTGGCCAGGATGCCATCTAATCATAAGAGGAATACATGCAAGAGCAGACATTGAACTGTCACATGAGGGGAGACATGCATGAAGTCAAGGTATGGCTGAGGGAACAGCTTTTGACAAATGTTGAGGTTGGTTTCCTTGGTTTAATTTTTCCCCACAATACTGTACAGTTGGCTGGAAGTTTTCATCCCAACTATCTCATTCTACACCTGGCTTCTATGCCCCCCTCCTATATGCCTGATGTCATGGACATCTCAATCCCTTGAATCTAAGTCTGACTCAGTTTCCTCCAATATATTTGGTGGCATGGATGTATATTCCATCCACCTATTTTAAGCCTGGCATACTGCATGGGCAGTATATATTATTCAAGTGTGGGAATGCTTATATCCCATCATTTGTCTTCTTTTATGGTAACCCCCATAATGATCTCAGGTGTCATGATAAATATAGTGTTGGATTTGGCTTTGACATCTGTTACCAATTATATTAGATTTTTAAATTTCTCATGATGTCGTGAGGATAATTAGGCAGATGATGCAAAAAGTGATGAAACAAAGATAAAAATTATTTTAAAAAATTAATATCACAGCAATTGTCTTCTCAATTTACCCTCCACAAGGGGGGACTATAGTAATATTAACTTTTAGAGAATGTTTCAAATTTTGTTTTATTACATGTTTCATGTGTAACAACTAAGATTCTGAATTCCCTTAGACATGTTTTTAAGAACTCTCATTGTTTGATTTGATTATTGACAAAGCTATTTTAAAGTTGTGTTAAGCTTAATTTTGTAGGAAATTTTCCTGGCTGATTACCAGCATCCACACATCAACCCCTGAAAAGATTTCCATTCCACGACTACACCCAGAGTATGTCTCAAGAATCATCTGAGAAAAGACTTTCAAAGACTTTAAATGAACAGTTTGGTTTTTTTTGTTTTTCTTTTTCCCTTCTGTCATTATATACACCATTTGTAACATGTATTCTCTGCAGAGGCCCTCCCTCTGCAGGCCAGTATCAAAGTGCCAGTTCATGAGGGACCATTCCTCTGGACAAACTTTCCTTTCTCCCTTTTCTATATTGTTATTAAGATATTGTTTGTTAGCACGGGGTATTATATTCTGTTATTTTTGACTGTTTAATCAAGGAAACCTCTGCGTTTCTTGAAGGAAAAAAAGGGGGGACTGTAATGATTGGATTGAAGGCTACTCTCCTATTGGACTGGCATGGGCAGGTTAGGTCTTTTTTTTTTTTTTGCCTAGGGGGTTAAGTGACTTGCCCAGGGTCACACAGCTAGTAGGTGTCAAGTGTCTGAGGCCGGATTTGAACTCAGGTACTCCTGAATCCAGGGCCGGTGCTTTATCCACTGCGCCACCTAGCCGCCCCTGGGACTGTAATGATTGGAATGACATCACCTGCTGGAGAGCTAACGTAGGAAAGCTCTGCAATGAGGAGAAGGCGCCTGGTGGCAAGCCATGTGGCTTTTCTTTGGCATTAGGAAGTGATGTTTGCTTGTGGGAGGAAGAAGGGGTGAAGCTGGCTCTCTCGTTCTCTTTCATGAGGACTCAGGTGGAGAGTGGAGCTAGAAATGAGCTCTCCCTTTAATAGATGGATGAATCTAAGTCTTTCTCTTTCTCTTCACCAAGTTCTTATTCTCCTTAATAAATGCTTAAAAGTCTAACTCTTGCTAAAGCTTATAATTTATTGGTGACCACTCATTAGATATTTTAGACAGACTAGCTAGAATTTTATTCCCTTACAGGCAGTAGAAAACTGGAAAAGAATTTTTGAAACAAATATCTCTCATAAAGGCCTCATTTCTCAAATATCTAGAGAACTGAGTCAAATTTATAAAAAGAAAAGTCATTTCCCAATTGATAAATGGTCAAATGATATGAAAAAGCAATTTTCAAACAAAAAAAATCAAACCTATCTATAATCATATGGAAAAATGCTCTTGATCATTATTGTTCAGAGAAATGCAAATTAAAACAACTTTTAGGTATCACCTCACACCTGTCAGAATGGTAAATATAACAAAAATGGAAAATATTGTATGCTGGGCGTGATGTGGGAAATCTGGGACACTAATCCACTGTTATTGGAGTTGTGAAAAGATCCAACCATTCTGGAGAGCATTTTGGAACTATGCCCCAAGGATTATAGAACCTTGAATCCCTTTGATCCAGCAATGCTACTGCTAGGCTTATATCCCAAAAGAGAAAAAGACATATTTGTACAAAAATATTTTTAGCAGCTCTTTTTGTGGTGGTTAAGAATTGGAAATCAAAGGAATGCCCATAAATTGGGGAATGGCTAAACAAACTGTGGCATATGGTGGTGATGGAATAGTATTGTGCTATAAGAAATTACAAACAGGATGACTTCAGAAAGTCCTGGAAAGACATCTATGAAATGATGTTTTGGGAAGTGAACAGAACCAAGACAACATTGTGCACAGAGACAGCAATACTGTTTGATGAAAAACTGTGAATGACTTGACTATTCACAACAATACAATAATCAAAGACAATCCCAAAGGATTATGGATGAAACATACTATCCACCTCCAAAGAAACAACTGATGGAATAAACTGAAGCATTCTGCATTTCAATTTCTTTCTTTTTTTCCCTTTTAATCAAGTTTCCTTGAACAAAATGACAAATATCATAATGTTTTGTATAATCATACATGAATAACCCATATCTGATTGTTTGTCACCTCAGGGAGTGGTAGGGGAGGGAAGGAAAGAAAGAAAAAAATTGGAACCCCAAACTATAAATTAAAATGTTTACTATTTTTTAAAAAAGAAAAAAATGTCTGACTCATTGATTAGACAGAAAAATTTTCCCTGAGACTTGACCAGTTCTGAGGGCTTGAGTCAGTGATTTGACTTTCCCTATTGCTTGGGCACAAAAATTTAACCTACAAAGAGTCAGTAATCCCCAAATTTGATGGTTGTCCCATTCCCAAGACATTATATTGTCCAGATGTATTTCTGTTTGGAGAAGAGGAGGGTGCAAACCTCCTTTATGTGAATCAATTCTGTATCCCTGCTGTGTACCCTTTCCAGACTATAGTTAAGTAGCATAAATTACTGGTTAGATGGTTCACAATCTAATCTCAAAACTCAAAGCACCATCCATTCCCAAATCAGAAATTTTCTGATCAGTCTGGTGGCAGCGAACAGGATGTATTAGAAAGGAGTTAGAGGGGGCAGCTAGGTGGTGCAGTGGATAAAACACTGGCCCTGGATTCAGGAGGACCTGAGTTCAAATCAGGCCTCAGACACTTGACACTTACTAGCTGTGTGACGCTGGGCAAGTCACTTAACCCTCATTGCCCTGCCCCCCCACCAAAAGAAAGGAGTTACAGTAGAAATAATAGAAAAAAATAAATAATAGGAGGTAATTACAGTTGTCCAAGAGAAGGAATCTATAAAGGATATTAGTAATGGAAATAAAAAGGAAGGTACACTTGTGAAGGATATTGGAATTTGATGTGGTGATTGGAAGAAAGGAAGGAGTCAAGGTAGATGCCAAAGGTTTGAGTCAGGGACATCAGTGGTAACAATAACAAATAGGGAATTGAAGAGGATGACTTTTTTGTGTGTGAGTGTGTGTATGTGGGGATAGAGTTTATTTTGATTTTCCATATTTTTTTAGTTTGAGGTGCTGGCTATATATTTGGGACACTCTGAACCAGCAGTCACTTGGAAATGTAGATCTGGAATTTGGGAGAGAAGTCAGGACTCCAGAGAAATTTAGAAATAACTGGTATTGAGAGAGAGAGAGAGAGAGAGAGAGAGAGAGAGAGAGAGAAAGAAAGCATGTTCCCAGTCTTTTTCCATTTGGAAAATATACCAGAAATACTGTATGGTCTATTAACCCAAAAAATGAGATTTTATTTCCATAGTTTGGGAAAAATATATATAAAACACTTTAGAAATGCTATTTTGATTGGGATGCAGTTTTTAAGCCAAATTTAGTCCCAATCAATATAGTTCAGCATATTTTCAAAAATCACTTAATTTCCAAGAGGGAAGAGTACTATTTTAAATGCATATAGATTTGATATGGAATCAAGGCATTCTGTTAAGAAAAATCATATCAGTACTTAATAATAATTTAGCCACTTTAGGTAATCTAGAACCAAAATAGGTGCATCAAAATTTGAAACAATTAAGAATGGAACAGGGAAGGCTATGATAGTTTAGCTGAAAGGACTGTGTGAGCAAAGCACAATACAAATATGAACAAGATGTAGGTGTCCACACTGTACCTAGAGTATTGATGGATAGCACAATACAGGAAAAAAATGAGCTTTGAAGATTTGTTTTGGGAATCCTTTGTGATGCTGCTTTGTGGAAAGGCAGTTCCCTGGAAATAAACCTGCTTATTTCTGACAATCTATACTATTCACTTTGTCAGCCTGACCCATATGAAAGTCTCCTTGATAAAGGATATTTACTAAAATACAGAATATAGACATATTTGTTCAGTATTTTTAACGAAACCATAGTAATATATGAGGTAATGTTTCAATGAAGTGGCATTTTGACGTACTAAAAAAAGAAGGTATCTCAATCCCTTGGCTCAGAAGAAAATAAGAAATGTAATGAAATTCATTTAGATCTTACTAAAATATTGTTATTTGAGTTTCAGATGCAACTTGAACTGCTGGTTTACAATAAATTTTCTAAACGAACTTCTAAGGAAGATTAAAAGCCCAATGCAACAAAATCCTGTTATTAAAGAACTGAATTAATAATTGTGATTTCATTCATTCATTTGATAAACATTTATTAAGTGACTTCTACATCTAAGGAACTCTGTCAGGTATTGGGTATACAAATAAAAACAATGTGACAGCTCTTGCCTTTAAGAAGTTTACATTATAATGGGGGATGCAAGATGTTCACAGATAAGTAAATATACATGGTAGTTGTTGTTTTCTCATTTAAGTCATGTCTGATTGTGACTCCATTTGTGGATTTCTTGGCAAAGATAATGTAGTGGTTTGCCATTTCCTCCTTCAGCTCATTTTACAGATGAGGAAACTGAGGCAAATAGGGTTAAGAACTTCCCTAGGGTCGCACAGCTAGTGTCTGAAGATAGATTTGAACTCAAGAAGATGAGTCTTCCTGACTCCATGCCTGACACTCCATTCACTGTCCACCTAGCTGTCCCTAAATATGTATGACATGTACAAGAAAAATGCAGTGATTTGGTGCTGGTTGTGGTGGGTGCTCAAAATGAGGGAAGTAGGGAAGACTTTCTGAAGTCAGTGGCACTTGAGCTGATGATTTAAGGTAGCTCAGAGTTTCAAGGAGTACAGTTGAGTAGGAAGAGGATTTTAAGAATGGAGAATGGCCTCTAAAACGATGTGGAACGGATAGAAGTTCATGTATGGGAATCTTAAATGGGTCAGAATAATTGAAGCAATAAAGGAACTATAGATTACAATCAAATTGTGAAGGTTTTTAAAAAAACCGAGGAAATTGTATTTTATCCTAAAGGCAATAGGGTGGTCATAAAGTTTGTTGAGTAGGAGAGTGATATGGTCAGACTTGTACTCTTGCAATATGATTTTGGCAGTTGTGTGGAAGTTGGATTAAAGAGGGGAAGAATTAGGTGCAGGGAGACCTAAATAGAGACTGTTGAATTGGCAAAAGGAAGGAGTGATAAAAGATGCTGAGAAAGTGTAATCAACAAAACCTAGGAATTTATTGGATATGGGGGTAGAGGGGATTAAGAGTTTGAAGAGTTGAGAATGACTTCTGATTTGTGAACCTAGATGACAAGAAGAATGGTTATAACCTCTACAGTACTATGAAAATTAGAAGTTCTGTTTTAACATGTTATTTTGTAGAAGGCTATGGAATATCCAGGTAGAGATAGAAGGAAGGTTTTGCTATTCTTCTCCCCACCCCATTTAATTATTCTCACAGTTTTCATCTAGGCAACAATGTTGAACTGATATATAAAGGTATGATATAAAAGAGCCTCATTTCCAGTCTGAATGCAAATTACTTGGGAAATAAGAAAAAAATTGCAGCTAAGTTACTATTTCAATATTAGATTCACCATCCACTTAGATTATATACAGCAATGAACTCTTAAGGGAAGAAATGTGACAGAACTTTGTGAGATGTTTTACAAGCTTTGAACATCCTTTGTATTATTTAGATTATATTTAATTTATGAGAACAGGTTTTTAGTAGGTAATTAACCATGCAAAACCCCACAGTAAGGATTCAGAATATAAAATATTAATACACTGTATAAAACATTTATATTTTACTTGTATTCTTGGCCAATTTGCAGTGTAGAGATATGTATTTGCTAATTTTCCCTAGAAATAAGTGCACAAAAATCAGTCAACTCTAACTATTCTGCCTATGGGCTTATCTTCTGGGAACAACTACATAAATGGATATAGTGTCATACACCTTGTAATGTAGGAATTAATTATCATATTTCCAATATTTAGAAATAGCAATGTAGATATGCTGTTAGGCATGCAATGCTTAATAGAGTGACTGGTGTCTCCTGTGAAATCTTCTGTTTCTTTAGATTTGAGAATATTGCTAGTATTTCATGTCATCTAACTTTGGCCAGGATTGTTTTATTGTGTGGTCATTCAATATAACCTCAATAATTGATAGTAACTTTGTATTTGTCTAAGATATATAAATGTCTAAAATATAGACCTGACTTGCATAATGATATTCTATATTCATGTCTATTCTTTCAAGGAACCTGTAGATGATCTTGATTAATTATCTAGTATAGTAAGATCTCACATAAAGTTACATAAGATAGCATCTATCAAAAATATTTTATAGATTTAGAAAAAATAATAAATTCATCTGGAAAAACAAAAATTTAAGGATATGATGGCAATCAATGAAAAAAAAATACAAAAGAAGGTGGTCTAGCAGTCCCAGATCTAAAATTTTATTATATAGCAGTAATTATCAAAACAATCTGGTACTGGCTAATAATTAGAGAGGTGGATCTGTGGAATAGAATAGATATAAATTACACTATAGTAAATGGCTATAGTAATCTAGTATATGATAAACCCAAAGATCCAAGCTTTTGGAACAAAATGTCATTATTTGACAAAAACTTCTAGGAAAACTGGAAAAGAGTATGGCAGAAACTAGGTATAGACCAACATCTCACACTGTATTCTAAAATAAGGTCAAAATGGGTACATGATTTACACATGACACCATAAACAAATTAAGAGGATATAGAATTGTTTATCTGTCAGATTTATGGGCAGAGGAAGAATTTAGGAAGAAAGAAGATATAGAGAGTAAAACAAAATATAAAATAAATTGTTTTAATTATATAAAATTAAAACAATTTTTGCACAAATATAACAAAAATGAAAATTATTGGATGTTGGAGAGGAAGTGAGAATTCTGTGACATTAATCCACTGTTGGTGGAGTTGTGAAAAGATCCAATCATTCTGGAGAGCAATTTGGAATTATGCCCAAAGGGCTATAGAACTGTGCATACCCTTTGATCTAGAAATACCAAAGATATTCCCAAAAAGAGAAAAACACCTATTTTTACAAAAATAAATTTATAACAGTTCTTTTGTGGTGGTTAAGAATTGGAAATCAAAGGAAGGGCCATCAATTGGGGAACAGCTAAACTAGCTATGGTATATGATGGTGAAGGAATATTATTGTACTATAAGAAATGACAAGCAGGATGATTTCAGAAAGGCCTGGAAAGACTTATATGAACTGATATATAGTGAAGTGAGCAGAACCAAGAGAACATTGTGCACAGAGACAATATTATTTGTTGAAGAACTCTGAATGACTTAACTATTCTCAACAATTCCAAAAGACTATTGACGAAACATACTATCCAACTCAAAAGAAAGAACTCATATTGATGGAACACAGACTGAGGCATGCTATTTTTTGCTTTCTTTAATTTTTCCCCCTTTTATTCAAGTTTTCTTGCACAAAATGACTAATGTAATGTTTTCTATAATTGTACCATTGTAACCCATATCTGATTGCTTACTGACTTAGGGAGTGGAAAGGAGAGGAAGGGAAGGAGGGATAAAAATTGGAACCCAAAATTATAAATAAAAATATTTATTACTTTAAAAGAAGACAGCATCTTTATTTCCTAAAGACAAGTATTTCTAATTATATCCATCCTAGATGTTGAGAGATTTTTAAAGTTATCTAACAACCAGTTATTTCTAGTACCTTATTTCCCCTGGCTAACTTAGTTGGTTACATAGGAATTAGGAATTTAGTCCTCATGTAAATCAGTTTTAATCAAGTGACCTGGGTTCAAATCCTGCCTCTGTCATTTAATATTAGAGTAACCTCAGGCAAGTCACTTAACATTTTTGGGCTGTTTCCTTATTTATAAAATAGATAAGATAATCGATAATAGATGAGGGTTAGATAAGACAACTTGAGTTCTCTTCCACTTCTTAATTTCTACTCTTAGGATATTTTGTTCTGTTTCAGAATCACAGACATATACAACCATTTCCATATCTCTCTCTATATATTTCCATTAGTCTTCAGGCTGTTCAAGTGAAAAGTTTAGGAAAAAGTGAAAATATATTATCCATACTAGAAAAAAAACTTAAATGATAGGTGAACAGATTTAATTTATTTAAGAAAATATTAATATTAATTATGAGTATTATTGTTTATAATAATAATAACCACAATTAGCAGTTTGTATTACATCTGTATTTTTGACCAAGTAAGTCTAGTTGGATAGCTAAAAGTATTCATAAACAATTCAATTCAATTCAAATTTGAACTCTAGCTCCTGTCCTAGGGACTTGGGCTTTTTGTAATTTTTCATTATTTATAGCCAAACAACACTATTTTCTGGCTTCTTCCAATATTAATGTCAATGAATGGTCCTATCAGATCCAACTTCAAGAAGGTTTCATGGAGGAGTACCAGATCCTGACTACCAATCCCTTATAAGTTTGGTTTTCCCCTTTAAAATTACTGTATCTTAGAGGGCAGGGACTATGTTGTATTTTGTATTTTGTATTTTGTATTTTGCCCAGCTAGTATGTACTTAGCAAATGCTGCTTTTCATTCATTCACTTATCTCTGCAAATAAGTTATTAAATGTCTTTTATATGAGAGGCCTTATGTTTAATAGAAGGGATACAAAGTAAAAATAAAACTTCCCATCCCCTAGAAACTTCTAGGGGTATAATCTGTACAAAAATAAATAAATACAATGTCTAAACAAACAAAGAAATATAAAGTAACAGTAAGAAAATACTGAAACAGTAACTGAAACAGAAAGGAAAGTAGGAAAGTACCTCAGCTTTAGTGAGAAGAAAGATAGGGATTTATTAGACACTGAGCCACCCATGGAACATATGATACCTGTAATAGCTAGCAGGCAGGTTGTAGTGGGAAGGAGAGAGTGTTGGGGTCCCTATTAATGAAAATAATGTATTTTCCCAGAAGTGATAGTATGTGTTCAAATTTGTACTATTTACAGTCAAAATTATGTAAAATAAGGTAATTGGTTTCAGTGCAATGAAAAAAAATGTGTGTGGATTCAAATAATGAGAGGGGAAGGGAATCGTTACTTAGAATAATCTGGACATAGCTATAATATGAAACAAGACCAGAAGGCATCTGGGCCCCCATTTTTGGAGGACTTTACATGTCAAACAAAGGATGTGTATTTTATTCAAGAAACATTGGGAAGCCTTTGAAAATTTTTGAATGGGGTCAGATCTTTGTTTTAGGAAGAAAATTTTGATTTAATTGTGGATTTGTTAAAAGATGTTGAATGACCAAGTTTTTACTATAATAGTAATAATACAATGCTATACTTTAAGGATTGACATCTCTTTCAGTAAAGGTTAATTTTTTTTTCTTTTTAGTGAGGCAATTGGGGTTAAGTGACTTGCCCAGGGTCACACAGCTAGTAAGTGTTAAGTGTCTGAGGCCGGATTTAAACTCAGGTACTCCTGACTCCAGGGCCGGTGCTCTATCCACTGCGCCACCTAGCTGCCCAGGTAAAGGTTAATTTTGCTGTTCAAAACATCCAGTCATTGTAAGAATAGTGGACATAGGCAGCATGGGAAATAGATTCATAAACAGATGTCATGCACAGGAAAGGGTTTCTCTCTTTTTAAATTAGTGGTGGTAGTTACATAGAGATTAGATCACAATAGGATGGTTTCATATTTCAGCCTGGAAATAGGACTTATTTTTGTTCTAAGAACAGACTCCATTTTCAACCCTAAAATATGTATATACAGGGAGTTTACAGGATTCTCAAGTGTTTGATTCTCATCCTTTATTCATGGTTCTACTGGGTAAATTGATCAAAGAACTACTATGGTCAGCTTTATTATGTATAAGCTTTATACTTTCTATGTAGTTGTCTGTATTTCTTTATGGTACTGTATTTAACCACATTATTTTCCAATTCTGATCACTCAGGAGTTCTCATTTAGTCTTTTCAAAATGTTCTATATTGGTTCCAACAAAATTAGAAGGACCTATTCTTCCCTTGTAAAGGAGAAAGACATGCCATTAAGTTCCTTTAGAAATGTATTGATCGGGGGCAGCTAGGTGGCGCAGTGGATAAAGCGCTGGCCCTGGATTCAGGAGTTCCTGAGTTCAAATCTGGCATCAGATACTTGACACTTACTGGTGACCCTGGGCAAGTCACTTAACCCCCATTGCCCCGCAAAAAAAAAAAAAAAAAGAAAAAAAAAGAAATGTATTGATCTCCATAACTTGCTCTTGTGTATAAGTAGATTTTATACTTACATAAATCCAAATAGGCATATGACCAGAGTGATGTGTGAAGGAGAGAAGGAAATATATGGATGTAGTTATCATATCAAAATCTATTTTGCCATATTTATATACTATAATTGAAAATCCCACTTGTGAAGATTAAGCAATTAGAGTATGGGAAGGACACAACCTCTTGAAAAGACTGTCTATGTTACAACTGAAGGTTTAATGTGTCAAGAAGAAGGATTTTTAATTGGAAAATTCATTAATTATAGCATAGACATCCTTCTATTCTCAAGTCTAATTATTTGCTTGATTAAGGCCTTCTGCCTCATTCAAGATGTTAAATTTCCTCAGCTGTAATGTGGAGATGACAGTATTTGTGCTACCTATTTCACAGTGTTTTTGGTAGGAAAGTATCTTATAAATCTCAGAGCAGCTGAACTGTTATACATATGTCAAATTGTTGGCCAAATTCATTCTACTTAAACAATTCTGTCTTCAATAAACTGGACCTTATATATGAGGTACTTTTGTTAACCCTTTATGATAGAAGTTTCAAGTTGAAATTGTATCACATAAAATTCTGTTCTCTGAAGCACAGTTCTACATAGAAATAATTCTGTGTATCACTAACTTGTGATACAGTGTCAAATTGATATGATGTATTTCCTAATGATGGCAATAATCCCTCAAGACTTGAATTTTCATTGTTTAGATTTTTCCCCTTTAGGATTAATGTCTAATGCTATTTGTTAAAAGGTCTTCTATCCCCCCCTCCTCCAGCCCTTAATCTACTTATTTTTAAGTTCTACCCCCCCTCCTGCCAGTATATTCTAGCACCATAGGACTATATATTTGATATTTGGAACAGACTTTATTTTTATAATATTTTATTATTTTCTAGTTATATATAAAGATAGTTCTCAATATTTGTTTGTATAAGATTTCTAGTTTCAAATATTTCTCCCTCCCTCCTCTCACTTCCACCTTCCCAAGATAGCAAGCAATCTGATATAGGTTATATATGTACAATCACATTAAACATATTTCTGCATTAGTCATGCTGTTAGAGAAGAATCAGAGCAAAAGGGAAAAACTTCATAAAAGGAAAACAAAGAAGTAGAAATAGTATGATGCAATCTGCATCTAGATTTCACTGTTCTTTTTTTTTTTCTGGATTTAGAGAGCATTTTCCCTCATGAGTTATTTGAAACTATCTTGGACCATTGTGTTGCTGACAAGAGTCAAGTCTATCACAATTGATCAACCCACAATGTTGTTGAAGCTGTATACATTGTTTTCCTGATTTTGCTCATCTTGCTCAGCTTCAATTCATGTAAGTTTGGAAGGGACTTAAGAAACATTTTAGTCCAGTGCTGTCATTTTACAGATAAAGAAACTGAGGCACCCCGAGAAGAAATGACACTGAAGGTCATGTGGCTACTGAGTGGGGATTGAAACCATTCTAGCATTCTTTCCATTGCACTAGAATGCTCATTATATGTTACATGGAGTTTGTATCAAAACCATTATTAATGTTGATCAGAGCAAGTTGTTTTTGTGTGTATATGATAAAACAGAAGCATTGTAAGTACCTTGAATCTTTCCAGAAAAAGTATATCTACATATAAAATTAATATAGTAATTAAAATAATTCTAATCTCTTAACTAAATCCGTTTCCCAGCCCTTTCTAGTGGTCTGCACTTTGTTAACTCAGTTTGTGAAACAGACTCACTATTGGAAGGGGCCTCTGAGGTCATTTAACCACCCAAAGTAGGAATTTCATTGACAATTTCATTTTCTGAAGAGTATTTAGTATTTGTTTCATTACCTCAAGAAATTGCCCATTCTGATATTGGACAGGCCCACATAAAGAATATCCCCTTTTTAATATTGAACTGAAATCACAGAATCACAGAATTTGAGAATTTGAAGGGACCTCAATGGCCCTCTCTTGTAAGTCATAAATGAAATCAATCCCTACTGTAGCATAACCAACAATTGGTTTCCAGCCTTAACTTGAGAACCTAATTCTGCTGTTGGGAGCACCAGAAAATAAATCTTTTTCCCTCTTCTACATAACAACTCTGTATAGAGGGCTTTTTTAGTAATGGAGTCTCAGATGTAGAATACATAAAAATGTGTCACATGAGAAGCAAGAAGAGCATAGACATATCTAATGAGACTGTCTCCAAGCACCCAGGTATGATTCAGTTCCAGTATATATTCAAATATTTGAGAACTGCTATCATGACCCATTTTGGTCTTTGTAAGTATTAAAACTACATTACCAAAAGAAAAACTTCCAAAAATTTATACTACAAAATTGTAAAGACCCACGTCAAGTCCCCAGGAAGAGAAATGAAGACAGGTTTTTGCAGAAACATTACTCTATTTGGGGTTTTCTTGGCAATTCTAATTTAAAAATGTGACGTGCATACACTTCCTCCCCACCCCCACCCCAAGCTGCTTGTTGAACATTTATCAGAAAATCATTGGTTTCTTTCAATTGGTCTCCCTGACTCAAGTAGTTCTACCCCAAACCATTCCTCACTCAAATTCCAAAATGATTTTTATACACCTCAGGTTTAACCATGTCACCTTCCCTACTCAAACTCCAATAACTCATTGTTATTTCTAAGATCAAATATAAATTCCTCCATTTGGCATTTAAAGTTCTCCACAATCTCACCTCTTCCTACCTTTCAGTATTTTTTTTTGAGTTCTGGTCTGGCTTTATTAGAAGTAAGGAGGTTAAGAACTGGGTGAGGCATGGACCCTTTGTAGAGGGCTTGGGGTCCCTCCTTCTGGAGCATGGTGAGGGCACAGTGGCCAGAACTGGCATATTGGCCCATGGTAGAGTTCTTGTATCTCATATATCTCCTCTTGACCATGTCCACAGGGCAGGCAATGATGGTGGTGCAGAAGCCAGCCAGCCCTAAAGGCTGATGTGAAGTGGCATGGAAAGTCATCAGTCATGAGGTGGGCCTTCAGGAGGGCATCTTTGATGAGATCGTCCATTACCAGCTCAGCACAGTTGAAATAGCATTGCGGGCAAAATTGGGGGAAGTTTCTTTCCATAGGCCTTGAAGTCCCTCCTCTCTGGCAATAGTCTTATAGGCATCCAGTGTGCCCTGATATCTCCAGCTGTCACCCTCTTGAGCCTGGGCCTGGAAATGTACCCTCACCACATCTATGGGTTGGGCTACAGCCACTTCCAGTGCCCTTGTGGTACAGCCTGCCAGGAAGCAGCTCCCAATGTCCGCATGCTGAGATCCCTTGGTGTAGAACTGCTTGACAGTGCAGACAGAGGCAAAACTCTGGCACTGCAATCCAGCTACCTGCCCATCGTATAGCCTGCCAGGGCCCTCCATCTTCACCATGGTCATGCCCATGACACCCCACTACTGGGCAGTGCCAGAGGAAGCTCCGATGGCCCCCCGGCTCTCTCCTTGAATTCTCAGCCAGACTTTGGCTGTGTCTAGGGGGAAGGTGATGAGGTCAACGATGCAGGCAGCAGTGCCAGCCCCAAGGAACTTGATGGTGGCTGTTGGGGGCAAATCTGTAGGCTTAAATCCAACCATGATTTGATGCTAGTTTTCTGCTACTTCCCAGGAGGCAGAGGGGAAATGTTAAGATGGCCTCTGATGATTAAGACAAGATAGAGGAACTCTGCTGGAGTCCTGCCTTGGAGAGTCTCACAAAGATGGCACCTTGATCAAGCTTCTCTAAAGGTGTCCCACTCTTCAAAGTTGCTCACGGTAACCATGGCCAACTTCCCTTGATTTTCTATAGAAAGTTTCTGGAAAACTGAACACCTAATGATCATACTATGTGCCTGGGACAGTAAAGGAAAACAAGAGGAGATGGTGGCGGGAAGCATGGGGCCTACTGTGGAGTCTGGAGTCTTGGGGGGCTGGAGCCACTGCTTGGCTCTCTGTTGGGTCACTAAAAGGTCATAATCTTGGGCTAGGGAGATGCATGCTGCCTCAGTCTTTTTACATTTTACATTTTTCTCTCCTCTGTGACCCCACTATACTGGCCTACTTTCTGCTTCTCATACATGGCACTACATCACTCCATCAATCAACTCTGTTTTTCTACTGGCTGTCTCCCAAGCCTGGAATCTTCTGCCCTTTAAACCCAACCTCTTAACTTCCTTGGCTTTCTTCTAAACTCAACCTCTAATCCTACTTTCTACAAAGAAACCTTTCCCTCAACTAGTGCCTTCCCTTGTAAAGAATTACTTGTTATTTGAGGTTTTTATGACCCCATCTTTTGGCTAGAATTTTTTACAGTTTTTAGGGATACTTTCCATTTGCTTTACACTTTCAGGTAAATTTGTGCTTTAGAATTGTGTTTTTAAAAAATAAGTTCTATTGGGGCAGCTAGGTGGTGCAGTGGATAGAGCACCGACCCTGGAGTCAGGAGTACCTGAGTTCAAATCCGGCCTCAGACACTTAACATTTACTAGCTGTGTGACCCTGGGCAAGTCACTTAACCCCAATTGTCCCGCCAAAAAAAAAAGTTCTATTGCTATTTCTGTCTTAGTGGTGAGCATATTAACATTTATTAATATTATATACCAGTAAAAGACTGTTCACAAGTCTCCCTAACTTCTCATGGTCTCAGGCTGCATGGTAGAGAAAGCAGCTTCAGCATGGCAGTCAGCTCAAGCAGGAGAAAAGCCCCAGAATAGCCATGCTGTCTCCCAGAGAGATAGCAGGTGGTCTCAAGGAGACACAGGAGAACTCAAAAAACCTACAAAACCTGCGATGTTCTAAAAGAGAGCCAAGAGTAACTCCAAAACCCCAAAAGGCTCTAATTTTGTCTCCTGAGGGTTTATATCCTTTATTGATAGAGGCTAGTAATTATACATTGATCAAAGTTGATTGGTTAGCACCATTCGATTCCATTGGTTGACAAGATTTGAAGGTGGTCCACATTAAAATGAACTCTACAGATGACATCAGATAAAAGCCCCTTGATCAAGTTGCTTAAGGCAAAGTCCATTATCTCCTGTGGTTTGATTCCATCAGTCAGTCACTGAGCTAGACAATTACCATTTCTTTTGTTCCTGGTATGGAATTTCCCTCTACTAATTTAAATTTGCAACCATTATGTGACTCAGAATCTTAGAGATTTGACTAGGGCATTGACTCTCTATTTAGTCTTAAGTGGTAAGTAGTAGGTCTTCCTTGCTAAGTTCTTTTTTTCCACTATGACCAATTCTCTATCTACTATCTAACCGTATTTTTATTAGTAGTAGAATTAATATTTCCTTTCATATTTACAGTAACTATTGGTAAGGCATCCTGAAATTTGGTTGGCTAATTTATTAAAATTTCAAGAGTAAGTATCTTTTATCTCAAGTAGTTGCATCAGATATTTTTATTAGATTTCTTTTAATTAAAAAAATATATAAACCTATATTAAGGTCTGCTCTACTGAGGAGTCTCTGGAAGGGACTTAAGCTAGATATTATTAGCCAGACAATGGCTAAAGATACAGTAAAACTACAAGGTTAATAGTGATTTAAAAAAACAATTTCTGTTTTCAAATATTAAAAGTCATCTTTATTCAAGATAGATTTGGATAACTTTCACAATATTTGATGATTTTCACAAAACAAAAATCTAGTTCTTATGCAATAACTAATGTCCTTGTATTCATGACCTCATGTAAATGTAATGTTTTTTCAATAAAACTTCATCCTTTAATCAACCAGAGTGGCAGTGGTCTTCTGGCAGGTCTTCATCCTTGATCAAAATTGTGTTTTGGTGGCTTGTTCAGAATTAGTCAGTTTTATTATTTTAACTGGAATCTGATGGATAAATGAAACAAGGTGAAGGAGTTTTCAGAAGAAAAATAAAACAAACAAGAGAAAAGGAAAAAAATAAAGAAGTCCAGGTTATAAGTATAGAAGAAATTGGTAAGTGCATGCCTTTGTGACACATGGATTCCAGTCCTGGTTTTGCCACTAACTAGTAGTGTGATGTTGGACAAATCACCTGTAAAATGAATGGCTTGGATGAGATGATCTCTAAATTTTCTACTTCTAACATCATGATATTCTTCTAGGTGAAAAAATAACCCTGAGAACAAGTTAGCCACTGTACTTCAGTATAATGCAATACTTTATGTTCACCAAACATTTCTTAAGTGTTTACTATGTGAAAAGGCTGGAACTAGACTATGGAGTTAGAAAGACCAAAAAACAAACAAACAAACAAGGAAACAAAAACTAAAAAATTCCTGTCCTCAAGTAATTTGCATTCTAATAATAATAGCTAACATTTAGACAGCACTTACTATGTCTAGGCACTGTATCTCAGTTGATCCTCACAACAATCCTGAAAGGTAGGTGCTATTATTATTCCCATTTTACAGATGAGGAAACTGAAGCTAACAGAGATTAAGCGATTTGTCCAGAGTCACACAGATAATGATTATCTGAGAATGGATTTTAATTCAGTTCTTCCTGACTCCAAACCTGCCACTCTCTCTATTGCATTACCTATCTTTTCCTATTCTACTGAGGAAATGGAATGTACACAGATAAAGAAATATCAAGCATATACAAAGTAAATAGAGTAGTTAAGAAAATAGGAGACTAATAAATGAGCAGATTAGAAAAGTTCTTTTGTAGGAGGTGGCCCCTGATCTGTACCTTGTAGGGACCTAGGAATCCCAAGAAAAGGGTATATTAAATTCAGGTTATTTAAAAAACAAGAGAGATATGTAATGTCATGTAAATATATGTAATACATTTTAGAAAGATTTCTATGCAAAATGGTGAAACTATAAGTTTGGAGGCTTACTGGAAAAAACCTTCAGTTTATTTGGAAAATTCAGCTATCCAGAACAACTCATTCCCTGTGAATTCCAGATAGCTAGGTTTTCATTGAAATGAAAATACAGAACTGTTGAGAATTGTAGGAAAGAAAAAAATTGCCTTTTCACATTTGGTCCATTTCCTACATAATCTGTATTGCAATGACCACAGGGTACAAAAGCATAATATGGCAGTTTAATTTCAGGAAAGGTATTTGACAGGACTGCATTATGTCATCACATCTGTGCAATATGCAGTGTGTGATAGGTAAATGGAATTTAAATGGGAGAAACTGGATGTCATCCTTTTGGCTGAGTCTGTAAATCACTTGAAGATTCAACAATAAAAGTAGCTAAAGCTTTTGCAGATTGGGGCTATGATGCAAAAGGAAAAATATTACTATTTTAAAAGACATGTATATTAAAAGGCACATTACTGAAAAGGGCACCTGCTTTTTCCTATTAAAATAATCTTATTTTATATTATTAAAGAAGGTAGCTTTACTGTCTTGTGTAATTGGTATGAAGAGTACCACAAAAATCTGGAAATCATTGATAATAACTTTCTTGTCATTCAACTAAAAAAGTTTTGAATTGAAATAATGTGCCATTTAAGACAAAGTCAGACTTTTGAAATGTTAATGGAAAGAAGATTGTACTTTGAAAAAGGTATGTAAGGACAAATTAGCTCCTGTTTTATTATATCATCAGATACATTTTTGTACAGAAAAGAAACGATAATTGGACTAGGAAACATTTATTTGATGTGACAATTTCACAGAGGTCAAAGATCACAACCTTTGTATGTTTTAGGACATTTGAATTAGTCCCATAATTAATATTAAACACTTTATTGCTTGGGCTTTAGAAAGTTATTATTTCTGTTAATGGAATCAGAATTCTCTGAGTTACCCACTCTCCAAGTGATAATGTTTACAAATTCTACCTCTGCATTACCTCTCACATCTACTTCCACTTAATATTCCCATTGCTACTGTTCTTCCCCAACTGAAACATTAACTTACTAAATTCTTATCTCTAGTCTCTCCCAGATCCAATCCATCCTACACTGGGATCATTAATCAGAGCTTGGATCATTAATCAATAAGCATTTATGCTGCATCTATCATGTGCTAAGCATCCCACTAATGAACCTATTATTTACTAAATAAAGTCCATATTCCTTAGCATGATATTTCAAGGTCTTCCATAATCTTGTTAAGGACCAAAAACAGTGTCAAAGGGGAAAGAGCTGCACACCCAATACTGGGTGTGAAGGATGCCTAGCTGTTGGCAGCTGCCAATCATGGTTCAAGCCTATTTAAAAAACAAACAAAACATAGGTACTCTTACCACCAATATTGGACACATGATAGAAGAAAGTAATCCTTAAAAGAAGAGAGACAGAGACAGAGAGACAGACAAAGAAAGAGAGACACAGAGAGAGACACAGAGACACACACACACACAGACAGAGACAGACAAAGACAGACAGAGAGACACTGACATACAGAGAGAGAAAGAGAGAGAGAATCCTAGTAGTGGTATGTGTAAATGAGTATAAGAAGCTTTATGGTTAATAGTGGTGCCTAAGAGGTTCATTGTCTTTTAAAGTTGGAATCTGCAGCCTTTGAGGATGTGTAGAGATTCAGTACATGTATGAACATTTCTGGGTGTGTGATTGTGGGTAGTGACTGTGGTGGGAGTGCCGTTATGTGTCTTAGTGTTTGTCCTATGCATTGAAACCTATATGAGGGCTGACTCTAGTCTAATTCTATATTGCATTATTGTTTGAATGATGTTTCTGAACTTCCTGAATTCTCTGCAGGGGAAGAAAGTGTGCACAAGGAACTTGGAGCATGGGGATAGAAATGGGGATAGCATAACAGAGTGATCAATCTGTAGCACTAACTGTAACCCTACCTTTCTAATCTTTTTATACTTTATTTACCTGTACACAGTCTAGGATCCTGCTACACTTGACTACTTGCCGTTGCTTGCACATGATGTTCCATCTCCCAACTCCCTGAATTTGCATTAGCTGATCTCCACACTTGAATGATCTTCCTCACCTTAGCACCTTGCCATTCTGTCAGCATTCTGGTGTCAGATTCCTTCATTGTGTTTATATCTTATACTTATTTATTTACACATATAGTTTATCCCTCCAGTAGAATAGTAGAATGTAAGCTTTGTGAGGGGAGGACTGTTACATTTTTATCTTTCTATTCCTTTCTACTACAGTCGCTGGCACATAGTTGCCATTTATTGAATGAATGAATGAGTTCTTCAAGGCCCAAATCAATTGCTATCTCCTCCATGAAACCTTCTTGAAGTTGGAAGTAATCTTCTTTTAAATTCAAATAACACTTTGTACTTGAGTTTTTTAATGCATTTATCACCTTTCAGTTTGCTTTATAGTTATTTGTGTTTATGGCTAATTTCCCCTACAGGACTACAATCTGCTGGAGAGCAGGGTCTGGATTTTATTTACCTTTGCATCTTCCTCAGTGTCTAGTATGGAAACTTGGACATAGAAAGGTAGGCTATATGTGTTATTGAAATTTAATTTTTTAATTTTTGAAATAGAGTTGCAAGTGTGGTAAAAAAAATATGAAAGTTTTTTAACAGTCGGTTAGGATAACTGAAAGATGCCAGTTTTTTTTTTTTTTTTGTTTTGTTTAAGGACCACCCTTTCGGGGAGGAGACCAACGGCATGAGCTACGCACGCCAGTCCACCTGCTGCGCACGTCAGACTGCCTGCTAGCACTCCACTTCCGGGGTGTGAGCTTAAAAGGCAAGGAGAGAACGGAAGTGGGTTTTTTTTTCCTGCTCTGCTGGTCTCCTGACTGCGCTGCACAGACGGTCTTTCTCTCCCCAAAGATGGCCTTCGGCTTTTGGTGAGTTTTATACGGAATATAGACTAAGCTTAGACTTAAGACGATTTGTATTGTGTTTCTACTTTCCTATCCTTCTAATCAACATCACCTTGTGACTACCATACAATAAAGGCTCTATCTAGAAAACCAGAAGCTTCTTCCATTTACTAGTCTGGGAGATAAATTAAGGGAAAGGTTAAGTAGGGGAGATTTATGATCTAATATCCAATTTTAATCTCACAGTTGCACCCCAGAAGTGGAGTGCTAGCAGGCAGTCTGACGTGCGCAGCAGGCGGACTGGCATGAGTAGCTCATGCCGTTGGTCTCCTCCCCGAAAGGGTGGTCCTTAAACAAAAAAAAAGCTGGCGTCTTTCAGTTATCCTAACCGACTGTTAAAAAACTTTCATATTTTTTTTACCACACAAGTTAGAGATCTGTGAGTTAAGGCTGCTTCGTTGAGATGAAAATTCTGTAATCATCAAAGCTTATATTTTAAATAATTTATCAGTGTGTTTAGTTTAGCATAGGCACAGTTATAAACAGGAATTCTAATGAATAGTAATTAGAGTAAATAACATTAACTTTAGAAAAATATTGAGACTCTGATGATGGACACTTCAGAAATGTAATATCAAAGATGATCTTGCTATAGGGGATAGAATGCTGGAATTGGAGTCAGTAAGACCAGAGTTAAAATTCCACCTAAGATATTCACTACCTCTATGTCCTTGGGCAAATCCTTAAGCTCTCTGAACCTCAGTTCCTCATTGGCAAAATTCCATCTTTTAAATTTATGATGTTATGAATTCTTAAATTCCCAGAATGATCAAATGACTCATCTATATAATCTTAATTCCAGAAGCCAAAAAAATACACCATGTTTGTTCTAACTGCCAAATGGCCCCTTTTAGGTTATGCCTAATAAATCCATTAAAAAAAAACGAGAGAATATTGACTAAAACTAAGAAAGGAGACATGTTAGTTCTAAAAACATAGCTTCATATCATTGACCAACATGAAATATTATTCATTGAGAGGAAATGTACACAACAGATGCAAAAAAGTAATTTGATTCCTTAAATTGGGTAATACTTGGAGGGAAGGTGTGATGATATCCCAAATGCAGATGTCACAGCCACCCACCAATTTCCAGACATTTAACTACCCATTCCTTTGTATTTTATTCTGGCCTCACTGAATTCTGGCCTTCCTTTTTATGGAAGGCACAACAGAACATGTTAGAAGCATACCCTTTAATTAACAATTTATTTCTCAATTCCTGAGTCCCCATTAAATGTTGGCTTCTAAAACTTCAGATGATAGCTTCAAGCATATTCAATTTCATTTCTTTAAAATGTTAATGATTTTGTCAATTGAGTTTTAGAATAAAGTTAAGCAACCCAGCTGCAATGTCTGCTTTCCTAAACAAAAAGGATTTCCTTCCATCCTCTTGCCATTTGTGTAACCTGTAAGGTTCCCATTACCATTTTTGTTGATCTCAGTTCCTCTGGCCAGAAAGATTTACCGACCCCACTGAGGTGTTGCAAGGATTAATGGATTGAAAAGTACACTGAGGATCTCCCTTCAAATCTACTGTGACAGCATCAAGTATTGCCCTGATCACAAGTATCATTTCCAGATGCTGCAAGCCCAAGGACTGGAGATCACATCCAAGCCTCCCACATGGAGGATTATTGCTGGGCCAGAGAGCTACATTTTGATATTCAAATTTCAGTGGTTTTTATATCAAAGGCATCTTGCTGAGAGATATTTTGTCTGGACCCACAAAGTGTCTGAACTGGCAAAACAAATGGCAACAGCCTTGAATCATTTGGGTTTTTGGAACCCTGAGCAAAACTACTCCTGGGAACCACTTTATCTTTGTCAGAAATCAGATAGCACTTCCCTTTCCCTTAAAACTGAGTAAATTACTTTAGCTTCAGCTGAACTGCTCTTCGTCCAGTTAAATAAGTCACCTTGATATTTGAGAAGTCTCCCTAAAAGGATCTTAGAAATATGTTAGTGCTCCCAAGTGAATCCTAACTAGAAAGGCAGGGACAAAGGCAACATGGTTTAGCCAAAAGAGTATGGTTCTCAGAGTCAGAAGATCTAGCTTCAAGCCCTAGATCTGATAAATACTGTTTGACCCTGGCCAAGTCAATTAACCTCTCTGAGCATCAATTTCATGTGCAAAATGGGGATAATATTTGGAGAGATAATATGGCCAAATGGTTAGAGTGGAACATGCTGTCTTTGTGATACTGAACAAGTATCTTAATTTGTCAGGCAACCCAGAAATATAAGTTACAAGAATAGGAGCTGATCGTCATTGGGGTCTTGACACCTAAACCCAGTTACAATAACAAAAAATAGATAGCGTTTGTTTTATTGAATTGAAAATTGGTTTTGAACAAACTCTACATAAATCTTTTCACATTTTTCTTTCGATTTTTATATTTAGTGAGCCGTGAAGTCACTGAAATTTAAGCTTTCGATACTGATCTGAGAGATGTGTTGCCACTTAGCTGTGTCAGAAAGGAAGAACAACCTATGACTCCCCTTAAAAAGTTTTCAATTAAATATTTTTACTAGGAATGATTCAATCGGTCTTTTCAATTTATGTTCTTACTGAAGCATCTGGAGAGCATAGAGGATGATCTTCCTTTTGGGGGCTACCATAGAAAGATATTATCAGGGCAAGAGCTAATTTTTTAAAAATAAGAATTCAGAAATGGATCTTGGGTAAGCTATTTTCAATTCATCCTTTTCTCAAAGGAAATCTTTTACAAAACTTTTCAGGGGCATTGGACTTCTCACTATACCTCACAAATGGCATTCTGATACCAAATATTTTTGTTAGCTGTCCCCCATTGCTGGAACTCTTGCTTTCTGCATGTATATATCATATTTCCTTTCAAGTCTCAGCTAAAGTTCCACCTTCTGAAAAAAGGTTTCCCCAGTTATTCTTAATTTTAGTACCTTTCCTCTAAAACTATCCCCAATTTATCCTATATTTATCTCATTTGAACAGAGTTGCTTGTATGCTTCCCTATTATACTATGAGCTCCTTGAAAGGAGGAATTAATTTTTTGGCTATTTTCCTATAATCAGATCTTAGCACAGTGCCTCGCATGTGGTACAGACTTAATAAATACCAGCTGATTGGCTGACTGACTAAATAGTGTTGGGATAATACTATCCTTCTGGTTCCCTGAGTTTTAATCATTTTTGATTCTTATCTCTTTTTGATCTCTCAGTTCTAGTCTCTCTTCCTTGCTCTTTCTCTTCCCCTTTCTCCCTGCCTCCCTGCCTCCCTCCCCCTCCCTCACATGCAAATATGTGCACACATGCATGTGCACATGCACACACATCCCAGTTAGTTTCTATGCATGTGTCCCATATCTGTGCATTGATATCAATTACATTCTTACAAAAGTGAATTATTAAGAGTTCTTTGCTATTCCTCATACATAACACTCTCTCATCTCCATGGCTTTTTTATTGGTGATTTATCCTCCATACCTGGAATGTGCTTCATCCTCACTTCTGACACTTGGAATTCCTTGTTTCTTTCAAAACTGAGATCAAGCACTTCTTTCTACATAATTCCTCCAGCTCTTAGTTCCATACCTCCCAAAGTTGTATTTATTGGCATATATTCTGTAAAGGCTTTTATGTGTATAGGTATACATACATACATACATACATATACACAAAACACATTATTCTCCCTTCTGATTCTTGAAGGTGAGATTCTGGAAAGGCAAGGGTATTTCACTTTTGTCTGTATTTCCAGCACCTAGCACAGGCATGGTACATACTGGGTGTTCACTAAATGCTTGTTTATTTATTTAGCTATCCTCTGCCTCATTGCCTGGGCTCAGATTCCTAATACCTCTTTTTTTTTTCTATTGTAAAAATGTTTACCCTACATCATTGCCTTCCCACTCTCTCTGCTTGCTATATACAGCAGCAAGAATCATCTTCCACTGGTTTTGGTTTTAGTATAGTGATTGTAATGTACAAAACCAATAGTTTTTTGAATCACACAAACTTTATTTTGAGAGATCTCATTTGTTCTACCTCTCCCTTCAGATTTTGAGGGTAAAATCATGAGTTGGGTTTCCTTTGTTGCACAGGATTGTGTTCAATGTACAGTAAGTATCCAATAGAGGGATGCCAGCTTTCCTACCTTTATGTGTAATTTGTTAAATTCTGTCAGATTAAAATGCTTTTAAAAATTTCTGTATGTATTGAAGAATAATGATAGTTGAGTAAATGGAGAATAGGAGCCATATATTTCTATTCAAGGTGAATAGAAATGCAGGAAACAGTATATCTAAAGTGGAAGATTTTCTAGCCTGAAATTAAACTCACTCTTACTCAAGTAGATACATTCTCTAATGTGCCAACTTGTTTTCTCTGTGTTTTTTTTTTCAGTATGAAAATACAAGATCATGGCCAGCAAAAAAAAAAAAAAAAAAAAGAGGGGGGGGCGGGCAAAGTGGCTTCCATGCTCAACAGATCTCTCTTCAACCTAAAGAGATTTTTACATGTAATGTCTCCGCATTAACTTATTCAAAACTATCTCCATTCCCACTTTTATGAAAGGGAAGGTAGGTGGCACAGTGGATAGAGTGTTGGTACTGGAATCAGGAAGATTCATCTTCCTGAGTTCAAATCTGGCCTCAGATACTTAGTAGCTTTGTGTCATTGGGCAAGTCACTTAAACCTGCTTGCTTCAGTTTCCTCATTTGTAAAATGAGCTGGAAAAGAAAATGACAAGCCACTCCAATATCTTTGCAAAGAAAACCCCAAATAGGATCACAGTTGGACATTGACTGAACTTTTGTGAAAATGACATATATGGACTAAGAATGATATTCATTAAAATTAGACAAAAACAGAAAATTTAAAAGAATGAGATAAAATTTAGTAGGTGGGGGAATGACATGGTCAAATGCCTTATGAAATTGTGGAGGAAGGACTTGAAAAGAAAGCATTAAGATGAAATGTCAGGGAAACCAATTAGGTATTATTGAAGTAGGCCAGGTAAGAAGTGATGAGGGCTTGAACTTTGGTAGTGACTGCATGAATAGAGAGAAGGAGATGAATGAAAGTGATGAAGGTAAAAATAAAAAGATTTGTGAACTGATTAGGTATGAGGAAAAGTGAGGAGTCAAATGTAATTTTGATGTTATGACAACCTGGATGACTAGAAGACTAGTGGTTTCCTTGATAATACTAGGGAGGTTTGGAAAAGGATTATTGGGGGGGGGGTATAACATAATTATGTCTGTGATGAATGTCACAATTCATCCATGTCTGCTTATCCTGTGTTACTCTGTCTTTCCCCACCCTCCACCTTAGGAAAATGTGAGACTCTTACTCTTTTGTCACTATGCTTTAGCAATAAACCTACCTTCTGAGAGTGCCCATCACAGCCATGAGGTAATGTGGGTGAAAGTAATAAAGGCAAATTGCTGTTAGAAACTGAGAATGAAAATGACAAAATGTTGTCAGAACACATGATGATTAAACCTCTAATTCCATTATGTTAAAATCTAGAACTGTGACCATGAGAATCTCAATTTTCTGAAGGGTTTAATGAATCCTAGTGGTAGTCAAGAGACTACATATAAATAAGGATCCCTACATAAATATAGAAAAGATTTGTTGCTAACTTTATTAAGCTATTTAGCTTAGAATTGTGGACTCATAGAAACTTAGAGCTAGAAAGAGAAGGATAGGGCACCTTGGGCAATGCTCATATTTTCCAGAAGAGGAAACCAAGGAATGACTCACTTAAGTACCTGTGGGATATTAATAGCAGAGCTTCAGTGAGAATTCAGGTCTCCTCACTCCTTCCCCAATATTCTTTCATTGTGATTTATCATTATTAATATTTAATTATACCACATATACTAAACTCACAAAATAAATCTTGAAATGTCTCCTAGCCTATAGTTGAAATAACTTTGATCATTTAAGTGAGTGGCAATGCAAATAAAAATGTTATCTTTTATTGCTAGAACCCAAGTTTGAAAAAGTCTTCTTTAGGACTAATATGAAAAATTAGTTTTGAGGGAATCAACCAATTGGATCACTTTTGTTTAATGTGAATAATAGTTGACACATGACGTACTGAACATTTGCAAGGTACTTTATGTACATCATCTCATTTGATGCACATAACAAACCAGTGATGATTTTATAGCTGAGACTGAGACACAGAGTACTTAAGTAACTTGCTCAGGGTCACACAGTTATTAAATGATGCAGGACTGGAAACCCAGATCTGCTCCTCCTTTAAAGAAAGTTGCAGAATTTGGAGAAAATATTTCATACAATAGATGTTACTGCCTGGATCCTTAAAAAAATAATGTTCTATGATGTCCATTTATAATGAAACAAAAATGGTTTCAAATGCTGTTAAATGAAACCACATCACTGCTTTTGTGGCTGGGGAGCATGTTAGGGATGTGGTGTTTCCTTAATATAAAATATTAAATTAATCCAAATCTCATTTTAAATATATAAATCATTGGCAAATAATTTAAATTTACAACATTATAGCATTCTGAAAATGCTTTGGGAAAGGGCTAAGTGAAATCCCTTACATTCCCTAAACTTTTCATAAAAAATGAAAATATATCTTCTCTTTTAACCATTTTTTAACAAGACTAGAGAACTGGAGAAAGGAATTCCAAAAAAATATAAAAACAACCTATTCTGACAACTTTCACTGTCAGAAAACTCTTCCCTATATTTAACCTCCTTGATGAAATTTCAAACCATTTCCTTTTATTCTCCCCTTTTTATATATAAAAAACATCTGGCCATCTACTTTTTCAAACCTGAGCTGCTATTTATTAATATACTTTTAAACTTCTCAATCCAGCTTTATTTTCTCTTGTTTGAGGAATGCCAATTTCTTTTTACCAGTTTATCACAGTTTATAATTTTCCAACCCTGAACTATCTTGGTGACTTTTCACTGAGCTACTTGCACATCTTTCTTTAGTTAGGAAGCCCAGAACTGGTCAGATTGCTATACTATTGAATGATCTGATTATTCTTGAGTAAAAAAGGAAGATTAAACCCACGGTGTCTATTTTTTACATTCTCTTTTGTTGAACTTATTTTAAAGCAAACAAAATAGCCAATTAACTATATTACCAGTTTTATTCATCTTGTTTTTAGTTATGGTACCTCATAATTTTAATAACATATATGTATAATGTTTTACAACTTATAAAGTAATTTGCTCATAATAACCCTACATATTATAAGTACCTTTATCTTCATTTCACAGGTGATGAAGCCAATTCATGGTGTAGGGGAAGGAGAGTTGCATTTGGAAATAGAAAACCTACCTAGGTTCAAATTCTGACTCTGCTACTTCTGTGACTATGGGAAAATTACTTCCTCTCTGTGTACTTTATTTTCCTCAACTGCAAATTGAAGGGAATACATTACCTCTAAGGTCTCTTCTAACGCTAAATTTATGGATCTGATACTATGAATTCCTTTATTCTCCTCTCTGAGAAGGATCTTCAAGGTATAATATTTTAGCTAGTTATAATTTTTTTAAAAAATGTCTTCTGCTTTCATTGAGATGGATTCTTAATCTGGATTCCATTGAAAAATACACACACAACTATATTTTCTATGTATGAATATGTGTATATACAATAAAACATATGTATATGTGTATACATGTTTATATATGCATGTGTATACATGTTTATATATGTATGTGTATATATGTATACATACACATACACATACGTATACCTATACATATACCTATACCTATACCTATACCTATACCTATACCTATACATATACCTATACCTATACCTATACCTATACCTATACCTATACATATACATATACATATACATATACATAGAGAGAGAGAGAGAGAGAGAGAGAGAGGCCTTCTAGGTGGCTCAGCTGATAGAATGCTGGACCTGGAGTCAGGAAGACTCCTCTTCCTGAGTTCAAATATGGCCTCAGACACTTATTAGCTGTGTGGACCTGGGCAAGTCACTTAACCCAGTTACTTCATCTATAAAATGAGCTTAAGAAGGAAATGGCAAACTACCCCAGTATCTTCTCTAAGAAAACCCCAAATGAGGTCACAAAGAGTCAGACATGACTAAAAAAAATGACTGAACAACAATAAAATTACATATATGACTGATTTACTTTGGAATCATGTATATTTTTTAAAAATCATTTAGAAACATTATTCTGAGGAGTCTATACATTTCTCCAGATTAGAAAAACACACAAAAAACCATTAAAACCCCCTAATTTAGAATGAGTTGATTTGATTGTGAACCCAAAGATCCCAAGAAATAATTTTTATAGATGCATGGTTCCCTTATCTTTCAGAATTGCTAGGAAGGATAAGCAAATAGACTACCTTCAAGATAATAGCTTATGTAATGGGGATAAACAGGTGACTGTCCTCTGATTTGCTGACTCTTGGGCTCTGTCATATAGGCCATACATGTTCTAGCTCATTCCTAAAGGACTTTGGTATGACACAGTAAAGCTTGGGTGATTTCTTGGTTTCTTCTTTCCATGATAAGTTTTAGGATTAGTGTACTGTATTAAATTAAGAGAAGTAAATCTACCATCTGGTAGTCCCTTCCTTGACATCTCTAGAGCATGTTATATATAAGTCCCTCTAATATGTGCTTCTAGGGGGGCCTCACTTGGAATCTCTTCCCCCACCTTGCCTTTTCTGGTTTGTGCTTCTTTCCTTGAGAATGAGAGATGGACTTTTCTAAAGTGGCTACAATGGGAATTTGGGAGTGCCTGGGTTCTTTAGTCAGCACTGGTCACACTACAGGAAGTGCTCTTTGGAGCTTCTTAGAAAAGTGGACAATCATGGATTGGAGGAGCCCAACTACTGGTCTCACTTGCCTGAAGCCTGATGGAAATATTATAGAACTAAGGTGAAGGTGGAATGCCCATTTAACTGCTTTGCAAAATGCTTAATCCTTTGATGTTTTAAGTGTAAATTCCCAGTAAAGGATGATAGTTGTAAGTTACTACTACATGTTTAAGTCTTTGTCAGTGCATGCTTTTGAATATTTTGTTTTTAATATTTTTTCTGTGCGGAAAAAAATAAATAGCTGTCCAATACCTAGTCTATATTATAAATTGAGTTTTGTTCTACTCCATTTTCCCCCTGAGACTCGAGAGTTAAACCTAAATTTTAATAGATTCTCCTTGTGTCCCTGAGGACCTAACCCCCAACTTTGGTACCAGACTGTCTCAGGACCGACTTGGTCTGCATAGAAAGGTCTATAGCTTGGGGATTCATTAAGAGAGAGGGCAGAGGGTGGAGCCAAGATGGCAGAGAGAAGCCAGCTAGTTGCCTGAGCTCTCCTTCAGTTCCTTCAAAAAGAACATTGATTTACAAGCCTATGGAAGGATTCTGAAACTACAGAACCTGCAAAGAGACAGAGAAACACAGTCTTCCAACCAGAGATCATTTAGAAGGCTTCAGGAAAGGTCAGTCTCACTCTGGCAAAAGGGAGGCACAGCGCAGCACAGTGAAGAAGGGGTCAGGGCAAGTCAGCAGGAATCTGTAGGTCAGAGCTGAGCAACTGAGGCCTCTGGATCATGGCTCAACAAGCTGGTGGCACAGCAGGTCAGTGGTGAAACCCACCAGCACCAGCAGAGAGGGCAGGTTGCCAGCTAGAGGAATACCCACAGGATAGGTGCGACCAGGTCTGGACATCCCAGCTCACTGGGAGCAAGACCAGGGTGGTGAGAAATCCACAAGCCAAAGAAGCATCAGTGTAGAAAGCCAGTTACACAGTCCATATACCCCAGCCCAAGAAACTTGAAACAGGGAGCCTGGTGCCCCCAGAACAGACCTCAACTTAAAAAAAAATAAGCTGCAATATGAGTAAAAAAAAAAGAGCTCTTACCATTGAGAGCTTCTGCATCAACAGGGAAGAGGCAAACACAAACTCAGATGAGGACAATACTCTCAAATTGCCTACATGTAAAGACTCAAGAGGGAAGATGAGTTGGTCTCAAGAACAAAAAGCCTTCTTGGAAGAGCTCAAAAAAGGATTTTAAAAATCAATTGAGAGAGTTAGAAGAAAAAATGGGGAGAGAAATGAAAGCAACACAAGAAAATCATGAAAAAAGAATCAGCAGCTTGGAAAAGGAAGCATGAAGACTGACTGAAGAAAACAATTCCTTTAAAAATTGATTTGGCCAAATGGAAAAAAAAGGTACATAATCTCACTGAAGAAAACAATGCCTTAAAAATTAAAATTGGACATTTGAAAGATAATGAGATACCAGGAATCAGTCAAACACAATCAATAGAAGGAAAAAATAGAAGAAAATGTGAAATACCTCATTGGAAAGGCAACTGACCTAGGAAACAGATCCAGGAGAGATAATTTGAGAATTACTGGACTGCCTGAAAGCCATGATCAGAAAAAGAGTCTAGACACCATATTCCCGGAAATTGTCAAGGAGAACTGCCCTGATATTATAGAATCAGAGGATAAAATTGTCATTGAAAGACTACACCAATCACCTCCTGAAAGAGACGCCAAAAGGAAAACTCCAAGGAATATTGTAGCCAAATTCCAGAATTACCAGGTGAAGGAGAAAATACTCCAAGCAGACAGACAGAAGCAATTTAAATATCATGGAGTCACATTCAGGATTGCTCAGGACCTGGCAGCTTCAAGGCTTGAAATATGACATTCTGGAAGGCAAAGGAGCTTGGATTGCAGCCAAGAATCAATTATCCAGTAAAACTGATTATTCTCTTTCAGTGGAAAAGATGGACATTCAATGAAATTGGAGACTTTCAAAGATTCCTGATGAAATGACCAGAACTGAATAGAAAATTCGATGTTAACATAAAAGACTCAAGAGGAGTTTAAAAAGATAAAAAGGGGGGGAAAAGCTGCACAACAAGGATAAACTGTTTACATCTCTACATGGGAAAATAATACTTATAACTCTTGAGAACTGTATATGTATTTGGGCAGACAAAAGGATTATACACACAGAGTATAAATATAAATTGTCTTTGATGTGATGATATAAAGAAAATTAAGGGGTTAAAAATGGATTTTATGGGGAGAAGAGGAAAGGGGAGGTGGAATGGGGTGAATTACATCATATGAAGAGGTGAAAAAAACCTATTACAATAGAGGGAAAGAAGGGAGGGGTGAACATTGTTTCAAACTTACTCTCACTAGATTTGATTTGAAGAGGGAATAACATATGCATTCATTTGGATAAAGAAACAGCTTATTCTTTAGGGAATTAAAAGGGTAAGGGGAAAAGGTGGGGGACTGATAGAAAGGAGGGCAGAAGCAAAGGAGAAAAGGGTAAAGAAAAGGGAGGGGTGATAAAAGGGAGGGAAGATCGGGGGAGGCAAGGGTAAGAAGTAAAATGTTGATGAGAAGGAATAGGATGAAAGAAAAAGGGAAAAGTACAAAGGGGGTAAATAGAATGGAGGGGAATAGGCAGTTAGTAATAATAACTGTGAATGTGAATGGGATGAACTATGCCATAAAACAGAAGCGAATACCAGAGTGGATTAAAAAACAGAATCCTACAATATGCTGTTTACAAGAAAAACATTTGAAGCAGAGAGATACACACAGAGTAAAGGTAAAAAGTTGGAGCAGAATATATTATGCTTCAGCAAAAGTCAAAAAAAGCAGGGGTAGCAATCCTTATCTCAGACAAAGCAAAGGCAAAAATAGATCAAATTAAAAGAGATAAGGAAGGAAACTACATCTTGCTAAAAGGTACTATAGATCATGAAGAAATAACAACAGTAAACATGTATGTGCCAAGTGGTATAGCATCCAAATTCTTAAAGAAGTTAAATGAGTTACAAGAAGAAACAGACAGCAAAACTATAGTAGTGGGGAATCTGAATCTTCCCCTCTCATAATTATATAAATCTAGCCAGAAAATAAATAAGAAGGAAGTTAAAGAGGTGAATAGAATGTTAGAAAAGTAAGACATGATAGATGTCTGGAGAAAATTGAATGGGGATAGAAAGGAATATACCTTTTTCTCAGCAGTACATAGAACATATTAAAAAATTGACCATGTATTAGGGCACAAAAACCTCATAGTCAGTTGTAGAAAGGCAGAAATTGTAAATGCATCCTTCTGAGATCATGATGCAATAAAAATTACATGTAATAAAGAGCCATGGAAAAGGTATACTGAAATTTTTGTGGGGGAGAGGAGCAGACAATGAGGGTTAAGTGACATGCCCAGGGTCACACAGCTAGTAAGTGTCAAGTGTCTGAGGCCACATTTGAACTCAGGTCCTCCTAAATCCATGGCCGGTTCTTTATCACTGTGCCACCTAGCTGCCCCACAGTAGGCTGAAAATTATTGGAAACTAAATAATTTCATTCTAAAGAATGAGTGGGTCAGAAAACAAATAAAAGAAACAATCAATAACTTCATCCAAGAAAATGACAATAATGAGACAACATACCAAAATCTATGGGATACAGCCAAAGCAGTGCATAGGGGAAATTTTATATCTCTAACTGCTTACATCAATAAAAAGGAGAAAGAGGAGATCAATGAATTAGGCATGCAACTTAAAAAACTAGAAAAAGAACAAATTAAAAATCCCCAATTAAATACTAAATTAGAAATCCTTAAAACTAAAGGAGAAATTAATAAAATTAAAAGCAAGAAAACTATAAAATTAATCAATGAAACTAAGAGCTGGCTTTACGAAAAAAAAACCCACAACAAAATAGATATACCATTGGTTAATTTTATTTAAAAAAGGAAAGAAGAGAACCAAATTGCCAGTATCAAAAAAGAAAGGGGGGCAGCAAGGTGGCACAGTAGATAGAGCACTGGCCCTGGACTCAGGAGGACCTGAGTTCAAATCTGGCCTCAGACACTTGACACTTAGTAGCTTTGTGACCCTGGGCAAGTCACTTAACACCAATTGCCTCACCAAAAGCAAAAAAACAAAACAAAAAAAATGAAAGGGGGTGATTTTACCACCAATGAAATGGAAATTAAAGCCATAATTAGGAACTACTTTGCCGACCTGTATGCCAATAAATTTGACAATATAAATGAAATGGCTAAATATTTACAAAAATACAAACTGCCCAGGTTACCTGAAGAGGACATAAAATCCTTTAGAAAAAGAAATTGAACAAGCCATTAATGAAATCCCTCAGAAAAAATCTCTAGGACCAGATGGGTTTACAAGTGAATTCTACCAAACATTTAAAGACCAATTAATTCCAATATTATACAAATTATTTGGAAAAATAGGTGAAGAAGGAATTCTACCAAATTCCTTTTATGACACAAATATGGTGTTGATACCAAAACCAGGCAGAGCCAAAACAGAGAAAGACAATTATAGAACAATTTCCCTGATGAATATTGATGCAAAAATCTTAAATAAGATATTAGCAAGGAGATTATAGCAAGTGATCACCAGGATAATACCCTTTGAACAGGTGGGATTTATACCAGGAATGCAGGGCTGGTTCAACTTTAAGAAAACTATTAACATAATTAACCACATCAATAAGAAAACTAACCAAAGTCATATGATTATCTCAATAGATGCAGAGAAAGCTTTTGACAAAATACAGCACCCATTCCTAATAAAAACAGTAGGGAGCTTAGGTGGAGCATTCCTTAAAATAATAAGCAGTATCTACCTAAAATCATCAGCAAGCATTATATGTAATGGAGATAAGTTAGAGGCCTCCCAGTAAGATCAGGGGTGAAACAGTGATGTCCATTATCACCACTATTATTTAATATTGTACTAGAAATGTTAGCTTTAGCAATCAGAGAAGAAAAAGGAATTAAAGGAATTAGAATAGGCAAGGAGGAAACAAAACTATCATTTTTTGTAGATGATATGATGGTATACTTAGAGAATCCTATAGAATCAACTGAAAAATTACTTGAAACAATTGACAACTTTAGCAAAGTAGCAGGATATAAAATAAATCCACATAAATCATCAGCATTTCCATACATGACCAACAAAGTTCAGTAGCAAGAGATAGAAAGAGATATTTCATTTAAAGTAATGGTAGACAATATAAAATACTTGGGAGTCTATTTGCAAGACAAACCCAGGAACTCTATGAACATAATAACAAAACACTTTTCATACAAATCAAATCAGATCTAAATAATTGGAGAGATATCAGCAGCTCATGGATAGGCTGCATTAATATAATAAAAATGACAATTCTGCCTAAATTAATTTACCTATTCAGTGACATACCAATCAGACTACCTAAAAATTATTTTATAGAGCTAGAAAAAATAATAAAATTCATCTGGAAAAACAAGAAGTCAAGAATATCAAGGGAACTAATGAAAAAAATGCACAGGAAGGTGGGTTAGCTGTACCAAATCTGAATTTCTATTATAAAGCAGCAGGCATCAAAACTATTTGGTACTGGTGTTAAGGGCTAAAATTCTAGCTAAACTGTCTAAAATATCTAATGAGTGATCGCCAACAAATTATAAGCTTTAGCAAGAGTTAGACTTTTAAGCATTTATTAAGGAGAATAAGAATTTGGTAAAGAGAGAGAAAAAGGCCTAGATTCCTATCTATTAAAGGGAGAGCACATTTCTAGCTCCGCTCTCCACCAGAGTCCAAAGGAAAGAGCGTCAGAGAGAGCGCCAGTCTCTTCCTTCCTCCTCCCACTAGCCTGAGTCACTTCCTGATGCCAAAGAAAAGACTCCTGGTCTTGCCCTCAAAGACCTTCGTTTCATGGGTGGAACTCTTTTACAGTAAGTCTCCAGCAGGTGGCGTCATCCCAATCGTTACACTGGCTAAGAAATAGAGTGGAGGAGCAATGGGATAGGCTAGGCACAGGAGACACGGTAGTAAATGACTTTAGTTTGATAAACCCAAAGACTCCAGTTTCTGGGATAGGAACTCAGTATTTGTCAAAAACTGCTGGGAAAACTGGAAGATAGTATGGCAGAAATTAGGTATAGACCAACATCTTATACCTTATACTAAAATAAGGTCAAAATGGGTACATGATTTAGGTATAAAAGGTGATATTATAGATAAATTCGGAGAGGAAAGAATAGTTAACCTTTCAGATCTTTGGAAAGGAGAACAGTTTATGATCAAACAAGAGATAGAGAATATTATGAAATGCAAAATGGATGATTTTGATTACATTAAATTTAAAAGGTTTTGTACAAACAGAAGCAATGCATCCAAAATTAGAAGGGAGGCAGAAAGCTGGGAAACAATTTTTATGGCCAGTATTTCTGACAAAGGCCTCATTTCTAAAATATATAGGGAACCAAATCAAATTTATAAGATTCCAAGCCATTCCCCAATTGAGAAATGGTCAAAGGATATGAACAGGCAGTTTTCTGATGAAGAAATCAAAGCTATCTATTCCCATATGAAAAAATGTTCTAAATCACTAATGATTAAAGAGATGCAAATTAAAACAACTCTGAGGTACCACCTGATGCCTATCAGATTGGCTAATATGACAAAAAAGGAAAATAATAAATGTTGGAGAAGCTGTGGAACAATTGGAACACTAATGCATTGTTGGTGGAGCTGTGAACTGATCCAACCATTCTGGAGAGCAATTTGGAATTATGCCCAAAGGGCTATAAAGCTGTGCATACCCTTTGACTCAGCAATACCACTACTGGGTCTTTTCCCCAAAGAGATCATTAAAAAAGGGAAAAGGACCCACATGTACAAAAATATTTATAGCTACTCTTTTTGTGGTGGCAAGGAATTGGAAATTATGGGGCTGCCCATCAATTGGGGAATGGCTGAACAAGTTGTGGTATATGAATGTAGTGGAATTTTTTTGTGCTATAAGAAATGATGAGCATGTGAATTTTAGAGAAACCTGGAAGGACTTGCATGAATTTTTGACGAGTGAGATGAGCAGAACCAGGAGGACATTATGCACAGTATCATCAACATTATGTGTTGATCAACTGTGATAGAGTTAATTCTTCTCAGCAATACAATGGTCCAAGATAGTTCCAAAGGACTCATGATGGAAAATGCTCTCCAAATCCTGAAGGAAAAAAAGAACTGTGGAATATGTATGCAGATTGGACAATACTATTTCTTTTGCTTTTGGGGCTGCTGTTTTTCTTTTTTGAGGTTTTTCCTTTTTGCTCTGATTCTTCTTTTATAACATGATTAACGTAGAAATATGTTTGATGTTATTGTATATATGTATGTATATATATATATATATATATATATATACACATATATAACCTGTATTAGATTGCTTGCTGTCTTGGGGAAGTGGCAAGCGAGGGGAGGAAGGGAGAAAGATTTGGAACTAGAAATTTTGTAAAAGCAAATGTTGAAGGCTGTCTCTACATGTAGCTGGAATATGATAAAATACTTTTATAATTTAAAAAAAAAGAGCAAGAGAGAGAAAGGGCAAGTACACCAGGACATCAGAGCCCAACAGCAGTTTTTTCTTGTTATGTGGAAATACCAATCTCTGTTGCAAGGAATGAAGAGGTAGAGAAATCCTACGACAAACTTGTTATGTAATGATTGGAATGATGGCACCTAATGGAGACTTGCTGTGGGAAAGCTCCACCATGAGGAAAATGCCTCAGAGGGCAAGGCCATGTGGCTTTTCCTTGGCGTCAGGAAATGATGTTTTGATCATGGGTGCTGTCTATCAAGGTTACCAACCAATCAACTTGAGGAGCCTCCTATTTTCTGGGAGGAGACAGGAAGGAGGAAAGAGAGCCTGCGCGGAGAGCTCTCGCTCTTTTGGGTTCCTGACTTGATGGTGGTGGTGGCAGCAGAGGACTTCACAGGAAATTTAAGGAAAGATAGGAATGCCAGGCTGTTGGAATTCTGTTCTCAATCTTTTTCTTTCCATTTTTCAATATACTCTTAAAAACCTAAACTCGTTTTATCAGTGATTTTAGTCAGTTTCCTTCAAAATTGGGGGAACAGATTAGAATCCACATTTAGAATCTTAAATTACACATTTATGAATTATACAATTCGAACATATATAATTAAATATGGGCCAGAACCATAATTTCATTGAAAGACAAATACCATTTAACAATGCAAGTTAAAATCTGCTCTGCCACTTAAAGACTTTGGGAATTGCCACATGCAGATACAAATATCTGCATATTCAGATGTACATATACATAAGTATAGGTATATGTATGCATATGCATTGTACATGTCTCTGAAGAAATACAATGACTGGAGGCTAGAATAAATTGGGAGAAGATTTGGGTAGGATTTAATTTGAAAGATTCTATAATACTTACATTGATCTCAAATTGCTCACTGTCACAAAGGCATCTTTTTAACAAGTTGTTCATAAAGACCATTTAAAAATAGTAAATATTAAAATATAAAATGTATTCTATATTTGGATATTATAGTGTGAACGTAAAAGTTCAAGATGATATAATTAATAATATGATTTATTTGTCACTTTGGTTCAAGAGAAAATTTTATATTTTTTTAATAAAACACAAGAAAAGTAAATGAGCTTCTATAATTGTAACCAGAAAAGCTATTAGTTTGTTTTGGGGAAAAGCAAAAATTAAATATTTCTTATCTTGAGATATGTATTGATAATTGCTGCCACTGTTTGTTTTTGTGTGTGTGTGTGTACATGAGTAATCATGGAAAACAACTCTACATTAGCTAGGTTGTGAGAGAGTATAGATAAAAAACAAAACTTCAGATTAAGAAATTGTCAAGGGCAGCTAGGTGGTGCAGTGGATAAAGCACTGGCCTTGGATTCAGGAGGACCTGAGTTCAAATCCAGTCTCAGACACTTAACACTAGCTGTGTGACCCTGGGCAAGTCACTTAACCCTCATTGCCCCCCCCCAAAAAAATAGAACTGAACTTTTGGGGCAGCTAGATGGTACAGTGGATAGAGCACCGGCCCTGGAGTCAGGAGTACCTGAGTTCAAATCCGGCCTCAGACACTTAACACTCACTAGCTGTGTGACCCTGGGCAAGTCACTTAACCCCAATTGCCTCACTAAAAAAAAAAAAAAGAAAGAAAGAAATTGTCAAAAAAAATGTGTTTCAGTCTGTTTTCAGATACCATTGGTTCTTTCTCTGTAGATGCATTGCAATTTTCCTAAATTCTTCAGTTATATTGGATCATTGCCTTGCTGAAAATAACCACGTGCTTCCCAGCAGATTATCCCACACTAATGCTGTTACTTTGTATACAGTACACTTCTCTCTGCTTCAGTTCATGTGGGTCCCTCCAGGTTTCTCTGATAGCATCCTGCTCATCACAATCTCCATATAGTACCCCAAACTTGACAAAGAATTCTCTCCACAATAGCCCAGCAGAGTAGGCACCATATGCCCTGACACTGCTCCAATGATATCCACTCTATCTTCCCTCCTCCCTTGCCCCATTCCTCCTCAGAAGTGCCCTGCCACTGACTGCCCCCTCCCCTGCTCTACCCTCCCCCAATCCACTCTCCCCCCATTCACCCCTCCCTCCTCATCCTCCTCCTCTCCCACCTTCCTGCAGGGTCAAATAGACCACTCGTCCCAACCAGGTGTGCATGCCACTCCCTCCTTGAGCCCACTCAGATGAGGTCAAGGTCCTTGAACCAACTCTGTTCTCTAAACCCTTCTTCCTACTTCCCTCCTCAACTCTCCCCCTGAAATCAAGTAATTCAATACATGTCATACATGTGCTGTTATGCAGAACATCTTCACCTTCCTTGAAAGTGTTTTGCTTTTTGCAGTTCCCTCCCCCAAACTTCCCTTCCCTCCTTCCCCTTTTCTCCACCCCCCCATCTCTTTCCCCTCCCACTTTTCCTCAGGGAAAAATATATTATTATACCTGCTTGAGTATGTATGTTATTCCCTCTTTGAGCCAATTCTCATGATAGTAAGGTTCACTCACTACCCCACTCCTTCCCCCTCTTCTTCCCTCGAGCTTTTTTCTTGTTTCCTTCATGTGAGCTACCTCTCCCCAGTCCACCTCTCCCCTTCCCCCTCCCCCTGTCTATTCCTCCTACCCCTCAACCCTATTTTAAAGATGTCACCCTGGATTAGCTAGGTGGCACAGTGGACAAAGCACCATCCCTGGGCCCAGGAGGCCCAGAGCCCAAATCTGGCTCCAGACATAAGACAACCCACCCTGTTTGCACCACAAAGAACAAGGATACACACACATAAACACACAAATGCTTTAGAAATACCATCCCTTCATATTCAGTTCAGAACTGTCTCCTCTGCATATTCCTTACTGAAAAAGTTCTTATGAGTTGGAAGTATTGTTTTCTCATGTATGAATGTAAACAGCTTAACCTTTTAATGACCCTTGTGATTTCTTTTTCCCACCATTGTTATTTTTGAAAGTTATACAGACATTCTCAAGAACTTGAATTTTGTATTGGAACATTTTTCTCAATGTAGACTCTTATTCTTTTTAAGAGGAATGTGAACTTTGCATGTTTACCAAGAGAAAGAAATTGAAAGTTTTGAAGAGTAATTTGACAGATAGTAAATGTGTTCTATAAGAGCAAAGCTTTGTTCCCAAACTTAATACTTTGGTGGCATGAACTATTTTTGTGGCCATAATATCTTCCCTGGGTGTCTTCTATTCTCCAAGGTATGAGTATAGGCATGTTCAACAGTATAATGGGAATCATTTCCCTCTAATTCTAAAATGAAGTGAAACTTTGTTTTACTTGTAGGCACCAATCTGTGAATGAGTAGGAATGCTTGTGGAAATAGGTTGACTGGTAAGGAAAAGAAATGGGGAGGGGGGGAATACTTTTGAAAATAACTCTAGCTGAGACATTTTTTGGTCTTTAATAGAACTCTGATAAGCTATTCTATTTGCTCTAGGATATTACTTGACTCAACAAAAAAAGATCACAATATTTAGTCCCTCTGACACATGCCTTTGTTAATTTAAAAAAGAAAAACCAGAAGAGAAAAAAAAAAACCATGGTCATGTCTGAAGTTCAATGGTTTTATTATATAAATAATAGCTAGGAATAAAACTGAAAAGGTTTTCTCACCAAATCTGAGATCTCATATATGACAGCTGAGTAATTACATTTCTGTATTTGGAAGATGAAAAGATTGACTAAAACTGGGGGAAATAAAACATATAGGAGCCTTCCTCAGGAGAATTCCTCAGGAGAAAAGTGTGGCTAACCAGAGGATTTTTTTATCAATAACAGGAATAAACTGAAAAAAAAATGTTTTGCATTATATAAGGAACAAAAAATATATGGGAAGAAAATGGCTTCTAATTATATTTGAATTACTGAAAAGTGATGTTAATGCATTAATCAACATTCTCAGAATGTCTGTGGTATGTCTGGAACTTGGGAAAAAATTAAAAATATTGCTTTAGAGTTATAAATCAGTGTTCTATTATAGTGTAATCAGTGTTCTATTGCCAGTATATTTCACTGTAGTGAAATAGTTTTGTCGGTTTGAAGCTAATTGAGGTTCTTCAGATTATCCATCAATATGTTGAAGAAGACCATCGTTTCATGTCTTACACATCTTCCAAGAGTCATAGGAACTGGGAATCCCTTGACTTCAGTGAATTTTTGTAGACTATCAAATCACTAACAACAAGATTTTTTCTAAAAACAGGGAAGCGTATTATGTCTAGCACACAAAATTAAAATATACATGGATTGTTTTGAGGAAACTTTAGCTTGAAGACAAATATATCAATTCAAAAAAGAGTGGGGGGGAGGATGAAATGAAGAGGAAAAAGAGTGTGTGATTTCAAAATTATCCCACCAAAGGGTGAAGAGTGGGTCACCATTTTGCACAACAGGTGATGGAGCCAATATTTTGAATTCCTATAAGACTTTCCTATGGTGTATGTATTTCCTTATCTTTCTCAAATACTCCCTGAGTAATCATAGGAGACAGAGAGGTGAACGAGAGAGAAGAAACCTTTTCCTACTTTTTGATTGCAGCTCCCTGACTTTGAGTCCAGTGATCTTTCCACCATTTCAGATACCTCATTACACTTACATTACATTACATTACATTACATTACATTACATTACATTACATTACATTACATTACAGTCTCTTGATTCTTTTTTTAATCCTTAATTTATCTATTTCTTCCTACTATGTTTACTTTTCCTTCCCTTCCCTTCCCTTCCCTTCCCTTTCTTTTCTTTTCTTTTTGTGTGGGGCATTGAGGATTAAGTGATTTACCTAGGATCACACAGCTATGTTTACTTTTTTGAACCAACTCATATAATAGAATTATAATTTTAGAGTTAAAAAGGGACTTTAGATATATTGAGTCGTTGAATGAGGAAACAGACCTGGAGAGTTTTAAGTAGCTTGTCCATGTTGGCACAGATGATAAGGGTAAAACACAGGATTTAAACACAGGCTTTGCTGATTCCAAGTTCAGTGATCTATCAATTATGCACTCTCTTAGATAAAACTTTATTGAACTAAATACTTGTTAATTGTTGCATTGACTATGATATTTACTATCACTATGGCATATTAAACCTATAATATTCATTTAACAGAGCATCAGTCCATAAAATACTAACTTAGAGTTAAAAATTGGTTTAGGGGGGAGCTAGGTGGCGCAGTGGATAAAACACCTGCCCTGGATTCAGGAGGACCTGAGTTCAAATCAGGCCTCAGATACTTGACACTTAGTAGCTGTGTGACCCTGGGCAAGTCACTTAACCCTCATTGCCCTGACCCCAAAATGTGTAAAACATGGTATTGTAACGATTGGAATGACGCCACCTGCTGGAAACTTGCCGTAGAAGAGTTCTGCCCATGAAGCGAAGTTCTTTGAGGGCAAGACCAGGAGTCTTTTCTTTGGCGTCAGGAAGTGACGCAGGCTAGTGGGAGGAGGAAGGAAGAGACTGGCGCTCGCTCTCGCTCTCTTTCTTTTGGACTCTGGTGGAGAGTGGAGCTAGAAATGTGCTCTCCCTTTAATAGATAGGAATCTAGGCCTTTCTCTCTCTCTTTACCAAATTCTTGTTCTCCTTAATAAATGCCTAAAAGTCTAACTCTTGCTAAAGTTTATAATTTATTGGCGACCACTCATTGGATATTTTAGACAGACTAGCTAGAATTTTAGCCCTTAACAGTATCAATGTTTTCTAATAGGCCTCTTTCCTCCCCATTCCTTGTGATTATTGGGAAACCCATTTCATCCAGTCGGGTTAGGATCCTTAGTGTTTTATTTTAGCCTAGAGATAGTTAGTTTCTATGGAGAGACTCCTGCAGTGTTATCTTACATGTTATCAAATTTTAAATAATTTCACATTTCCTAACCAGCCTACCAAAACGGGTGATGTGGTGTAAAAAACATTAATTTATACCATGACTAGTGGCAAAGTATCCACTGAAATATCATGCTTACTTCATCTCTGGGAATAGTGAAGTTGACACTAACAAAACTAAATATGTCATTGTTTTCTAGAATACTTATGATTCAAGTGTATGCATATGACTTTTGTCTCATATGAGTATAGAACAACAGAAAAGAGAAACAATCATTAGACCTCTCATGTATTAGACAACAGAAGTGGAATTTGAAAATGAACAACAACAACAAAAATCCTGTTCCCATTATTCACTTTTACCCCCAAACAATCTATACTACAAATTGTTTGGTATCTTTTTGGTCACTTTTTAGGTGATCCATGAAGGAGCCCAGGTAAAATGGTACTTTCCCAGCAGTCAATGAACCTATAGAAATCCTGCCTGCTCATGAAAAATTAGCTAGCACTTTGGGTTCATGTGTATTTTTGTCAAAATAGTAATGACAACATTTATTCTGATTTCTATTCAAGCAAATATTTAGTGTTAAACCACTCCTCTCTCATCATAACGTGTTGAAATAGATCACATCTAAACCATTTCCTTTATGCCATTTGCTCACTTCCAATATGCATGAGGATGTATTATCTTCTTGCTTCAGTGACAGCATATTTTTTTGGCTTACACTACAATTTACTGAGAACACACCCCAAATGAAAGCAGACATCACAGAGTAATTGGGAAAAGCAGTTTGAAACATTTTTTCCACCCCAACCCCCTCAAACAATTTATATGTAAATAAACAGAGTGAAGACAGACTCTAACTTGCCTAAGTTAAATGACAATCAGTCCCCAAGGACCAACAAACATTCTCCAGGACACCAAGGATTAAAACCTAACTCCTCCACTGTTTGACAGGACAAAGGATTTTTGTGGTATTAGATATAGAGCTTTTCTTCATCCTTTTATATACATAAAAAATAAAATGTGGCTTTTTTAGGGGAAAGATTTCTAATTGTATGGAAGAATTTCATTATTTTTTTTTCAGTTTTGGCAAAACTAAGTAATACAATCCTGCCTCCTCCCCATTTCAGATAGCTCAATTTGCATTAACCATAGAATTTAACATTAATGGCAATGCCATTAATTATTCTTATGTCTTTGCTCACATATACATGCACAAACACACACACATGCAACACTACATAAATGAAATAGAATCCATATGTGTATTAAAAGAAAAGTTCCACTTTATGTCTTGTAGAAAAGTGATTCTCAAAGTATTGTTGGAAATAGAGGGAAACAATTTTTATGCCAATACATATTCTTGTAAGGGAAAAAAAACATATTTATTTTGTTTTATTTTTAATTTCTAACTACCTAATCTGGCAAAGAAGATCATATAACATGGAGTTAGTTAGTTTTATGATTCTCCATTAAAGTAGCAAGCATACAATTTTGACCTACACATTCCTTTCTTTTTCCTTTATCTTTTCATCAAATATAGAAAGCTTGTATTTCAAAATTAATGCCTTCAGAAAATCTATTCTGGTAGATAATTAACAGAATACTTTTAATCCTTACCTGTATGTGTGAGGGAGAAATTTTGAGATTTGTTTTTGCCTAGGGTTTCATTATTTCTTAATTTTCTTTTCAGGGCTATGATTCTGTTTAATATTCATTTAAATTATTGAGAGTTATTCACTTACTGGGTTTTAGTACAACCACACATAGCCTTAATTGCCCAAGTCTCAGAGAGGTTAACTGACTTGCTGAGGTTAGGTCATTTAGCTAAATAAATGTCAGAGATAGTTTGAAATCTGAGACTTCCTGACTCCAAGTCCAGCACTATCCCCTATGCCTAAATGCTTCATTTGTCTAGCTTATAATACTGGCATTGGCTGCCAAAATCCCCAAACCAGATAAACGTGATTTTCTTGAATGATAATTTCATTCTTTAATTTATTCTCAACTGTTATTCTGGATCTGATTTGGTCCAACAAAGAGGAACTTATTAGTAAATTAAAGACAATGAGAATGATGGAGGCAAATGATCACTCGATTTTAAAGTTAAAGAGAAGGGGATGAAAACTTGGTATACTCTGATGTGCTCCTCTTCTGTTATCTAGAATGAAAGAAACATTCAGGAATTATTCTGATGGAGAAGAATAAAGGGGCACTGCTTAAAGAGATCTATGTGGATACAAAGGGTTTTCATAGAGTAACTCAAAATTAACATAGACATTTTTAGATGGTGGATGGTAGCAAGCGCAATTAACTGATGATGAATACAGAAAAGCAACATAATTCTATCACAATATTGTGATAAACACAAAAGCCCATATTAGCCAAGGGCTGGCAAAGGAAAACAAAGGGAAAAAAAAAACATTTTAAGCTATATTAAGAATTAAGCATGAGGAGGAAGCTAGGTGCTGCAGTGGATAAAGCACAAACTCTGAATTCAGGAGGACCTGAGTTCAAATCCGACCTCAGACACTTGACACTTACTAGCTGTGTGACCTTGGGCAAGTCACTTAACTCTCACTGTCTCACCAAAAAAAAAAAAACAAAAGGAAGTAAGCATGAAAAGTATCAGAGATGGCATAGGTCTGCTATGAGTGGGCTAAGTCTAATAGGATGGCATTTGATAGGTATGAATGTTGAAATCTACATGTGGATTCAAAAGAAACCAATTTCACAAATACCAGATGGAAGTGATATGGTTAGAAAATAGTTTATATGAAAAAGATCTGAGAGTATTTTTTAGAAAATTTCATAAATACAATAAAAAATAAACTTTATTGCCAACAAGTCAAAGAAGGCAATGATATCCTAGGTTATGGTGTACTGGAGCAGTTGGAATTCATTCTACTACCCCTTGATCATGCCACATCTAAAAAATAATACTTAGCTATTAGTGCTTCATTTTAGGAAAACTATAGACAAGGTGAAGTATGTCCAGAAAGCAAGTAGGATTGTGAGAAGTCTGGAGAATATTCTGATACCAGTCAAAAACAAAACAAACAAACAAAAAAAAAAACCAAGAGAGGACATATCTTAAGGGCTGTTGTATGGATTAGACTTAACTTGCTTGGTATCTAAAGAATAACAAATACATTTCAAAGATATAGATTTAGATTCAAAGTAAGGGAAAATCTTTTTCAAAAATTAATCTATTAAAAATGCACTTGGGGGCAGCTAGATAGAGCAGTAGATAGAGCACCAGCCCTGGAGTCAGGAGTACCTGAGTTCATATCCGGCCTCAGACACTTAACACTTACTAGCTGTGTGACCCTGGGCAAGTCACTTAACCCCAATTGCCTCACTAAAAATAAAAAAACAAAAACAAAAACAATGCACTTGGCAGCTCCAAAAAGCATCCAAATAAGGTCATAGGAAAATGCCCGGAGCAGCAAAACTCACAGAAGATTGTGCTGAAATCATCTTCTAACCAAGAACGGCTTGGAAGTTCAGAAGGAGGGAGCTGCTGTGCTGATACAGGAGTCGGGCCCAACCCCACAGTCACCCTGACACAGATCCAGTCTCAGGACTCAGGGAAAATTGCCCTGAAATTCTAGAAGAAGAAGCTAAAATAGAAATTGAAAGAATCCACCAATCACCTCCAGAAAGAGATCCCAAAAAAGAAAACTCCTAAGAATATTATAACCAAATTCCAGAGCTCTCAGGTCAAGGAGAAAATATTGCAAGTTGCCAAAAAGAAAGAATTCAAGTACTGTGGAGCCCCAGTCAAGATAGCACAAGATCTAGCAGCTTCTACATTAAAGGACCGGAGGACATGGAATATGATATTCCAAAGGGCAAAGGAAATGGGATTACAACCAAGAATCACCTACCCAGCAAAATTCAGCATTATCTTTCAGCGGAAAAAATGGGACTTTAATGAAAAAGAAGACTTTTAGATATTTGTGATGAAAAGACCTGAACTGAATGGCAAATTTGGCTTTCAAATACAAGACCCTAGAGAACCATAAAAATAAATTGGAGCTGGGGGACATACCTGGGGTCATACAGTGGACGACTGTTTTGTGTCTGAGGACAGGTTTTTTGCTGGGATCCCATTGGGTCCAGGGGTGATGATTTGTCCACTGTGACATTTAGCTAGATGATAACATCTTTAGGGTTAAATTGAGGGGTGAAGGGAATTCATTGGGGGAGGGGGAAGGGCAGAAGCGAAATCCTACATGAAAGTAACAGGAAAAGGCTTATGGAGTAGGGGAAGAGATGGGAGAGGAGCAGGCAGTAAAGGAATTTTACACTCATCAGAAAAGGCTCAGAGATTTTAAACTCATAAGAGCTGCCTCAAGGAGGGACTAATAGACACATCCAACTGGGTGGAGTAATCTATTTAATCTGGGCAGTAAATGAGCCTAACACTCATCAAAATTGGCTCAAAGACATCAATCTCATTATAATTGGCTCAAGGAGGGAATAATGTACACACTCAATTGGGTGGAGTAATCTCTATACCCCTGCAGGAAAATAGGAGGGGAAGGGGATAAAAAGAGAGGGGCAAAAGAAGGAAGGGCAGAGTGGGGGAGGGGACAGACAAAAGCAAATCCCTTTTGAAGAGTGATAGGATGAAAGAAGATAGATAATAGAATAAATATCATGGGGAAGGGAATAGGATGGAACGGAAACAATTAACAATAGTAATTATGAAAAAGAGAAAAGGGGGAAAAATTGTACAAAAAATATTTATAGCAACTCTTGGTGGAGGCTAAGAATTGAGAATCAAGGGAATGTCCATCAATTGAGGAATGATGGAAAAAGCTGTGTTATATGATTGTAGTGGAATGGACTCATGCTACAGGAAATGCCAAACAGGATGATCCCCGAAAAACCTTGAAAAACTAATGAAGATCGATGTATAGTGAAGTGAGCAGAGCTGGGAGGACATTGTGCATAGTGACAGCAGTATTTTTCAATGAGTAATTGTGAATGACTTAACTACTCTCAGCAGTGCAATTATCTAAGACAATCCCAAGGAACTAATGAGGAAGCTTACTATGCACCCCCATAGAAAGAACTGATAAAAAGAACACTTGTGGATTGTACATATATAACCTGATTGAGATCTTGTGGAGGGAGGAGGGAAGGGAGGGGGGGAGGGAGGGAGGGAGAAAAATTTGGAACTCTAAATCTTATGAAAATGAATGTTGAAAACTACCCTTACATGTAAATGGAAAATAAAAGAAATGTTTGTTGAGAAAAAAAAATTTAAAAATGCACTTGGCGGGGCAGCTAGGTGGTGCAGTGGATAGAGCACCAGCCTTGGAGTCAGGAGTACCTGAGTTCAAATCCAGCCTCAGACACTTGACACTTACTAGCTGTGTGGTCCTGGGCAAATCACTTAACCCCAGTTGCCTCACCAAAAAAAAAATGTACTTGGCTTCCTTGGGAGGCTGTAGTTTTTTTTTTCCCCCCCTCACTGGGCACATTTAAAAAGTAGAACAACGAATTATTGGAGATATTGTAGAATGGATTCTTGGTCAAGTAGAGGTTGGACTAGGTGGCCTTTGATGTCTCTTATAGCTCTTAGTTGTGATAATTAAATGTGAGATAGCCTTGTATATGGAGTTCATTATGAGGCCCTATACTAGCACTTTTTCATGGATGCTCTGCTTTTTAAGTCAAACATGGTACCAAATCTTGATGATTTCCTTACTCTTAGAAAAGTTTTAGGAAGTTTTCCAATGTTTTGACATTTCTATTGCAGTGCTTTTGCAATTTTTACTGATTGCAGATGTCTTATGAAACTCTTTTATAAAGATAAATTTACATCCCTAAACAACCCATTTACTATTTTTGCAGTACCAAAAACTTTTTCAATCTTTCCAATGATACTTTCTAAAAGTCTAGAAGAGCAATATCATTTCATCATTATAACTGACCATAGGTCTGGTGAAATATAAGGTTCAGAGTGAAAATAGGTTAATGTTGCATTTCCTTATGTCAAATGACTTTATAACAACAACAAAATCCTTAGGAAAAAATCTCATCTCTAGCCATCTGGTGCTAATTACTAACTACTATCCATCCTAATAATTCAGGAGGAACACAAAAGCAAATTTTCTGGATACTTCAATAGCTAAAAGTGAAGTCAGCTGACCTGCAGAACTCATAGTCTCGTTGGTTAAATGATTTTGTCAGCTAAGGGGCATAAGCAAGGGTGTTATGCATGTCAGAGAACACTCTGGTTGTATGTTTTATAAAAATATTTTTATTGGTGTTTGTTTCTTTTTTACAATATCAGAATTTCTCCCAACATCCCTCCCCTCCTCTAAGTGCCATCCTATATAATAAAGAATATTTTAGAGGGAAAAAAAAGGAAGAGAAAAAGTGTTGTGAATATGAGGACTTTCTTCTCATCAATGATCTCCTTAGAGTATAAATTGAGTAGCAGTGGATATTCTGGGTCTGGACATTTTCATCACTTTATTTTCATAATTCCAAATTACTTTCCAAAATGGTTGTACTTATTCATAGCTTTACCAAGAATACATTAATTTTCCTTTCTTCCCATAAACCTTCCAAATTGACTATTCATATCTTTTCTCATCTTTACAAATATGTGAGTTGTTTTAATTGACATTTCACTTACAACATTCTTTCATATGGCTGTTAGTAATTTAGGATTCTTTGAGCACTTATCTATTGGACAGTGGTTTATCTATCATCTATCTATCTATCTATCTATCTATCTATCTATCTATCTATCATCTGTTAGTTGTCTATATATCTTGGATATATCTTATCTAAGGAATTTGATACAACATTTTCCCCCTTATTTGACCACTTCCCTATTTATCCTTAAGAATCTTTTCAGTTTCAATGAATAAAAATTATGTTTTATTTTTTATAATTATCTCTATACCTTATTTGCATAATAACATATCTCCTACCCATAACTTCAAAGGAGATGTGATCTTATTCACTTCTAGATTTTTTTATAGTATGATCTTCAATTTAAAAGTTATGTATATGATTTGAATTTGTTGTGAAATATGACATGATATCTAATCCTAGTTTCTGCCAGACTGCTTTTCAATTTTCCTAGCAGTTAAAAAAAATTAGCGTTCTTTCCTAAGTGATTTATGTTGCTATGTTTAAATTTTAATGTTTTTATTATTTTGAGCTCCTGTTAGGGTTTTTTCCTGTAGTCATACTATAGAGATTATTGTGTAGGCTCTTCTGAAGTAGTTTCACAGTAATGAAGGATTGTCATATTGAAGATCTGCTGATTTCTTCAGTTTTGCCAAATACCCACAACAATTCCCATAAATCCATTCATTTAGCATCCTTATGTTCAAAGTACTACTCTAGGTACAACAATAAGTTCAAATTTCATTAAGTAATTAATGTGGAGTTCTATTTAATGATTTCTGATAGCTATAAATTAAAACACAAAACATTAGCTAATCAAAAAAGAAATTATTTTGTTTGTTTTAAAGTAGACAGAATAATTCATTAATTTTCTATCATTTTTCCTTACTGTTCATATTATAAAAAATATTGGTAAATATCTACATGTAAGCAAATATAAGCATATTTTTGTACAAGCTTTTTAAAGTCTTCTACTGACTGGTAGCACTCTGCAACCCTAAAGTGTCATGCCTGAGATATTATTATTATTATTATTATTATAGTTAATCATAAAACCTATCAAAGAACTTTATATAATTTTCTGAACTATGTATGTGGCACTCAAGGAATTTCTCCTTTTTAGTACCAATATGATAACAGAGGCAGAATGGCAGAGTGGACAGAGAAAAGACCAAGGAAGACCTGGGTTCAAATCTACTCTCTGATACATACTAGCTATATGACCATGGGCAAATCATTTAACCACAGAGATCTTGAAAAATCTCTAAGACTATAAGTTGCAGAGAAGATACTAATCTCCATTGGTAGTTTCCTATACCAATGAAATCACAATCTGAATAACTATCCTAAAAAACAAAATAAAGATTTAAATAAGAACAATGCAGGAACATTTTGGTGTCACTGTGTTCTTCTCCAAATGGTCACTAGACTACTAATTAGATTTCACCTTGCTGATGACAAAGCTGCTATAATTCCAAGAGGAGTAGTAACTGGGATGTTTTTCTGCCCATTCCCATTCTCACAGAAGTTAGTGAAGATGTCAGTGCTAACTTCATTACCAAGTAATATCACAATTTTAGCTGATAAATTATTAATATAATACAATGTAGAACATGTGTGAGCATCTAATCCTCCCACTCTCATCATTACCACTTTGTGAATAGGCCCATTAACTGTCAGCTATATACATAATTCTTGTTACAGTTTGTTTATTGCTTTTCAGCAACTCAATGATCCTAAAGGATGAAAATATTTTTCATTTGTCACAGTGGCACGTGCTATGAAGTGAAACTATGAACAGCTGCAAGATCCTGCAATGCTGATAAGAGTTTTGTGGTGGGTCTTTTTTTGGTAAAGATTCACATCAATCTAATTTGTTGGAAGATTCCCATTATCTCAAATTAATTCCAGAACCTAAGTCTAGGCTGCTAAAGCTTAGATAAGACACAAATACTCTAGGCAAAGAGGACAATAGTTTTTTTTTTTTAATCTTAAATGAAGTCCCTCTACCATCACACATGAAGACTGTAATTTATTCCTAGCACTGCATGTAACCAAAGCATTTTCTGGCCCACCCAAAATACTCCCATTCTGCATGTAAAATATTCTGATTCCCCTCTTCTAACACAGACACCACACGTAAGGAATCCCTCTTCCCTGGCGCCTTGGATGGCTAAAGAGATTGCCTTACTCTGAGAATGTTTCCATATTTTTAGATTCTTCCCTGAGCCCTGGCTTATTGCAAAGCACTCAGGTATATGGCAGAACCATATTTATTTACTTTAAGGGTATTCTTCCTATACAAATTGGGACTGGCATCCATCTGTGCCTTTGGGATTTGCTGTGGTGGAAAATATTCATTAGCTAAGGTCTTCAAGCATTAGAAGCAATCATAAATCATCAAGTTCCTTATTTTACATCTTACAGATGAGGAAAATCCCAAAGAGGCTAATTGGCTTATTCAAGGTCATCAAAATTGGTTGGGTGGCAGAACTCAGAAATTCTGGCTCTAAATTTGGTGCTCTTTCCAATATATAAAAACAAATGCCTCTTGAGGCATATTAAGTTTGGCTGGTTTGGGCTCACATAACAGTCAGCCAACCAATAAACATTAATTAAGTACCTATTGCCAGATTCTATGGATACTAGGGATATAAAGAAAGGCAAAAGGCAATCTTTCCTCTTGAGGAGCTTGCAGTCTAATGGGGATGACACCATGCAAACTGCTTTGAATAAACATGACATAGATGTATATGTGACAAGTTTGAAAGTATCAATAGAAGGAAGACATTTGAATTAAAGGATGATAGGAAAGGTTTTCTGTAGAAGGGGGATTTTAGTTGGAACTTGAAGGAACTAGGTAAGTCAGGAGGCAGAGGTGTGGAGGGAGAGCATTCCAGGCCACTGGAGGTAACCAGTGATAATGCCCAGATCCAAGAGATAGAATGACATGTTTGAGGAACAGTAGGAAGATATTCTTACTGGTTTGCAGAGAAAGTGTTGGAGTCAGTAGAGGGTAAGATGTATAAAGATTATAAAAGGTATATAAATGTGTGTGTGTGTGTGTGTGTGTGCGGGCGCGTGCAATGCTAGGTAATAACTACTATTGCTATGGAGAGGACTTTTTATTTGACCCTGGAGGTCATAGCAAGTCTCTGGAGTTTATTGAGTATAGGGGTGACATGCACTTTAGGAAGATCACTTTGATGGCAGAGTAGAGGACAGATTGTATAGTGTGGAAAGGAGACCAACTAGCAGGCTATTGCTATAGTCCAGGATGGTGGCAGGTTAGTGACAACGCTCATTATCCTTAAAACAAAAATCAAAGTATTTTTGATTTGGGAGGATATGTCAGAGCTTGCAATTTACTGGCATAACTTTGGGAGTCCTAGTTCACTTAAAAACAACAGTGTGGAATTAGAAAAAAAAGATTAATGGAACTCAAGCAAAGCATAGACAGTGTAAAGAAAAAAAGAAAACTTAGTTTGCTTTGAGATTATTACCTGAGTCAAATAAGCTGTCCTGTGGACCTCAAATTGTTCCTGAGGAAGTTATATTGCTCCTTCATTTTTAGTATTTTCTATGCTATTTGGAATTCTCAAGATGGGCTAAGAGCCAAGAGAAATGAATATACTATAAAAGTACTTTAATGGAGATAATTTTGTTTCCAATCCTCTCTAATTAATAGTAGTAAACAAATAATACTCATAGCAATTAATGTTCTGATGATTGTTAAGTCTCCTCTCTAGGGGAGAAGAATAGTCAGGACCTACAAGGTTTTCTAGGATTTAGAGTAAATCCTAAGCATTCTTTCAAAATCTAAACCATGTGGGTTTATATATGGTATATATGAGACCTGGTGTGATCCTGGGCAAGTCACTTAACCCTGATTGCCCTAAAAATTTGGGGTCATCTCTAGTTATCCTGATGTAAAGCTTGCCACTGGACACAGATGGCTCTGGAGGACAGAGTGATGCTGGTGACTTTGCACAGCCCTGCCTCATTTAAATCCAATTCACTGCAAGTCATGACATCACCTCCCAATATTATGCTCCTATTTGAGAATGAAGGACAAACAACAACAAGTATATATGAAAAGGACTTAAAATTATATTAAAAACCATTTATTAAGTACTTGTTATGTACAAAGTGTTTGCTAAATATTAGGGATACAAAGATAAAAAGGAAACAGTCCCTGTTCTTAGGAAGTTGATATTCTACTAATCAGGGAATGTGGTGGAAGAGGGGCATGTGTAGAAAGGTGCCACACATACTAAGTTAAATATAATACAAGATATTATGAGAATGGATAAAGCACTAGCAGTCAGGGAAATCATGGCAGAATTCATGGAGAATTTGACATATCAAGCCAAAAGGAGTAGTATATACCTACATTTATATACAAAATATTTAATGAAAATGAAAACAGTGAATAACTCAAAAATGATCACTATGCCCTGGAATCATTGTACAAATGATGACCTGGGGAAGGGGGGGGATTTCTACTAATGAAAGTTTCTCAGTATTTTATCAGATGGGGTCCAAGGTGGATCCCAATCACTGAATTTTGATTAATAGCAAATAGGGTTATGATAAGATTATAGCATATAAGGAATTTTAAAGTACCTGCCAGTCCATTCAGATGAATTTTAGAACAATGAAGCTCAAGAGCATAAGGGTAAAACAAACATGCTATTCATAAGTTTTCCATGTGAATCTTTTTTAAATGAAATATTTCTTCTGGTTAAATGCTTCATAATGAAATGTTTTCCCCCAATAACACTATAAATTTGATTTTGTTCAAAGGGCAAATTACCACTTACTCACACTAGGGGATAGGTGCTTTGCTTTTTAGCCCATTTAAGGATTTTGAGAAAAAGAACATAGAATTTATTTAAATTTCTCAAAAAAAAAAAGGTTATATTTGCACATCAGGAAAATATGCTCAAATCTAAGCAGAAAAAAATATACATCCTGTCAGATATGAACACATATACACAAAGGATTATATTTATATTTATTATTAAATAAATAATAATATATTTATTTAATATATTTTATATTTATATTTTGGGAGGCAAGGTACTAACACCTGGGAGAAAAAAAGTACAATATTTATTTGGAAAGAAGAACTTGGTCAACATGGTGGAGAAAAGGCAGGAAGTTACCTGAACTCTCCCTAATTTCCTCTGAAACAACTTTAAATTATGCCTCAAAATGAATTCTGGAGTGATAGAACACACAAAAGTATGGCGTGAAATAATTTTCCAGCCGGGAAGGTCTATCTCACTTGGGCAAAAGGGGAATGAAGCCCAGCATAGGTGGTGTCCTGGCAAGCCAGTTGGAGGCCCCTAAACCCAGCACAGATCACAACTGAGGCTCTGTGGTCTGGCTCAGCAGGCCAGTGGCACAGTGGGCTAGCAGTAAAATTTACAGACTGGACAAAGAAGGTTAGTGGCCAGCCCTGCCCCAGTGCAGTAGTTAGGCTAGTCTCAGTGACCCAAATGAAACTGTGAACTGCCAGTCCCAGAGGCCCCAGCACATTCCGCCCATGACAGATGCTGGCACTCTTCCCCCTGACCCCCATCCCAACATTGGTATGGTGCCCCCAGGAGCAGAGCTCACTTTTAAAAGTCACAAAATAGGTTGGATAATGAACAAAAAGCAAAGAAAAAAAACCCTCTGATCATAGAAAGCTACTATGGCCACAGGGAGGATAACACAATTTCAGAAGGGGACGACAATATCAAAACATCTGCATGTGAAACTTCAAAGAGAAATAGGAATTGGTCTTAGGCCACAAAAATCCCCATGGAAGAGCTCAGAGAAAATTTTAAAAATGAAATAAAAGAGATAGAAGAAAAAAATGGGAAAAGAAATGAGAGCTATGCAAGAGAATCATGAAAACAGAGCAAACAGCTTGGAAAAAGAAAACAGCTCCTTAAAAAGCAGAATTGGCCAAATGAAAAAAGAGGTACAAACACTAACAGAAGAAAATAATTCTTTAAAAATTATAATTAAGCAAGCAGAAGCTCATGATTCTATGAAACATCAAAAATCAATGAAACAAAATCAAAAGAATGAAAAAATAGAATAAAATGTAAAATATCTCATTGGAAAAACAACTGACCTGGGAAGTGGAACCAGTAGAGATAATTTAAGAATTATTGGACTAATTGAAAGCTATGATCAACAAAAGCCTGGACAGCAACTTTCAGGAAATTATCAAGGAAAAGTGCCCTGATAGAATCAGATTGCAAAATATTAATTAAAATAATCCACTAATCACCTCTTGAAAGAGATACCAATAATGCTTTACATAATAACATATGTATAACCCATATCTGATTGTTTGCCACCTCAAAGAGGGGTTAGGGGAGGGAGGGAAGGAGGGATAAAAATTGGAACCCAAAACTATAAATACAAATGTTTACTACATTAAAAAAAAGAAAGACAAAGATCCCAAAACACAAACTCCCAGGAATATTCTAGTCAAAGTCCAGAACTCTCAGTCAAGGAGAAAATACTGAAAGCAGCCAGAAAGAAAATTCAGATATTGAGGAGTCACAGTCAGGGTTACACAGGATTTAGCAGCTTCTACATTAAAGGATTGGAGGGCTTCAAATATGATAGTCGACAGGGCAAAGGATATTGGACTACAACCAAGAATCAACTACTTAGCAAAACTTATCATAATCTTTTGGGGAAATATGGAAATTCAATGAAATAGGGGACTTTCAAACATTCCTGATGAAAAGACCAGAGTCAAATGGAAAATTCATTTTTCAAATATAAGACTCAAGAGAAGCATAAAAAGGTAAATGGGAAAGAAAAAACACAAGTTATTCAATAATGTTAAACTCTTTATATCCCTACCCAGAAAGATGATATTTACAACTCTTAAGAACTGTATCTTTATTAGGAGAGTTAGAAGTGTACATAGATAGAAGGTGTGGGTGTAAGTTGACTTTGACGGGATCATTTAAAAAAATAATTAATGGGTAAGAAAGAGGATTGCACTGGGAGAAGAGGGAAAGGGGAGGCAGAATGGGGCAAACTGAATCACATGAAGAGACACTGAAGACCTATAACAGTGGAGGGGAAAAGGAAGGTTGGTGAGTATTGTTTGAAAATTACTCTCATTGGATTTGGCTCAAAGAAAGAATAACATACATATTTAGTTGATATAGAAATCTATGTTACCCAAAGGGAAGTAGGAGGGGAGGAGTACAAGAAAAGAGCCAAGAGCTAATAGAAGGGAGGGCAGATTGAGGGAGGAAGTGGGCAGAAACAAAATGCTGGTGAAGAGGAACAGGGTGAAAGGAGAAAGAGAGGAAAGCATAAAGGAGGAAAATAAAATGGAGGGAAAAACTGTGAATATGAATGGGATTAACACCCATAAAACAGAAGGGGATAGCAGAGAGGATTAAAAAATAGAATCCTACAATATATTGTTTACAAGAAACACATTTGAAGCAGAGAGGCACACATAGAATAAAGATAAAAGGCTAGGTCAGAGTATATTATGCTTCAGCTAAAGTAAAAAATATATAAGTTGCCCAGATTAACAGCAGAGAAAATGGACTGAGGTCCAGAGAATCAAAGTTATTTACTCAAGGTCATATATATGATAAATAGTAGAACTAGAGTTTGAATTCAGTGCCCATGACTCTAATTCCCATAATTCATATCCTTATTATCCTCATGAAGCTAGTTCTAATATACCCTCCCCATATTTATTGATGGGGATTTTAAAAAATAATAGAATATGAGAGCTTTAATGGATTTTAGATATTTAGTATAACATCCTCCTTATACAAAAGAAGGAATTGAGGTTTAAAAAGTTCAATTACTTTCTCAAGGTCACCCACTACTTGGCATCAGGGTCAGTATCGTTACCTAGGATGAACAGTTTAGTGTTATTTCTCAATTGCCTTGAAGATATTTCAGGGAGAAAGTTCAAAAAAATTCTTGGAAATATTTGTTCTTGGAGAACACACTATTCTTAGGGAATGGTCTTTGAATAGTTTGTCTTATCTATACTATTTAAAAAATTCCTTACTTTCCCTCAAACTAAGTTGGTCTTCAGAATTTAAAAATCGGCCATTCATTCTGTATTTGAGGGTCTCAGGAATCTAAATACTGAATTGCAAGTCTCTACTTGCCTTTTTATTCAGTCGCTTGCTTAAAATCCATTAAGAGGGTGAAGTTAAATAGATTAAATTGAAGTGAGGAAATCTCACAATATCTGTAATCTCCCTAAAACAAATTCCCATATTTTTATCAACAATAGTTTTCTGATGATATATGACTACAAGTCATACAATGGCATTCCCTAAAGAATGAAGGCAGCAACAAGGAGCTGCATGGTGGGCATAAGTGGGCTCTAAAACATTACAAAGAAAAAATGTGTAATTGCATAATGGATGTTATCAATGGAATGTGCAAATGGAAAAGGAGATGGGACATTTATGTAGTGAAAGGGTCAGATAAGTAATGGATTACCTATAGATTTCTGATAGTCTCAAAGATCTAGAGAAAGAACTCAGAATTATGCAAGTTGATAACTTCTCTGCAACTTGCAGTCTTACAGAGTAGGCCTTAGCAATCAGAGATGGTTAAATGACTGGCACATGCAGCTACTGTACACTACTGGCAGGACTTGAATATAGGTCTTTTTGCTTCCACAGCCATCTCCCTATTTACTTTTATATACAGTGAAATTCAATAAGGATAAACATGAAGTTTTACACTTAGGCTTAAAGATTAACTTCACAATTACATAATTGGAGATGCATAGTTAGGCAACATGTAATAAAGATCGCAGGAAGTTTAGTGGACTGAAAATTCAAAATGATTGAGTAGTGTGATGTGGCAGCTGAAAAAGTTAATATGGTGTTGGGCTTCATTGAGAGGCATTGCTTCCAGGAACAAGGAAGTTTCTGTCACTGCATAATGCTCTTGTCTGGCTACATCAGAAATCTTTTGTTCTGTTCTGGGCACAATAGTTTAGGAAGACGTTGGAACCTCCAGAGGCAGGTGACCACAGTGGTAAAGGTCCCTTAGGCTTTGTCACAGGAAGATCAGTTAAACGAAATGGAAACATTTAGATTGGAGAAATGAAGGGTCAAGATAGCTTTCTTCAAGAATTTGAAGGTCTGTTATGTGGACTTGTTCTGTTTGGCCTGGAAGATAGAACCAAAAGTAATGGAGTAAAGATTTTAAAAAAGCCAATTTTAAGTTTAATATCAGGAAAAAACTTTCTAACAATTAGAGTCACCTACAAGTCGAAAGGACTAACTCTGGATAGATGATAGTGGGATAGTGGGTTTCTCCTTATTGAATATCTTCAAGCAGAGGCTGGATGACCACTTGTCAAGTATATTATCTAAGGGATTCATTTTGGTGATGGGTTAGATTAAATTGCCACTGATGTCCCTTCCCAGCTCTAAAATTCAATGATTCTATTGTGGTTTAATACTAAAAGTCAAAAAGCATGCAATGGGTTTTTAATGAGCATGTAGAATTATGCCATGTAAATGTGACTCTTTAGATATCTTTGCTCCCATTGTGTATGCTAACAGGATTAGCTAGTATTAGTCTGCTATCCACAAGAAGTGTGATATGCAGTGTGACCTGCAAATCTCCCCTGAGATCAGAAAGGTCTAAGTTGAGTCATGCATGATTTCAAAGCAATTCTCAGCACAATTAACTGCTTGACCTGCAAGATGAACAAGCATATCATTTAATTAATTGCCAAGCTCTTTTGAACAGCACTGTTCATTTTTCTAGTAAGTGCATGATGATTTGTCTTTGTGATTCTTATGGAAATGATAAAAAATTGCACATTAACTGGTCTGATGGTTACTTTTAGTGTTGTCATCAGACACTAGTTTCAACCTCTGTGACATTAACATTACTTTTAATGGTGGGGGAACAGTTCCTAGAATAGCAACAAAAGGGTAGTGTTAAGAGCAGCTATTTTCCTGGCAGGGAGAGAAATACATATTTTTGACTCATCTGATTACATGCACAGGATTCAAGTCATAATATTGAAATGCATCCTCTTTTGGTATTTATGTCACAAAGCTGTGGTCTATCTTTTGATATATTTTTTTAAAGTAGAAGAGTCACTGACAATTTGAAAAAAAAGTCACATCTACAGCATGACATTATGGATTAACTCAGAAAGAGACTCAGTGAATACATTTTTATTCAGAAAAAGTATTTCCTAAAAATAGACTTTTGGGGTGGGGGAGAGGTAGTAGTAGAAGAAGTGGAGAATATATGTTTTTCTATTGATCAAAAATATAGAAAATATATTTCAATTTTTAAATATATTTTTAAAAGAAAGCAAATACATGAGTTATATGATATTTATATTTTAGATTTTCATTGGAAATTTATGTCCTAAACAGGTGGGAAAAGTAGCAATATCACAAACAGTGTAAGGGAAAAAACAAACAAACAAAAAAACCCAAACCTAGTCTAACAGAATTTATACATAGAATTATCCTTTGGTCTTTCAAATTCTTATTATTGTAAGATTAAGAGCTTGAAGGTGACTCATGTATTATCTAGTCAAACCTCATCTTATAGATGAAGAAATTGAGGTGAAGAGGGGACACAAAGGTGAGAGGTCACAGGACCCCAATTAAAATTCAGGATTTTTATTCCTAAATCAGTGCTCTTTGTAGTATTGTAACAGCAATTTAGTGTAGTATATGTTGAAAATGGTTATGGTTTAGATCCCAATTTTGTAATGTTATTATGATTGTTATCATACAACTCCCCTCTTCCTTAAATGAAGCAGCATAATGACTTGTGAAGCCATATTGTGAGAAGGAAGGAGTCTGAACAACTACTTGTCAGCTATGTTATAGTGAGATCTCTTTCTTATATGGTCTAGACTAGATGACTGATGAAGTATCCTTCAACTCTTAAATTCTGCAATTCTGTAAATTTGTATTGCCAAATGATAAATCCATTATACATCGAATGGTTCATTGAAACAGAAAATGTAGAACTGAGGAAAGTATCTAAATATTTTAAGCTAAAAAACACCAGGGGACTGTTTAAAGAGTGACTGATCTAGACTTAGAGGACTTGGGTTGAAATTCTGGCTCTCAAATTACTTGTGTGATCTTGGGCAAGTTATTTATCTTCTCTGAGGCTCAGTTTCCATATCTACAAAATGATGGGGTTGGACTAGATGATCTCTGAATTAGGTCTCTTTCAGCTTTAAATCTATAATCCTGTGGGGCAGCTAGGTGGTGCAGTGGATAAAGCACTGGCCCTGGATTCAGGAAGACCTGAGTTCAAATCTGGCATCAGACACTTGACACTTACTAGCTGTGTGACCCTGGGCAAGTCACTTAATCCCCGTTACCCCACCAAAACAACCCCACAAAAAACAAACAACCAAAAACCAAATAAAAAAATAAATCTAGGGGCAGCTAGATGGCGCAGTGGATAGAGCTCTGGCCCTGGATTCAGGAATACCTGAGTTCAAATCCGGCCTCAGACACTTAACACTTACTAGCTGTGTGACCCTGGGCAAGTCACTTAACCCCAATTGCCTCACCAAAAAAAAAAAAACAAAACTAAAATCCTATGACTTTTATCTCTTTACCAGGTTAAAGTAAATCACTGGCCAAAATTATTCAGATAATATCCTCCACTTTCCTTTACTTTGCATGTGGGATCTCAGTGCAGTCTGCTTATTCTTCTTTCACAGTCTCCACACTGTCAAAGAACAGAAGTATGTTTTCTTTCAGGGAAAAAACATTAAATGCACCCCAGGTTTGAAGGGGAGAGATTCAAGCTCTAAAGAAAAGTGCAAAGCTGCAAAGTATATTATATGCATCATCACTTTAACATATTCCCAAGTGGCAACTACCCTTGGGATGGAAGGAAAAAGATTTAGACCAATAAAGAGGAAATTCCACAGGAGCTTTGACACTGATGAGAAGCAGACCATATTTCCATTTTTAAGGTTTAATTCAGATCTAGCCCATCTGAAGGGGGACACACTGTCACATTAAATGCATCTGTTTAACATATGAACATAACTCCCTTAATTGTTCTAGAATGTTGATTATTTTTCCCTCTGTAACTGTAGCTTCATATCTCCTGGCCCAAAGCTTAGTGTCTGGATAAATTCACCTATTTTGAAGAAGGCATGTGTAAACTGAAGAATGACCTCTATAGTTCTAAACAATAATCAACTAACTTGCCAGCTTCTCATATTGCACCCAACTTGAGCCAAGACAAAGTAATTTCCAAACTTCAACACAGGAAATCCTACTGAACTCCAATAGAGAAAAGAAGAGGAAAATATGTGCTGTTTTCTTTAGATGTATTTGATCAACCCAAAATTTTCCAAATGAAACAAAAATCAGTGCTAGACACACCAGAGATGCTTAATAAACATCTGTTGATTTTATTTATAGGACTTAACAAATCTCTTTTCTTTTTTCTTCAATTTACTTCTGTCCTCTTTTCCTGGAAAGACGAATTTGGAACTCTTTAGTAGTACCTTCTAGATTGGGCCATCAGACCAAAATACCCTAGTTTACAAAAAGAATAAGTCAAATCTTTTATAATTCTTGTTTGTAAATTGATAACTGAGAGTAGCATTAATTCATGATCCCAAGATCCTTTACAATATTTGTAGGAGTTTTTATACTTGAAAACATGACCCACCATGGTTTCCACAGAGTAGAAAGAACTTCATATCATTTGTTACCTTCACATTTCATCACTGTCACACTCTACTTCTTTCTCTTTCTTAACATTACCCTCAGATTACTTCATTTCCTCCTTTCACCTTTTTTTGGTCACCCTCTTTTCTATTCATGTTATTATTCCTTAGTTTCTGGGGCAAAAAGGGAAGGTTGTTATTTTACTGTTATCCTTTGAACCCTGTAAATACTGGAGTACTTCTTTTTCCCACTCCAGAAAAATGTAATTGCACAGAATGGGGTGAACTTTTTGAGAATTTCTGTCCTATAATTAGAATCAATTACAAACTGGGTAAGATTTATTTATTGTAGACATTGTTTCTGTTTTCCATACCTTCGTGATTCCCATAGTGGCTGAATCTTTTAAAAAAATGTAGTCAACAATTTATTAAGTGCCTATTATGAATCAATACTAAGGGATACAAAGAAAGACAAAAATATCTTCTGACCTCAAGGAATCCACGCTCTAAGAGGAGGAGACTACATGCAAACAGCTATGAACAAAGGATATATATAGTGTAAATTTCAGATAAGATTAGAGGAAGGCACTAGCACCAAGCAAGATTGGTTAAAACATCTTTGTTGTTCGTTATTTGTTGTTGTCTAGTGGTTCGGTTATATCTGACTCTTCATGTCCCCCATGGAACATATTGTCCATGGGGTTTTCTTAGCAAAGATACTGGAATGGCATGAAATCTCCTTCACAATTGGATTAAGGTATACAGAGGTTAAGTGACTTGCTCAGAGTCATACAGTTAGTAAGTGTTTGAGGCCAGATTTGATCTCCAGGCCTAGTACTATGAGTCATCTAGTTACAGATCACTGCAATTTCTGCTTTTATTTATAAGTTTATTAACATTTTAGTTTAATTTACCTAAACCAAAGACAGATATATTCTATCTTCCTAGTTCTTTTTATTTTTATTATGATAAGCATTATAGGATAGAACTCAAGTTTTAGGGATCTGTGAATATTTTACAAGATGAAACTGAATTTGTAGTTCACTGGAAAAAAAAATACAAACAATTCCAATGTACTGTATCGGATATGGTCTTCTGAACCCAGAGACTTCTGCTGTTCACATCATTTCCCTTTGTTCTTTTGGATGTTGTCGCCATATCTATCAATAGACTGTCACAGAAACTAGTGACCAAGACAGAGAGACAAATTGTCTCAGCCACAGAAAATTTAGGTCAAGTTTTCCAGAGGATACTAGACTGTAGGAAAGTAGCTAAGACAATTCAGAAATTAAAAAAAAAATCTTTTTTCAACTCTGCTATTTGCCTCTTTCTAACTCTGCTTAATGGTCTTTAATTTTTTCCCCCCATTTTTTTGAAAAATGAAAAACAGGAAAACAGGTCCCCAAAATGGATAAAAACAATGATTGTTGGTAATCAGTAAATATTCACCAGAAGAGAGCAAGAGAGATTTCTAACTTCCCTGAATTGTGCCTCAAATCTACCATCCTTTTTTTTAAGTCTCTACAGTCACTACTGATGAACAGCAATATCTATCATGGGCTGTTGAAAGCCAGGAGGAAAATTTCCAGCTGCCAATCTGACTTCTGCAAGTATGCAAATATGAAGGATTAGATTCATATCATGGAACACATACATGAAATAAAAGACAGCAATGGGAATATCCTGAGACATAATTCCCTTTCTTGAATGATATAGAGTGAGTAGGAATATACATTAACATCAATAGAGTCAAATGACTGATGGCATGTGACTCATCCATATTTATCCATCCAATATTGGACAGACACCCTATTGATTTGGACAGGCCATTACACAACATGTTTGCAGTCCTACACCAATGAGTTCAAAAGGAAATTCAAAATTAGTGATGGATTTTCTTACATTTCTCTGCCTAAGGCACAAGATGGGAAGTCAAGCATTACTCTCTACTGACAACTCTCTACTTTTTACTGTTCTGATGTCAGTCAACATTATACAGAACACCTACAAAGGATGGTAAAGAGAGTGGTTTTCTAGTTACATGGAAATTTTAAAGAATTTAAACGTTTTTATGTATATCAGGTCAACAACTAGAAAATTATTTCTGGACAAACATGACTGGCACACAGACAAATGTTAATCTACTTACTATATAAAGGGAATTCAAAGATTTAATGAAAGACTTTATACAATATATATTTATTTCTATAGAAAACTTATAGGAATATTTTCTATGTACATTTATGTAGATATTTATACATTAAGCAAATCCACATACACATCCTTATATATATTTATATATTGGATATATATAATATACGTATATAAAGTTATTTACATTAAAGTTCTCTCTCCACATATAAATATACTTTATTTATTTAGCCACACACATATTATTATTTCAATTTTTTTCTGAAAATTAATCCAGACCCTACAAAAATCTGTAGGAAATATGGGGACAGCTATTACTCATACCAAGTTTGAAACTAAAACTGAAAAACCCTAAAGAGGTAAATTTTCCAGTTTTGCCTCACTGTGAAAGAAGAGTAATATCAAATAGTATTTACGAATGGAAGCCATTTAAATGTATTATTTTCAGTTAGCTCCATTAATTAGCTCCATAACCTTGAGTAGTTTAAAAATAACAAAATAAATCATGTCTTTCCTAAAACATTCCTTTGCCAGTTAAGTTCCTACAGGTTAATTTTTGCTATTGGAGAAATGAGAAGTTGGAATACAAATCAGGGCACCAACATATCTGTAGGTAAACAGCTGTAGCCTCAAGTACATTGTAGGATAACAGCACTGTCACCAATTTGAATTTTTAAAAAAAGGCCAATCAGAATGCTTTAACCCTTCTCAAATTTGTGAAATGAACTATAAAATTACAAATTTATTCTGTTTTAGAAAGGATAAATATATTAAAATTAGATATCCACATTAGCTTTGAACATAGTCACCTTTGCAGGCAATACCCCATTCCAACAATACTGGCATTGCCCAAAACATCTTGGGTCTTTCCCATTTAAAATTCCTTGCAGGGGCAGCTAGGTGGCACAGTGGATAAAGCACTGGCCCTGGATTCAGGAGGACCTGAGTTCAAATCCAGCCTCAGACACTTGATACTTACTAGCTGTGTGACCCTGGGCAAGTCACTTAACCCCTATCCCCCCCCCCCCCAAAGAAAAAGAATTCTCTCTGGAGTCACAGTTGGGAAAGGTATATGATTTCATTCTGTTCTAATTCTAGTGATATATTTATATTCATATCGCATTTCCATTTTTAGCTTACTATAATAAATTATGTAAGGTATTGGTCTAAACCTATCTTCTACCAAACATCTTTTAATATGCAGAAGTTTTTGTCAAAAATGGAGCCTTTCCCCCAAGTAATTTATGTTCTTGCATTTATCAAACACTGAGCTAATGATTTTGATTCTTACATATCTTTTGCATGCCAATGTAACACAAAGAAGATGTTCATAGGTTGTTTGTTCCTTCTTCTTACTACATGATAAGTCTTCTTTTCTGGTTACATATAACTATGATGACATACTTTATGCCATTTAACCAGTGAAATTTTTCATTGATTCATTTATTTCCTCATAAGTTGTTATATTGTACAATGGATAGGATACTGAACTTAGATTCAGGACACTGAGTCCAAAACCTGTCTTAAACACTTACTAGCTGTTTGACCCTGGGCCACTAACCTTCTTTTGTCCTCTATTTCCTCATCTTTAAAATAGGGAGAATAAAATCTTTAGTGACCTTTCATGGGGCTGTTGTGAGGATCAAGTGAGAGGATGATTGTATAGCACTTTGCAAACCTTAGACTCTCTATGAATATTAGATATTATTTTTCATTCAAATAATTTATTAACATATAGAGCAGAAGAGGAGTGGGGAGCAGAATCATGTTACACTAGACTAGAGCTCTCACTCCAGATTGACATTGATCAACAGTAATCATTACTTTGTGGTCTGTGTTCAACCAAATCCAAATTTACCAAGCTGTCTTTTCAAGTAACTAAGACCTCTCTCTCTCTCTCTCTCTCTCTCGTCCATAAGGGTATCTATCATGAGAGACATTTCACAAGCCTTGCTGAAATTTAGGCAATTTCTTTGTTTTATCAGGTCACTAATCAAGTTAATATGGAAAATCAGGTTAGTGTGGCATCATTTCTTCTTAATGAACTCATGCTGGTTCATAGGGAATTTGGCATTCCTTTTTAGTGCTTTTGAATTGTCCATTTAATAATACATCCTAGATTTTGCCTATAGTTAAAATGGAACTTATGGCCCTATGACTTTTCTTTTATCATTTAAAATCCATGATATTATCTAACCTGTTTATGTTTTATCTTAAGAATGAAATCAATTATATCTTTGTGTTGTGGAAATTTATTTTGGTTTGGGGACCCTACCTTTGGGCTGAGATTAGAAAGCCTTAGGCCCTCAAGGTTTTTTTGGTGTGAAGGGCTGGTGCCCTCCCCCTCCATTTCAGCTGAGCAAAAAAAGCCCCATGGGTTGTACAAGACGCCAGGTCAGACAGCTGGGGGGGAAAGCTCCAGTTCCCTCTGCCCTGAGTGGATCTATCCAAGAGATCCTGGGCTTAACCAGGCCGGGCTCTGGTGTAGCCTGTGTAGAGGTCCCTGGGCGCACAGCAGGGGCACAGGCCCCTGGAGCCCTGGGTATGGTATGCATGAGACACTTGAGTGTTCCCCCCCAGCTGAAGCCCTGGTGTGGCTGGGGGATTAGCTTGGTGTGTGTGTGGGGGGGGGAGGGGCACAAAAAGTTCCAAGCTTTGAGTGGAGAGAAGGAAAATATATAAACCGGAGAGTTAGACACGGAGTGGGGCAGCAAAGGCAGCAGAGGGCAGACTGACGGAGCAGACAGACAGAACAGGAGGCAGTGGAGAGCACAGAAGTGGTCAGCACAGGGTACAGGTTGGAGAAAGTGAAGATTAAGAGAACAGAAGGATGCTGGAGCACTAGGAGAACGGAAGGAGAGGTTGGTGAGAGAGAAACACAGGGATTCGGTGGTGGCAGTAGGGAGAGGAAAGTTAGAAGCAGGGGGCTCTATAAAGTGAAAGGGGCTTGGAGTTAGAAGAAAGGAGCTGAGCTGTGAAAGTGGAACATACCCTAAGGCAAGAGGCATCAAGGGCCCTTATTGTATTAAAAGCAGACAGGTTGTATAATTTGCATTTCTTAACCCTTATCTCTTACATTTATTTTTATAAATAAACTCAGCTTTGATTATTTAGTTAAGAGGCTTCTTAATCCTTTGCTTATCAATTTGGGAGCAGTGTGGAGAAATTTTTAATGGCCCATACTAATAGCAGTCAGATAGCCAGTTAGTCAAAAGTCCCCAGATTAGTCCTCCAGTCAGATTAGGCCCCCCAAATTAGGCCAGTTAGACAAAATATTTTTAAAGTCTCTTTGGTTATCATCCTCCAACTTGTATGTATTTGAATGAAAGAAATTACTGAATATTTTACTATTGACATTCATCTTTTCAATGACTATATAGCTATTCATATATAGCTTCTTTATCATCATGAACTTCTTTCCTATCTTGGCTAAAACTTTTATGTCATTAAAATTTTTGTCAACAATTGTGAATGAGGCCAAGTACTGACATAAATGACAAGCTCTTTTTTTGTGAAAAGTCCAATAAAAATGACATAAAAACTATTAGGAAAAAAACCTGGGAAATATTCTACTTTGGAAACAGGTTTAGAAAAATTAAAAAGATAAAATAAGGCCACATAACTAGCGTTCATTTAGACAAGCAAAGGATTTTCTTTAACTGGTTTATTTCATTGAGGAAATGTATGCTCTGAAAAGAGGAGATCTCAGATAACTGAACAACCTGAGTGCTCACTTGCTAGATGTAAAACGGAAAAATAAATTCCTAGAAAGAGACCTTGTTGGGATGATAATCTTTGGAGGATTTATAGAAGAATATGGATGAATAGTATAAAATGAGAATGCATGGATGAGTTGTGATCCATTATGATGAGGGAGTACTCATACCAGAGATCTTGTGTCTGTTGAAATACTGAAGGATAGCTAAGATAGAGTCTGTAGTCCTAATGAACTGAATTATTAAAATGGTTCTGCAAATTTGGGCAAGAATCTTCCCTAATGTCTTTGTTTACCATCCTCTCAGAGATAAGCATTTTCAGGAGATATTGTGAAGCTTGAAAATGCGTTTCAACTGTCCAGAAGGATAGACATTAAGAATGCTTGTAAAAAAAAAAAAAAAGAAGAAGAATGCTTGTAGGTGTGGCTAGGTAGTGCAGTGGATAAAGCACCAGCCCTGGATTCAGGAGAACCTGAGTTCAAATCCAGCCTCAGACACTTGACACTTACTAGCTATGTAACCCTGGACAAGTCACCTAACCCTCATTGCCCCACAAAAAAAATGCTTGTAAATAATTTCACTTTGGAAGGGTATTACTAAAGAAACTAGCTATTTAATACAAAATGTTGTGCAATGGAACATTGTATTGAACATCAAAGTCCACATGACCCTTTATTCACTTAAAATTACTATGGTTCATATTTTTAAAAAATAGTGTTGTGATGACCTTAAAATATATGTGCACAATAGCAAAGCCACACCTAGAATAAAATCTTTTAAAAATGCTTTATAAATTACTTGCAATAAGTCAGTCTTTTCCAAGCAAACTGTTACACATGTATTTAACATCCTTTCTAAGAATGTGCCACAATTTATTGTTTCACAGGGATTTATGTGTGCAATTGTTAAATTTCCAAAAACATTATTTTAGTTTTAGGATTTGGGGCAGACATTTTAAACTAGCTTTTTTTTTTGCCTTATGGAGCAATAATTCACCGACTAAAATCCAAAAAAACCCTGAACTGACTGCCATAAAGTAAAACTGTCAATCATGTTGACTAGCATTAAGAAATGCTAATACTATGTTGGTTAAATACAAAGTCACTTTTTTGGTGCAAGTATTTTATGGATCAAGAAGCTTGTGTGTATTTGATAACTTGCTAAATTTCTCAGAATTTTTTTCTAAAAAGTCTATCACAAAATTGCTCAGAATGGGAGAAAAAAGAATATACTGAATTTATTTTGTATTCAATGCATCATAATACAGTTTGGTTAATATTTCAATAGATCTTTGATCGCATTTATGTAGGTGTTTCCTCCAAGAACACACACATGCACACACACAGAGCTATCCTTCCATTCTAATTATGCTCAGGTATTGTCCATACCTTCTAGAAAATATGGGGGCTGCCCACTGTGCTGGGTGCTTGATATTATAAGGCCATTCATCTTATATCCCTCACTTTTTTCTACAGGAGAAGCCCACCTTCTTTTTTGGTTATACATCTTTCTGGTGAAAAATGTATATTGTACTACATTTTGCACGTAATTATTCATTGCTGAAGCTTAATTTTGCTGCTTATTTATGTACACTATTTTATCTTAAAATATGTATGGGAAATACTTTGTTGGAGGAGTCTGTTTGAATCAATAATTTGCTCTCTCTGATTATTTTTTAAAAAGATAACCAAACTATAGGGACTCCCCCATAAATATGTGGTCAAAGGATATGAAAAAAATAGTTTCTAAAGAAGTGCTAAGTATTCACAGCCACATGAAAGAATTCTCTAAATCACTAGGAATAAAAGGAATGCAAACCAAAACAGCCCTGAGGTTTCAACTCACATGCTGAAAATTGGCAAAGATGGCCCAAAATGGCAATACTCAATGTGGGAGAGGTTGTGGAATGATTGGACCACTAATACGTGGTCACTAGAGCTGTGAGATGGTACAAATACTTTAGAAATAAATTTGGAATTATGCAAATAAAGTTAATAAGATATCATTATCTTATGAACCAGAATATTGATTAGTGTTAATATACCCCAAGGAAGTCACTGATAAAAAGAAAGTCCTCATATATAGCAAATATTAATAGCAACACTTTTTGTGATAGCAAAGATTTAGAAGCTGAAGTTGAAGTCCATTGATTGGCATTAACTTGTTGAATATTATGGTACATTAATATAATGGAATATTATTGTGCTGTAAGAAATTATGTATATGATGAATACAAAGAATGGAAAGATCTACATGAATTGATGCAGGGTGAAACAATCAGAAACAAGAAAACAATATACCCAATAATTACAAATATATAAGTAGAAAAATCAAAATTGAATTTATCAAAATTATAAAGATCAAGAAAGATTACAGGCTAGAATTTTGAACAAAATATTGAGATAATGATCATAGTTAATAAGTAGAATTTTACACTTATCACTTTATATCATATCTCATTTAAAGATGATATTCAATAGGAATCAATGCAAAATCTTTTATTGTCCCCAGAAAATCAAGTAACAAAGTAGCATCTTAATGTAACCAATTATTATAAGAAAATATGTAGTCAAAAATTATTTAATGATTTTGTGTGTAGAAAAATGATAACTGAAATTTTCCAGTTTGTTGAAAAGCTAAAATATTGTGACTCTCCATTGTCAAAAAGCTAAAAATTACTTGCAAGAAGTTTGTATTTGCCTTAAAGACATTCTTTAAGCAAACTATTTTGTTTAGACAATGAATAGGATTGATTTAGACTTGAACAGGTTATGAAATTTATTAAGGAAATGAAGTATTGTCCTGTAATATTTTCAGATGGATGGACAGATATGTAAGATGAAATCAGCATTGCCTAAACTCTACTGCCAATTCAAGTTCTTATCCTTGTTCTCTCTATTCCATGTAAGGAACATTCAGTAAGTGCCTACTAGTTTTATAATACTGCTTAGGTGCTTTTTTCCCTTTCTTCCTTCCATTTTCTTAGGAAAAGTCATCTATCCTGGTTACCTCTACTTTTTCAGCCCCCATATAATTCTAGTCCTTACCAAGCTTCTGTGAGTTCAATAATGCAAACAATATTATCTCTAATTTATAGGGGAGGAAAGTGAGGCTCAGAGGCTAAACGACTTGTACAAGATCACACTATATTAGTAGAGTTGGATTTTAACTCATGTTGTCATATAGTGGATAGAGATTTATATTCAGAGGATTGGTGTCTGTATCCTAAACACTGTCAGTAACTACTTGTGGGACTTTTAACCTTTTTTGGCCTGTTTGCTGCTTCGATAAAATGAGTCAACTGGACTAGACCAACTCAGAGGTCTCTTATAATGCTAAATCTATGATCATGTGATTATAGATGTAGTCCTTTAATCCAGTATAGACTAAATAAATACTTATAGGTCCACATAATCCCTAAAACACTCACCCCATCCAGCTACAAAGGAATCTAGTATATTTTTGATGTAAAGACAGTACATGTGTTGAGTATTTTAATGATTTCATTATGAAATTATTTTTCTTTCTATATAGTATGTATTTAATAAGTATTTGTTTAATTCAATAGTAGAGTTAAATAGTATGAGTTAAAAAGCTTTTTAGGTGTGATCAAAATTTAGTTTGGATGAGAAGACATTTTGATTGTGACTATTTTTGATATTTTAATGTAACTCAATAAAAGCCTGAACCATCACAATAATTGGCTTTCCTGCCCCAAGTATATCCCTTCTTCAATATATCTTCCACATAGCAGCAAAATTGATATTGCTAAAACCCAGGTCTGATGATGGCTCTCCCCAGCTCAATTCAGGAGGCTCCATTCAGTCCTTTTTGACTTTAGTCTAGGGTAGAATACAAATCTCTCTGTTATTTAAAGTCCCTCATAAAGATTTATCTTTCCAAGGTTACTTCACATTGCTCCCCTTAATGTACTCTATACTGCTAACAAATTGGCTTTACATTTACCAGTACAGGAACATTTTCCTACCCTGACTTTGCCCAGAAAACTTTTCTCCATGACTGTAATCCTGCTATATGGCCTTACTCAAGGACTACTTCCTATGGTATACTTCCTGATTTCCCCTAGTTGCTAGTTCCACCCCTCCCCCATTACTTTGCTTTTATTTTGCATATGATTTATATTTACTTTTGGAATGAGAGTCTTGTATATGCAAAATATTTCTTGACATGGAGGACCCTAAGAAGCCTGCTCCAGGAGACTCTTGCTCACTTGAAGGCAAAGTGCTTTGTAAAGACTGGTAAATTCATAAGATTCTGTAGCTAGTTATGGTCAGCAATCTTTTGAAGAGAAGTTGCTTTGATAGGCTACCAATGGATTCAAAAAGTACAATCAACTCAACCATGGTCTCTTTTTGCCTCCTTTCCTTCAGTTTCAGTATTAGGGGAATATGGTGACTCCATGGAGTCTGATGGAAGAGAGTGGAATTTTTGAATTTAGGAGTTTTAATAGTTTGGGAGAGTAATCCACAGGAATCTGACAGATAAAATTGAAAGAAAAATATAGAATTAATCAATAAAACTAAGAGCTGGTTTTATGAAAAAAAAATTCAATAAAATGCATAAAATTGGTTAATCTGATTAAAAAAAAAAGAAAGTAGGAAACCAAATCACCAGTATCAAAAACAAAAGTGGTGAATTCATCACCAATGAAGTGGAAATTAACCCAATAATTATGAGTTATTTTGCCCAACTGTATGCCAAAAATTTGACAATCTAAATTACATGAATGAATATTTACAAAAATACAAATTACCCAGATTAACTGAAGAGGAAATAAAAGCCCATTTGAGAAAAAGAAATTGAACAAGACATCAATGAACTCCCTAAGAAAAAATCTCCAGGGTCAGATGAGTTTACAAGTGAATTCTACCAAACATTTAAAGAACAATTAATTCCAATACTATACAAATTAATGGAAAAATAGGTGGAATTCTACCAAATTCCTTTTATGACACAAATATGGGGTTGATACATAAACCAGGCAGAGCCAAAACAGAGATATAAAATTACAGACCAATTTTGTTATTGAATATCAATGCAAAAATCTTAAATAAGCAAGGAGATTACAGCAAGTGATCACCAGGATAATACACTATGACCAGGTCAGATTTATACTAGGAATACAAGTCTGGTTCAATATTAGGAAATCTATCAACATAATCAATCACATCAATAACAAAACTAACCAAAATCATATGATTATCTCAATAGATGCAGAGAAAGCTTTTGACAAAATACAGCACCCATTCCTATTAAAAACACTAGAGAGCATAGGAATAGGTGGAGTTTTCCTTAAAAATAATAAGCAAGGGGCAGCTAGGTGGCACAGTGGATAGAGCACCAGCCCTGGATTCAGGAGGACCTGAGTTCAAATCTAGCCTCAAACACTTGCCTCATCCCCCCCAAAAAAATCTAAAAAAAAAAATAATAAGCAGTATCTACCTAAAATCATCAGCAAATATTATATGTAATGGGGATAAGTTAGAGGCATTCCCAATAAGATCAGGAAATGGATGCCCATTATCACCTCTATTATTTAATATTGTACTAGAAATGTTAGCTTTAGCAATAAGAGAAGAAAAAGGAATTAAAGGAATTAGAATAGGCAAGGAGAAAAAAAAACCTTTCACTCTTTGCAGATGATACAAGAATACTAAAGAATCAACTAAAAAACTACTTAAAACAATTAACAATTTTAGCAAAAAAAAAAACAAAAAGAAAAAGAAAAAGGGGGCGGCTAGGTGGCGCAGTGGTTAAAGCACCAGCCCTGAATTCAGGAGTACCTGAGTTCAAATCCGGCCTCAGACACTTGACACTTACTAGCTGTGTGACCCTGGGCAAGTCACTTAACCCCCATTGCCCTGCAAAAACAACAACAACAACAAAAACAAACAAAAAAACCAATTTTAGCAAAGTTGCAGGATATAAAATAAACCATCATAAATCATCAGCATTTCTATACATGACCAACAAAGCTCTGCAGCAAGAGATAGAAAGAGAAATTTCATTTAAAGTAATCATAGACAATATAAAATACTTGGGAATCTACCTGCCAAGACAAACCTAGGAACTCTATGAACACAATTACCATGCATTTCTCACACAAATAATATAAGATCTAAATAATTGGAAAAATTAAAATTAAAAAAAAAAAATCAAAAATAAATAAATAAATAAATAAAGTGAGGTAGGTACCTCTCCTGTCCCCAGGGCTGAGGTAGTATAGGGGAGAACATGCTCCCTGAAGTGGGGGAAATATTCATATGTTTGTTGTGAAAGTTAATTTATATTAAATGGAACTGGGGTCTGAGCAATAGTGGGTGTGTGGGAGGGTGGAGACAGACCTTGTAAGGACTATAGCTAAAGGTAACAGAAAAAAAGACATTTGCCATTCCATGGTTTTTCAATTATGTCTCACTCTTCATGATTGTAGATTTGGGATTTTCTTGGCAAAGATACTGGAATGGCTTGCCATTTCCTTCTACAGTTCATTTTACAGATGAGGACTGAGGCTAAGGGTCACTTGTGACTTGTCCAGGTTCACACAGCTAGTAAGTATCTGAGGCTGGATTTGAACTTAGGTCTTTCTGACTCTGGACTCTGCATTCTATCCATTATAGCACCTGACTGCCTTCTAAGGGTACCTATCTGGAAGTTTCAGGGGAGATGTAGCCTACAAGCCCTTGTCAGAGGAGTCAGAGCATATACCTACATTTATCTATTTATGTACTCTTTTCTACGGATAGAACATCAACTTTTTGATTGGAAAGACTTTGATTTTTTTTTCAATCTTTCACACTTAGCACATTGTGATGCTACATAATTTAATGCTTAATAAATTCTTGGTGAATGAATGAAGTGAATTAATGAATGAAGCAGAGTTTTAGAGTAAGCAGAGGAATTTAGAGACTATCTGTTCTATGCTTATTTAATAGGTAAGTAAACTGAGGTTTAAGGTAGCCATTGGCATGGTTAGAAATTGAATTTTTGAGTTTATGAAGTCTGGATTTTCTGGCTCAAATACCAAATAGCGATTCTAAAAACTCATGGAATTCCATGGTCCTTGATCTATTCAACACTACATTTCAGCCCAACTACATTCACCCAGTGCAGCTTTCCCCCTACTAAAAAGTGACAATTCTTGCCAATTTGGCCATTCATTTTCCCCTCTGGCCTATACTTCAGTGCTTACTAATTAGCTAGAGGGCTAGAGCTGATTGACAGGTAGGGCAAGTGTAAAGCAAACCTCAATGGGGCAGCTATTTGTAAAAAGAATTGATGACTATGCAAATGTACTGTTTTTATTAAGCACTCTACTTAAGTTTAAGCACTCCCAGGTTGCTCTTTCACTTCTACATTAACCTCAAAGGATACCGAAGTCTGAATCTAACATTTTCAGAATGTAGAAAGATGTACCACTAAAGTGTTCATATGCCTCTAGGATATTATTCTTGATGAAGATATTTAACTTAGTGGGGCAATTGATTGAAGAAGAGACAAAATAGACAAGCTTAATTCAACTCTAAAGCAGATTGATAGTAAAAAATAGCATACATATCCTTTTTCAATCAAATATCTGGACTTGATGTCTACCTCTGATACCCATACTACTTTTTACTCTGTATATATTTCATATGCATGTACATGTTTGAATGTGGTCTTCATGATTAGAATGTGACCTGCTCGAGGCTAGGAACTATGCAAAGGTGCACCTGTGTGTGTGTGTGTGTGTGTGTGTGTGTGTTTAGTCTAACCATTGAACTGCACAGAATTAAGCTTTGATCTAATTACTTAACTCTAGTAAAGCAGGCCACACCCTGTCTTGCATTAAGGCTTTTTGGCTTCCACAGAAGAAAAGAAAAAAAAGCAGCTACTCTTTAACTCTACCTACTCCTTATCTGATAAGTTTCAGAGGTATAGGCTGTATGAGGTATGGGTTTTATGTATGAAGTGTAGCATGTTCAAACTGAATTGGGAACACCTGATTGATAATTGATTGGTTTTGTTTCAAGTTACAAAAAAAATCCTAATAGTGTTTTAAGATATGTTTCTAACTTTTCTTATAACGTATTGGTGAACAATAGTATCAACTATAGTGGAAAAGCAATTTCTTTTATATCTGGATGATAGTGAGATGGAGATATACCAATTCTAGTATAAGAATATGGCTTTGTCATCTGTCTGTTATTAGTTATACATTTTAAAACTGAACAGAAATACCTTAAGAACTTACTTGACATGAACTCTTGTCACCTATTTTTAAGTCCTATTTTATTTTTTTGCCCAGGACTCTTTCAAATTTTTGTTTTAGTCTGTTCCATCTAGGCTTAAGGCTTCAACCTCATGGCAGCTAGAGATGGTGCCTAAACATCTCATCCCACCCACTGGACCTCACATCTCCTTGCACTCTCCAGACCAGGCCTTCCCCAGTTTCCCCCTTCCCCCAACCCCCTGTGATTTCTTTAACCCCACTCAGCATGAAGCAGTCAAGAAGAAGAATCTTCTCCCCTTTTCCTTTTATATAGAGGAGTGGGGAATGTTATGGGCCTAGAGTACCCCAGTTTTCTGAGGTAAATCAAATGAACCTTGTCCATGAGAAACTAAACCAAAAGACAGACACACCTAAAGAGATAAGCAGCACCAGATCTGGATTGAGTTAACTCCAGGACCACCAACCTTCATTCCAGTCTCCCCCACCCCTCAGGGAGATAAGATTAGGTGTGGCTGCTGCCTTTGTGGCATGAGGGGGAGAGAGATGCCTTGAGAGATCCAGAACCCCCCTCACCCAACTTCCCCTAGCCACCACCAGTGGGAGATGGTCCTCCCCCAATAAGGGAACTTTTCACAGTCAGATGATGACCCCATTGGATCACCACCATCTGTCCTCTTGTGAGGGAAAAATCCATCCTCTTCTCAATAATTCTCAGGAACTCAGCATCGAATTGACAAAGGCTTTATTTTCTTCTCATGAGAAGGAGGCACCCTAGTGTGCAGCTAGTGGGTGCCAAGAAAGGGGGCTCGCAGGCCCTGTTTTATACCCTAGTCCCTAATGCGAATGGACCTTCCCCTTTTTCATCACTGGTGGGGTTACAATCTACTTGCAAAAACTAGCTAATCAGAACGCAGTATTCCCACCCCTCTTCCTTGTATGGGCATGACTCAGGAGTGGACCTTATACTTCCTTATATGGACACAACTCTGGAGCTGACCTTATTGAGACCAGGGCTCCTTGAACCATGTGACCTTACTAACCTGAGGGGGAGGAGGGGATCTGAGACCTTTGTCCTACAAACAGGTCAGGAGGAGTATGACTGACTTGTTATATCCACATTGAGAGGAGACAACTACCCATTTCTCACACCTCTATAAAAGTATCTGCCTGTCTCCTGCTCAGGGAGAAAGGTATCTCAGAGAGCCAAGCCTCTGTGCCATGCCTTCTCCCCATGGGAAGAAGTCCAAGGATTTCTCTCTTGGTTTCCTTTCCCTAGCACCTAAATAAACTATAATTTTATTCTAATTGGATTTGTGTGCAAGAGGGTGTAATTCTTTAAAGAGGAATTCCTAAGGACCCCTACCCCAACCCCCCACCCTATTTCCCCCATAACATCTACCTTACAGGGATCAAATGAGATATTAATAAAGTTCTTAGTCTGGTTAGAGTGGAAACAACTTAAGTTTATTGTTGTTCAGTTGTTCCAACTCTTCCTGACCATAGCACACCAAGTCATTCCGTCTTCTATCTCTACAAGTCTATCCAACTTTGAAATGAAGAATTTTACAGTTCTGAACAACAATCTTAAACTTATGCAGAGGAGTAATTTGTGGACTTAGAGAGCTGCTTTAGGATACTTACGAGTATTAATTATTTTTTTCTTGATTTTTTTTTAAGCACATTTTAGTTTTTCAAATATCACCTATTTATTTTTTCTCCCTTTCCCTATGCCTTTGCTCCACCCTCATGAGAGGAGAGGAAGAAAAACAAAACCCTTGTAAGAAATAAGCATAGTTAAGCAAAATAAATTTCCATATTGTTCATTCCCGAAAATGTATGTCTCATTCTACATATATCTTCTCTTGATAAAGTGCTTTGTTTATAGTAAAACTTTTTCATGTCAGAGACATGACTTGAATGAATTTCCTGACTCCAAGGCCAGTTGTCCACTCATTATTTCAGACTGTTTTTCTAGTTTAACTTTTGAATAAAATCTTTATTTTTTATTTTAAGTAAGTTATATTATGGCCCCAGAGAAGAGCTGAGAGAATGTACCTCCTCCCCCTCTTTGCAGAGATGGGGAAATGAAGATGTAAAAACAATATGTATCAACAAATTAAGATTAAAAGATTTTATTGATGCTTTTTGTTTTTCAGTTATATGTATTTCCATTTGTAACCCTCCACAACTTTGCAATAACTATTTAAAAGAAAAAAACACACACCACTTCAACAAAATAATCAACATATCTACCATGGCAAACAATATGCAACTTTGAATAATATGCATACATATTCAATATAGATATATTAAATTTTAATTTGATGGCAAGAACTTAAGACAAATATTCTTCTTTTTTTTTTACCCCTTCTATACATTAATACAAAACCCATTTTGTTTGTTTGGCTCAAAAAGTATCTGGAAAATGAAATGTTAGCAGCTGTGGCCATTTGACTGGTTATAACCAGTCACAAGTGACATAAAGGGTTACCAAGAGATTTGTACATTAAATCACTTTCAAATTGGTTACTACTTCTGGTTAATTAAACAGTCTTGAGTTTTGTGCTGTTTATTACAAGTTTTAAAGTGTAAGAAAAATCAGCAAGTCGTCATGGCCTTTAAAACAAAAATACTTGATTTATTTAACATGGCTTCCAGAAGATTATGCACTCTGTTATTCTTCAGTGAGAAAATTTGGTTTTAAATTCACTCATCTGGAGGGAATCAGATTTTTCCTTTTATTAGCTCCAGATACTCTTTTGTACTGAATTTCAAACAAAATATTTTCACATGGAAAAAAACTGAGAGACATCTACATATTCTTTAGAATTTATGCTTTATATAGGATTTGTAATAGATCCTTTAAAATATACCAAGGTTAGGTGAACTTAGCATAAAATTGCCAAGTAAGACATTTTTGCTGCTCTGTGTTCATTTATATACTCATCCACCTGTGTGCAGAAAACTTTTAGTAAATTTGAAACTTGATTGGGGTAGGCAGAATAGTGCCCTGGAAAGAATAGTATTTGGAAGCAAGAATACCCAGATTTGAAGTTCACCTCAGATAGCCTTACTTCCATTTACACTGCAAGATACTTATCTCCTATATACATAATTGCTTGTATGTTGTTTCTCCTATTCAAATTGTAGCTCCTTGGGGGCAGCTAGGTGGCACAGTGGAGAAAGCACTGGCCTTGGATTCAGGAGGACCTGAGTTCAAATCCAGCCTCAGACACTTGACACTTAACTAGCAGTGTGACCCTGGGCAAGTCACTTAACCCTCATTGCCCTGCAAATTAAAAAAAAAAAGAAAAAAAATTGTAGCTCCTTGAGGGCAGGTACCAATTGGTGTTTTGTTTTTTCTCCTCTCAGAATTTAGTCTCTTTTTTTTTGCACTTTGTAGGCCCTTAGTGAGTGCTTAACTGATTGACTGTTACTAACTGGGTAATTAGGAATAGGTCATTTAACTTCTTTGAGACTCAGTTATCTCCTGTGTAAAATGGGTATTATAATAATATCTGTATTAGTGTGAAGATTAAATGGAATAATGTATATAGTGAACTCTGCAAACCTTAAGATCCTATATAAATGTCAACTATTGTTTTCATTATTTAGTTAATTGACAGGTGAGCTTTGTTGTCATTCCAGATAGAGGATAACCTTGAACAACAACAACAAGAAAAGGAAGGCAAAAGAGGCCAAGACCCATATCAAGTTAAAATTTCAAAAGGAAGAAGTCAATGGGACTATTTGGAAGCTAAAGAACAACAAAGGAAGAGTCATTAGGATAACTGCCAAGTCTTTTCATGAGAGACCTTGGGGGAAAATGTTTTATCATGCATAATGACAAGTAACTTAGCCAGGCAAAGGCAAAAGTGAAAACTTCAACCAACATTGATTGAACAAAAATGAAACAGCCTTGTGTTTTATTACCAAGCTATCTATTCCCTAAAGAGGATGAAGGCAGGCTCAACAAATTTTAATTCAATAACAATTCATCTCATGCATAAATATATTTCCTTGAGGGCAGGGCCTAGGTTTGTTTAACTCAATCTGTATGGTGCAAAGCAAATGAAATAACTTGTTGAGAATTAAGATTTTCACTTAAACTGGTTATCTGGTAACCTGCTTGATTTAAGTAACTAAAACACACACACACACACACACTCACACACACACACACACACACACACACACACACACCCTAATCAAAACAACCAGACTTCAAAATATCACAGTTTTTCCAATAGTTTCTGTCTAGACAAATCATTTAGAGTTGGAAGGCTCTTTGGACATCATATAGTCTCAAATATAGAAAGTCTTTATTTGCTAAATTCATCTGAGGAGTAAGTAACCTTCCTAGCATTCTAACTGTTATGGGCCCAGGGCACCCCAAAAGTTCTCTGGGGCACATCAAAGAACCTTCTCCTAGAGAAACTAAACCAGAGGACAGATATGCCTAGAGAGATAAGTGGAATAAGATCTGACTGAGCTAGCTCAGCGACCCTCCACCCTTCATTCTAGTCTCCCTCAACCCATGAGTGAAAAAATTAGGTGTGGCTGCTCCTTTTGTGTCCTGAAGAGATGGCTTGGTAGATCTGCAGCCACCCCTAGCCCAACTCCTACAGCCACCACCAGTGGGGGATGGTCCTCCACCCCTGACCCAATTCCCCACCACCAGTGGGGGATGGTCCTCCTTAACTAAAGGAACTTTCCACAATCAGATGGTCACCCCCATCAGCCCTCTATAAAAGTACCTGCCAGTCTCCTGCTTGAGGAGATTGGTATCTCAGAGCTACACTCTATGCCTTTCTCCCCATGAGAAGTCCAAGGATTTCTCTTGGTTTCCCTGTCCTTCCCTTCCCTTCCTCAGTCCCTAAATAAACAACCATCTTATTCTAACTGCTTTTGTGTGCAAGAGGGTGTAATTCTTTAAAGAGGAATTCCTAAGGACCCCAACCCCTACCCCAATCCCTTACCCCATTTTCCCCATTTTCCCCATTACATAACCTAGGTATTACTATGCTATTACACATCACTCTGTTTCTTTGGAGTTTCTTATGAAATGAAGAAACAAACAAACAAAAAAGCTTAAAGAAGAGAACATATATCTGACTGAATTTAGGATTAAAAGTCATATAATATTAGACACAGATATAGACAAAGACATAGACATAGAAATAGATATAGATATGTAGATGATATAGATATATAGTGTGGTGTTTTCCTGTAGTTCTTCTAAGTAATCATTTTTATTCTAATGAATCTTTGATGGACTCTCCCCAGTTGCACTGAAGAAACATTTATCACTCAGAATTTTGGTATAGATGTCTTATATTTATTTATAATAATGATTTCTGATGTAACAAGTAAATCAGTCAGCAAGCACTTATTAAGTATCTATTAAGGCCAGACATTATTGTAAGTACTGTGCTAAAAAAAACTAAAAAGCAAAAACATTGCAGTGCTTTTGAGAAGCTTACATTCTGATGGAAGAGACAACCTATCCATCAATCACTACATGTAAAATAAATACAGTATAAATGGAGTTAGTCTTAGAGCAGAAACTACTAGTAGCTGGCTGGGGGGCAGGGACCAGGAAAAGCTTCCTACAAGAGATGGGATTTGAGGTTGTTGTTGGTTCTTTGTTCCCAAAGAGGAGCACCACATTGGGGGATGTCATGACTTGCACTGAATTGGATTTAAATGGAGGGCTATACAAGGTCATCAAGCTCACTCTCTCCTCGAGGGTCCAGTGGCAAGATATACAAAGTTGACTGGAGATAACCTCAGAGGTTTAAGGCAACTGGGGGTTAAGTGGCTTGTCCAGGGTCACACAGCTAATAAGTGTCTGAGGTGAGACTTGAACTGAGGTAGTCCTGACTCCAGGGCCAGTGCCCTATCCACCTGCCTGCTCCTGGAATTTGAGTACATTCTTAAAGGAAGACAGGGATTCCAGGAGGTAAGGAGAACATTTCAGGCATGGGGGTCAGCTAGGAAATTGTGTGTCATGAGAGGAACAGCAAGTAAGTCAGTATGCCTGGACCACAGAGTACATGGAGGGGAGTAATGTGTTAAAAGACTAGAAAGATAGAAAGTGGTGAGGCTGTAAACAGATTTACCACTAGAGGATTATATATTTAATTCTATAATGATTAGGGATGCATCTAAGTTTATTGAGTATGTGGGCAACATAAGAGTGCAACCTCTCCTTTAGGGAAATTACTTTGGTGTCCTTGACAGAGAAGGTTTGAAATAGAAAGATTCTTGAGGAGAGAGACCAATGAGGAGGCTTTTGTAATAATCCGTTGAGAGTAATGGAGGCCTGAGTCAGAGTGGTGGCTGTGTGAGTAAAAGGAGGACTTCTGCAACGGAAGCTGCAGAGATAGAAATTATAATATTTAGCAGCTGATTAGTTATGAGGAGTAAGCAAGAAAGAGTAGCTGAAGATGACAGTTTGACAATCATAAATGTTTTTGACCTCCAAACATCACTCTCCCATTCCTCTTTTAGTTCCTGTCTCAATTCAAATTACTCAGTATTTATTAGCCACCTTATATGTGTTATGGGCCCATAGCACCCCAGAATTTCTCTGGGGCACATCCAAGAACCTTCTCCTTAAGAAACTAATCCAAAGTACAGACACACCTAAAGAGATAAGTGGAACCAGATCTGACTGAGCTAGTTCAGCCACCCCCACCCTTCATTCTGGTCTCCCTCAACCCCGGGAAATAAGATTGGGTGTGGCTGCTTCCTTTGTGTCCTAAAGAGATGGCTTGGGAGATCTGCAGCCACCCCTTACCCAGCCACCACCAGTGGGGCATGGTCCTTAACTAAAGGAACTTTCCACAGTCAGATGGTCACCCCCATCAGCCCTCCATAAAAGTACCTGTCAGTCTCCTGCTTCAGGAGATTGGTATCTCAGAGCCACACTCTATGCCTTTCTCCCCATGAGAAGTCCAAGTATTTCTCTTGGTTTCCCTTCCCTTCCCTTCCTCAGCTCCTAAATAAACTACCATCTTATTCTAACTGCTTTTGTGTGCAAGAGGGTATAATTCTTTAAAGAGGAATTCCTAAGGACCCCATCCCCTACCCAAAAACCCTAAACCCTACCCCATTTCTCACTGTGTGCCAATCACTGTTCTGAGCACTGGGGATATAAATACAAACAAAAAGAAAGACAATTCCTGCCCTCAGAGAGCTTAGTCTACTGGAAGAAAATAATGCATAAAGGAGAGCAGAAAGGGAAGGAGTGAAAGATGAATGTAGTAGGCTAGAAGTTTGAAGAGAAGGTCAAAGAAGGTCAGGAATAGGATTAGGAACCAGGAGTAGGTTGGTCAACCTGGGCCTCTCCACAAAATGGAGGTGCCAGAGGAACTCACCAGTGAGGTAAGTGGGGCAATTGTATGGGAGGGAAATAATAATAATAGTAGCTAACATTTATATAGCACTTAGTATGTGCCAGGCACTGTGATAAATGTTTTCAATTATTATCTCATGTGACCCTTACAACAACCGTGGGAGTGAGCTGCAATTATTATTATCCCCATTTTAGAAATGAGGAAACTGAGGTTAAAGTGATTTGTCCAGAGACACACAACTAGTAAGTATCTGAGGTCATATTCGAACTCCTGACTCTAGGTCCATGTGCTCAATCACCTTCTTCAGAACAAGAAGGGCCTAGGAGTTAAGAGAAGTTCCAGGACTAGTAAGAAGTAGAAGGGCATTTCTTTAAAGTCCAAAATAAGTAAAGAAGGGGGCTTAGAGGGGATCATTAGAGGTACCTCACAATCAATATTACCTAAAGCTTTAAAATTTATGTGCTCATTACATATAACTAGAAAATTATGGCTAAAATTGTTAATCGCTAGATGTATAAAGGATATAAATAGAGCACCAGATCATAGGGTCATAAGATTACAGATTTAGATCCAGAAGGGAACTCAAGAGATCATCTAGTCTATCCCCATCATCTTACAGGTAAGGAAACTGAGTGTCAGAGAAGTGAAATGACTTGCCTGATGTAAAATAACAGGTGAAGAGTAGATGCAGACATTTAAAATATGCTAGAATCAATGCAAGAGTCTTATTTTCCTCTCTTTAAACACCTATTTGGTTTGCTACAAAGTGCATATAACGAAAGATTATTTAATTACCCTCCATCCCAACTACCAATAAAACATACTAGAGTCCACAGGGTCACCTTAGTAATTTGATACATTTTGGATGACATGTATGGAAGATTTAAGCAAAAGAGAAAAATAAAAGCCAGATTCGTTTGAATAATAAGATTAGAATTTGGAGAAAAGCTATTACTTCTGGCATACCTGTCTTTAAAAGGGAAGCTATAGGGACATATATTAATTAAAGGAATTTGTATACACATAATGCAAATGATTTAAAAACAAATTGAGAGCTGGAAAAGCAAACCAAGACACCCCCTAATCTGTTGCACTATGTATTTTGAGCTTGCTGACAAGAGAAGCTTTTTGACCATTGTTCATAAATAGCTAAAAACCTTGTTATAAGTTTCAATACGCCACTCTAAAGAAAAATCATTCAGCACTTTGTGCCACAGTGCTCATGAGTCACCTTGGACTGTCTGTAAGCCCCATGACATACTCTTCAAGTAATACACAAAGGCATGGAATCGATGAGAAAACAATTTGTACACCAAATGCAAGTGGACACAGTGATGAAGCAGAAGGACTGTATTTAAACTGGAAAGCCCCAGACGCAGAATAAATAAGCTTCTTGGCAATTGAGCCTGGGTTTGAAATGAATGCATGTGGATTCAGGAATGCATTTCCCTGCCGGAAATCATTCAATTATCAAAACTCTTTACCCTCGAGACTTACAAACTGAAACCTTGGCCCGTGTTCAAATATTAAACATTAATGATGTTCTCCTGATGTTTAGAAAAAAAGAAATGAGATGGGCATGGGTTTGCTCTATATTTCAAAGAAGATTTTATAAACTGCTTTTGGATGGACTTAGGAAATATTGAAAGGATGTGGTCACTAGATTTCACTACTCTTTTATGCCCAAATTGTACTCCAGTCTGCCATTAATGATATTAATAATGTTGCTTAAAATAATGGATTGGATGTGGTTTAAACTAGTGATCTCTCAAATCCACTGAAGCACAATAACCAGTCTACAAGGCTTAACTGTCCTTATAGGTAGCCAATAGTTTATAGAATCAAAATTTTCTTTTTATGAACTAATTGATACCTTTGTGATATTGGATTTAAACTTTCTGGGCCTCAAATTCCGCATATAAATATATGGTCACTTGGGGGTCACTGTGGATGGAGTATTGGACTTGGAATGGAGAAAAGGAGTTCAAATCTTGCTTCAGACACTAACTACCTATGTGGCCCTAGGCAAATCACTTAGCCTCTAAGCTTCAGTAGCCTCATCTATAAAATGGAAATAATAATACCTAGCATACAGGGTTGTCTTAGAATTATAATGGGAATATTACAAACCTTACAGTGCTATGTAAAGCTTACTATTATAATAATTAGCTACTATGGTCAACATCATTATCAACTAACCTTTACTATTAACCACACAAAAATTACTGTATTAGGATTCAAATACAAATAGATATGAGAACCATTCCCTGCTCTTAAAGAAAGTTACAGTCTATTTGGGGGAAATACATATGAAGGGTACTGTATGGCAGTGAAACAGGTTTTTAAAAATACTAGAAGTTTACAAACAAATAATTGTTATTCCTTTCAAAGTAACCATTTTGATATTTCTCAAAACATTTTGGGAACTTTTTTGGTATTTCCTTTATAAATTATGAATTATACTAGTAATGAAAGGCATCTTAAAGATAATTTACTTCAATCTCTTCATTTTACAAATGTGAATCCTGAACCCTAGAAAAGTTGTGACTTATCTAAGATCATACAAGTTTAAAAACATAAAAAGAAAACCCCTTAATAGTACTTTGGGGTTTGGAAAGACCTTTTTTACATGTTAACCTAATAAAATACATGGTACAAATATTCTTTTTTCGCAGATTAGGAAACTAAGACTCTAACAGGCTAAATGATTTACCCAGGAGGATGCAGCTAGTAAATATGTGAAGTAGGATTTGAACCCAGAACTGTTTGCTCCAAACTCAACACTTTCTGATACCATGTTGGGATCTGGTTCTATTTTAGGAAACATTTAAATTGATTTTATTTTTAAAAAAATTCCACTATGGGTATTTGATTTAAAAAAAAAAGGATGAAAGTCTAATTGTAAAATCTCTTAAAGAAGTGACTTTTTATTTTATTCTTCTTATGAACATTGTGTCAAAAATAGTAGAAACTTAAAAAATGTGTAATGTAACTGCTAAACAGAAGAGAGGCAGTCATACACACATAGACATATACACACATCCTATTAATCTACAATCTTTAACTTTCACTCGCAGGAGAGATGTCCCAGTGTGAATTAAATGTGATCTCTCAAGCCCACTGGAGCGTGGGCTCTCCTACAAGGCTCAGCTAACCTTAAAAATTGCTAACCTACACTATGGAATTTAAAATTAATCATATACTATATTTCTGGGTATTGACAATTGGAATGTTTGCTAAAAGACTGTGAAGAAACCCAAGTACTATGTATTTGGTACTAAAACAATCCAATACTCCAAAAAATACCAGCATCATTTCAGACAAAAAAGGTGGTTGACTGAGGTTATGGTTTTTTTTCCCTTTTTCCGTTTAAACAAACTGAATTAGTGTCATATATATAAACCTTTGACATGCCAGGTACACTAAACAACAACAACAACAACATAATAATAATCACTCAGCTCTCATCCTCACAAAACAGAATAGTGATTTACTAATAGGGCAGAGAATGTCAGAACACAAAAAGATAAGAAAAACAAGCAACACCTGCATCACCATCTTGAAGCTAGGGGAATAAACTATCAGTGTAATATGTAAAAACAACAGTTCAGTATTTCAGCTAGTGATTTAACCCCTACTTGCTTCAGACAGTTTTGGGGTCAACAGTTGGTACTAGGCTGGCTGCTATCTTCTTGCTGCTTCTGATGTAAATATAATAATGATATAGGTAAAGTCGATTTTTATTCTATCAGTTCAAGAGCTTTCAGGAACTACATATGCCAGGCTAATTAGCACACTGATAAATAATACTACCATTAAAAGTCAAAGGTGGAGGGCAAATGACAGACATAATCAAATAAAGCATGGAGTTAGAACTTTTTAAGAGATCAAGTCACTTCAGGTGAGAAGGTTGAATGAGTGAGAGGTAAGGTGGCAAGGGGGGCAATCTATGTAACTCAGAACTTTTTCATTGCTCCATAAATGTGGGCCCTCTATAGCTAAATAACTCTCATATGAGAATCTTTTGGACTCTCCTCCTAAAGAATAAAGTACAGTTCTACTGCACAGAATTGCCAATCCTGCTAGTTGTATGATCATGGAGTTTGGCTTCCTATGTCTTTTTACCTCTCTATGATTCAGTTTCCCAGGGTGCAAAGTGAGTACTTCTCCATTTGACAAGAGGTTCTTTATTATTATCATATTATTATTATTAATTTTTATTTTTATTATTTTTACACTCAACCTGCACTTAGCCCTAGGAAGCCATTCCAATCATTACCCAGGGTAGTTAGCATGATAGGAACAAAGGATCAAAGATCTTCTTAGTCCACCATAGCTACACTCAGCCAATGGGATAATAAACCTACTTTGACAATTGTATTTATGCATTTTAGAATATTACACAGACTGGTTCATATATAATTATAAAAGATAGACACATAACTTCTTGTCAGTCCTAAATATTTTTCAGTATTGGTCAACTTTCCCTCCCTCCCTCCTTCCTTCCTTCCTTCCTTCCTCCTTCCTTCCTTCCTCCTTCCTTCCTTCCTTCCTTCCTTCCTTCCTTCCTTCCTTCCTTCCTTCCTTCCTTCCTTCCTTCCTTCCTTCCTTCCTTCCTTCCTTCCTTCCTTCCTTCCTTCCTTCCCTTTTTTGCTAGTACGCATAGACAGTGTGATAGAGTGGAAAGAATATTTCAATGTTTCCAGACATCTGGGCTCTAATTCTACCCTTGTCTTAAATAACCATGTGATTTTAGGCAAGAACCTCATTGTTTTTTATCTATTGTCTTCATCAATAAAATGAACAGTTTGCCTTAATTATCTCACCAATCCCTCTCAGCTTCAGCATTTCTGTGCCTCTTAAAGTACAGTAAAACTTGTCCATCTATTTCCCTAGTCCTTTAATTTAAATTACAATGAACTTACAAAAGGAATAGACATTGTGGAATTGTTACCATGTTGAGAAAAGTAGAGCAACTATCATATCTTTCCTTAGGAAAAAAGAGGAAATGAAGTTATGTTTGAGTAAACAAGCTTTACAGTCATTCAATAAGGCAGAAAAGTAATTCCTCAGTATGAACTAAAGTTGAATACCGTAGAAAGATTTCTATATACGAAGACCTGCCATTTACTCCTTGTGACCTTGGGCAAATCAATTGGCTCATTTAAGCCTCAGTTTCTTTAGCTATAAAATGAGAGTTCAATTAGAAGACCTCACATTTTCCTGATCTAAATCTATGGTCCTCTGAAACAAGGGAAACAGATATACAGTGCCTATTTTCAATTTGTTATTGTTTATGCCCGCCTCTCATTATCATAGGAAATATTTTAATTTCTATGACATTCTAAAATAAGTTGTTCCTGTATGTGTTGATTTCTAATCATACATAGAGAAATGCTAGTTAAGGTTTTTTTTTTAACTTTAAAAATTATGGTGATATGTTTTTCTTCTAGTTGGCTTTGCAGCTGAGCTAAAAATTATCTTAAAATATGGAATATCTACATTAATAAGTTAATATGTTTATAGTGTCAGTAGGAGAATATTTTTATAAGCAAATATTATTACTACCACTGTGCTTTTTTCTTAATCAGCATGAAATTATTACCCTTATATGTGACAGGAGCATAAAAAAAGAATCAATCACTTAAAAAGGCAGTAAATGAAGAGGGCATTTCAGTAGTCAAAACTCAAACTCCAATACTGAATAATGTCAAATATTAATCATTAGCAAGACCTCTCCCCTTCTATGACAGCAGGAAAAAGTGAGTTAAGTGAATTATTTCCCTATAAGTGGAATAACATCTGTTTGAAAGCTGTATTAAATTGGAGCTTTTACCATCTCTCCAGCAAAATCTGTGTATGCTGAATAAAATAGAGGAATACATTTAGCCTAAGGACATTTTTAACATTTGGAGCAGATAATTTTGCAGAATTTTGAATAATAGAAGCATCCTTAGGAACATGAACAATCTGTATTTAAAAAGGGCTACTTAAAAAAAAGCCTTACTAAACCGTTTCCATACCAAATGGTTTTTCTTTTAATGGTCATGAACTAACATTACTTTAAACATCCAGAAGCAGGATTTGTAACAGGGCTTGAGTATGACAAGCTCTTCTGTCCACACCCCTTAATAGTTAGTCTTTACAGGTCACAGTTTATCATACTGTTTTCTTTGAAATATGTACAAGAGGCAGCTAGATGGCGCAGTGGATAGAGCACCAGCCCTGGAGTCAGGAGTACCTGAGTTCAAATTCGGCCTCAGACACTTAATACTTAACTAGCTGTGTGACCCTGGGCAAGTCACTTAACCCCAATTGCCTTACTAAAAAAAAAAAAAAGAAAAAAAAAAGAAATATGTACAAGATAGACTCTTCTGGCTCAAATCCTCTATGTGCCATCAAGAAAAAGAAATACCTCTTCCTTATCCAGTTCATAGATCCATGGTTTACAACTATTGCCATATTTCTAAATCTCAGTGGATTTACCTTTGAAGGTAGTATAAATTAGGACAAATTAAATGAGTTAGTCCAGATGATTAAAGCATGACTTTAAATGAACTAAGTTGTAGGTTAAATCCTATTATGATTTAATTAACTTAGCTAAGAACCACCAACCCCCCTCCCCCATAATCAGACATTGCAATCTCTCCCTAGGAAGTCATGTCAGAAATGCATGCTCTTTGGTACTTGATGCACCAAATAAGAGGGCCCAGTTTGCTCAGCATAACCACTTGCTACTGATAAATGAACAAAACAAAACTCAAATGAAAATATATGTCGTCAGATGCCAGTTAGGTAAATAATACCACTTTTCTATTATAAAGAAATTACTCAATCAATGGATCAAGCAACAAGCATTTGTTAAGTACCTGCTATATGTACTTGGTACTAGAGATGACAAGACAGAAATGAAAGTCTCTCTCCTCCAAAATCTTTTTTTTTTTCCTATTGGGGTAGAAAACATGTATGTCTAAATTTGACTCAAGAAAAAAAATCAAGGAAAGACTAAATCTTATTGCTCAGTATAGACCTCTATATTTTGCAATATAAGTTTCTTGAGGACTTTGTTATTGTGTTCTGTCATTTCCAGTTGTGACCTATTCTTCATGACTACATTCAGGGTTTTCTTGGCAAAGGCACTGGAATGGTTTGCAATTTCCTTCGCCAGCTCATTTTACAGTTGAAGAAACTGAAGCAAACAGGGTTAAGTGACTTGCCCAGGGTCACTCAGCTATTAAGTGTCTGAGACCAGATTTGAACCCAAGAAGATGAGTCTTCCTGACTTCAGGCCAGGCATTCTGTACACTGTGTAATGTAATTGCCTTTCTTTCTTTCTTTTTTTTTAATAGAATTTTATTTTCCAAAATATATGTAAAAACAAATTTTAACATCAATTTTTATTTAAAACTTTGTGTTCCAACTTCTCTTCCTCCCTCCATTCCCACCCCCCACCCACAAGAACTCAAGCAATTCAAAATAAGTTATACACAAGTAGTCATGGAAAACATTCCCACATTAGCTAGGTTGTGAGAGAAAACAATCAAAAACCCCAAAACTTCAGATTGAGGAATTGTCAAAGAGGAAAAAAAAATATATTAAAAATACTATCAGTTCTTTCTCTGTAGATAGGTTGCAATTTTCATAAGTCCTTCAGGGTATGACATATTGAATTGCTTGATCTCATAGGGAGGGTTGAGGAGGGAGGGAGGAAGAAAATTTAGAACACAGAATTAGCTCAAAGACCATAATCTCATCAGAGTGGGCTCAAGGAAGGAATAACATTCATACCCAATTGGGAGAAGTAATCTATTTAACCATACAGGAAAGTAGGAGGGGAAGAGGATAAGGAAGGAAGGGTGAAAAAAGGGAGTGTAGAGCGGGGGAGGGGATAGTCAGAAGTAAAACTCTTTTGAGGAGGAATAGGTAAAAAGAAGATAGAAAATAAAATAAATATCATGGGAAGGGAATAGGATGGAAGGAAATAATTATGATGATTGATTATAATGGCAAAATGTATGGTACCTACTTTGCTAGGCTAAAATTCTCTGTCAAGTTTAAGGTAATATATACAGGTGATGATGAACAGGATACTATCAGAAAAACCTGGAAAGACCTACATGAACTAAAGCAGAGTGAAATGTACTGTATACAGAATAACTGCAATAGTGTAAGATGATCTGCTGGGAAGCATATGGTTATTTTCAGCTAGCTGCCTTTCTTGAGGGCAGGATCCTCTCCTCCCTCCCCTCCCCTCCCCTCTCCTCTCCTCTCCTCCCTTCTTTTCTCCTCCCTTCTCCTCTCCTCTCCTCTCCTGGCATACAACTAGGTGGAAATGGCTGGGTTGTGGACCCTTTGAGCCTCCTTTAAGTGGAGGTTTTGAGAGGAGTTTTCTGCTTTGCCCCTCACCTCTCTAATCAGAAAGGCAGAAAGCTGAGGATACTGATGAGATGTGAGTGACTATGGAGCTGATGCAATCTTCTGCCTGTTGGGTTGATGATGAGCTTTTCCTGGGAGCACGATGAAGGTGGAATCTAGGAATTCAGCCTATGGGAAATGGTATGTATGATCATGGCTTGTGCTGGATTTAGTGAAGAAATGAACTTGATTAGAACAGAAAGTATGTAATGAAGAATTCTGGGAAATAATATTGGATATAGAGGGTAAGGACAGATTATAAAGCATTATGTCAGGCATTTCATATTTTAAACATGCAATTAATTACAGATTTGTTTGATTACAATCTAATATTCAAAAAAGTCTTTGACCTCATCAAGTCAAAGGACTTCCTTCAACTGTACAAATCATAACCCATCTGTGCCTAGCCATCCTGGTAGAGTTGTGTGTCAATATAACACATCCCTTCCCCACCCCACAATGTCCCCCCTCCTTTTTTTCTGCTTCTTATAATATCCAGATACTTTCAATACTCCTTCATAATGCCTTTCCCAGTTTTTTTGGGGGGGACAATGGGGCTTAAGTGACTTGCCCAGGGTCACACAGCTAGTAACTGTCAAGCATGGCTGGATTTGAACTCAGTTCCTTTTGAATCTAGGGCAGGTATTTTATCCTTTCCCAGTTCTTGAAGCTGTTAATGCCTTCCCCCTCAATGATCACCTTGGATTTAATATGTATGTTTTCATATGTGCATATGTTATCTCATTCAAAAGAATGTAAGCTCCTTGAGGGCAAGGATTGTTTCATTTTTATCTTTGTATTCTTAGTGCCTAGTACAGTGCCTTTTTCATAGTGGGTGTTTAATAAGTGCTTGCTTGTTACTGCCTTAATTTGTAGCAGCTTCATAACCTTTTTTTTTTTTTTTTTAGTGAGGCAATTGGGGTTAGGTGACTTGCCCAGGGTCACACAGCTAGTAAGTGTTAAGTGTCTGAGGCCGGATTTGAACCCAGGTACTCCTGACTCCAGGGCCGGTGCTCTATCCACTGCGCCACCTAGCTGCCCCAGCTTCATAACCTTTTAAAAAATTAGGTTGCAGCTTGAAAAAGTTTAGTACATGTGGGATAATGAATAAATTTGCTGTAATTCTGCACAGGACCTTAGCTGCAATCATAAACATATTTTGGAATGTTTACATATCCCTGAAAGAAGTGAAAAAAGTGGATTGATGAATGAATGATGAAAGCAAAGTGGACTGAATGGTTTATTTGAGCAAATATGTTTAGCCTGTCAGATAATCCAAGAATTTTGGCAACCAGTTATCAATCTCATAAACCTGATTTTTGGACTCATGATCAATTTTCATTAAATCTAGGGCATGATGGAGAATGAAGGGATTTATCTCACCCTATGTAAAAGTTTGTCCTTAAGGGCCTTTTCAGTTGCCAAAAATATCAAGTGGAATGCAAAATAACAAATTGAAGTTGGCTCTCTGGTTCAGAAATCAGAGTGTTAGGAGGTCTTGAAATAATCACATAAACTAGAGCCTGCCAATCTTTAAGCCATGAAAGGCCAGGCGACTACAGATAATTGGGCCAAACATAGGGTATAGTGTGTAGCACCCCAGTATATGCAGCCCTTGAACTTTAGACAGGCTGTTACACTGGCAAAGGTTCCTCCATTATCCCCTTCTCCCTCCCCTTCCATTATGTTAGCTGTGCCAGCCTATTTAACCCAGGAAAGTGATAGTGAGTGGAAACAAGAGGACAAGTTAGCAAAGCAGCCATTTTGGACACAGATTTCTTACTTGGCTGGGTTACAGGTCCAGGCTTGAATTAAAATTTTGGCTGGAAGAGGGATGTAACTGAGCCTCAAGGCACAGCTTAGATGCTATTCCTGTCACTGGGGCCTCTGTATTGAATTTGACTCCAACTAAACTACAAGTTGTCTCTTTTAAAATATGATTGGCATCTTTATAAACTTGAAGCTTCCAATAACTTCAGCCAGATACCGTGCAAGTTGATATGTTACGGATGTCCATGCCCTGTTCTCAATTTAAATTGTAAATTTAAAGAGAACAAGCAGTAGTGTGCTTTCTGAGGTCCATCTCTTTTCTTGCTCCCATCAAGAGTCCTGTCTTTGGCTGCTTTATAGTTTTTGGTTCTTTTAAAAATTGGGGTGGGGAGGGGGGGGCGGTTAGGTGGCGCAGTGGATAAAGCACCGGCCCTGGATTCAGGAGTACCTGAGTTCAAATCCGGCCTCAGACACTTGACACTTACTAGCTGTGTGACTCTGGGCAAGTCACTTAACCCCCATTGCTCTGCAAAAAAAAAAAAAAAAAAAATTGGGGTCGGGCGGGAGCTTGCTTTGAGCCTGGAGTCAGAAAGGGCAGAGCAGAGATGAATTTGTACAGGGGTATATGAGGTCTTTATTCTATTTGCCCTTGAGACTTCCTTTCCCCATAATATGTGGAAGAATAGAAGAATTTGGCGGCTGTGGAGTGAAGCTGGGGCAGCTCACTGCGGGAAGTTTTGGCAGCCATTGACTTTGAGGAATTAGGATTGTTTAACCATAGTGGATGCTAAATTATAGCTCATTAAAAGGACTGAAAACTGCAAAATGGCCGGGACTCCAAAGCAGACGGAGGTGCAACTGGGAATTTGTTCAAATGAGTGGAGACAGGGAAAAGGAGAGAGAAGATTTGGTAGGAGGGTGGACAAACTGGGAACTGGAGCACGCACCCAGAAACAAGCATGCAGACAGCAGTGTCCAGATCAGATGGGGAATTGATAGCTTCTTAGTAGTTGGGTTAAGGGAGGAGACTATCACAACCCCCCAGCACACTCCTCTTGCTTTTTAGTGCTTAAACTCTTGACCCTAAGAGTGGTCTCAGGAAATACAATGTTTTCCTTACTCACTTCCATAATTTTCAGGAGTACATGGAGTGGAACTGTTCCCCAAGGACCCGCCAAAAGTGGAACGATAAGTAGGAAAAAGCTTGGACAAAATTGGGTGATGTAGTTTCCTTCTAGTTTTTTTTTTTTTTACTTATTTAATAAAGCCATATTAATACTAAAGAAGTGAATAGTTAATATAGAGGGTCAACTGAGAGGACAAAATTTTCCTTTCAACTAGGAGATGGGGATTCTAAAGCCATAAATTATCCTGTTTTTACAGGAGTGGAAACTGGATTTGGGATTTCATTAGGATAGGGAATGCTTGGATGGGAACATGCCCTCTAACAATTCAAGTTAGCACATTTTTGATAATTTAGCTCTTTTATGAATTGCCAGAGTATTTGTCAGAGGTGCGATTTTAGCACAGGTTTTCTGACAGCTAGATAGTACAGTGGTTAGAGTGTTGGGCCTAGGGTCAAGAAGCCTTGAGTTAAATTTGACTGCAGCAAGTTAATTAGCTGTGTACCCCAAGATGTCACTTAACCTATATGCCTCAGTTTCCTCATCTGTAAAATGAGGATATTAATATCAATTATCTCCTAGGGTTCAAATGAGGATAATAATAATACCTACTTGCTAAGGAATAAAGGAGATAATGTCTATAAAATACTTTGTAAACCTAAATTTATTTATATATATATGTATATATATATAAAATATGTATATATTATACATATGTAAACAGTTTATATAAACACTTTGCAAATATATGTGTGTACGTATATGTATCCCTATATTTTACAATGCTGAGCAATAATTTTGTATCATACCCTGGATTCATTTAGAACCTGATCAATAAGATTTGAAGCTGAGTTTTAGCGAGTTAGGGATCTTTGCGTTTATTGGATTTTTTACACATGTGTAAATGCTGAAGGGACCACTAGGTTTGTGGCCACCTGGTGGACAAAATTTAAAACTACATGTATTTCTGGTAAATGGTGAAGTGATACTTTCTAAGTGTATAGGAGGCCAGACATGACCCAGGGGAGGATTGCTATGATCAGTGAAGCACCCGAAGAATTACTTGAGAAACACACACAGAATCTGTAGCATAGTCACTCATGGAGTTTCTTGTCTGGGAAATTTTGGATTGTTTTTTTGTCTCCTTTTCTTTCTGTTAAATTTATATTATTATTATTATTATTATTTTTGAATAGGTATGGATTGGTGACACAGAAGACAAACTGTTAGGAGACACGTTAAAATTTCTTATTCTGAGTTTTTAGTGGAATTTCATTTTTTCTTTTGCTAGTGCAGTGATCTAGTGGTGATTAGAACTCCACCAAGTATGCCACTGCCACTATTTTCTTTCATATACAATTTTCAACTTTGCTCTGTTTCCCTGTGTAGGCTTTCTTTTTCTCTTGGATTTTTTACATTAATTAAATATTCTTTAGATTAGCTAGAGCAGACCATGTACCATTTTTCTTCAGAAGGAATATAGACTAGAAATAAAATGTATATTTAATTACTGAGCTCATAAGAAAAAAAACAAACTTCTTATTTCCAAATCAAGATTATGCTTTGAAATAACATTGAGCTATTTATATAGTATTCTTTTTAATCTCCCCATTTAGCTATTTTAATGAAACTTCTATAGTACAAATTATTTCCTTGTCTTCTTGGTCCTTTCATCCTTTTCTCAACATATTATATACCTGTCTCTTTGTAATCTCTGAATACTAGTGATCCACAGCCTTTATTTTCAGGCTGTTTAATGCCTTTTGTGCCAACATTAATATTTCTATGTATCATGTCACAGAAACACCATGGGAGTAACAGAATTTCAGTGCCATATCTTCCAGAAATTAATCACCATCTTGGCCTGAGAGATGGTTGGGGATTCAATTACACAACTCCCCAGGCAATCTCTGTTTAATCTCTTAAATATTCTATTTACCCTGGGATGCACCATATGCAGGAGACCACAAAGTTTGTCCCCTTCAAAACTTCAAAGACCCAAAACCCCAAACACTCTTCAAAGTCTTTATGTGTAGAAGAATGATATCATAGCATTAGTCAACTCTAGGCAAAGAGCATATTGTTGAGGGCCTTTTAGGCCCAAACACCTGGAAATGCATTTTAAGTCTGATAGGCAACTTGGACCATTGGTAGAGAAAGTATATAAATTTATGTATAGGTAATTAAAAAACCAGACATATAAAATCATGGAGGACATTAGTTATTTCTTTAGCAATTTGATTTAAGATAATTCAGCTTGGGATCTCTTTTCTAAAGAATTAAATTAAAAACATTTATTTTAAATTTATTTTTTTCTTTGTAAAAAGATTTTTAACTTTATTAATTAAGCATGACAGTCTACTGCTTCATATTCCCCAATTAACGTAACTCAATTTCAGGGAAGTTTTAAAGTATATTTGTTAATGATAAAATCCATTTTTTAATTCTTGTTCTATCAGCAGATATTCTGTTTACTCCTTTGGGTTTGCAGAAATGTCCAACCCAACTCCACTCTCACCATTTTATCAAATGGTAAGGGGATTTTAACAACACACAATTAGGAGCAATGAACAGAAAATTTAATAACTAGAAATATAATGTACTTTATTTTTGATATGTCTCTCTAGCTTTTTGCAGTTTCATTGAAATAGTTGATTTAGTTGAAATCTAATTTAAAACTATACTAATTATGCAACCAGGGATTCTCAAGGGATTGTGCAGGAAACCAATTCTAAATTCTTCATCATAAATATCACATTACTTCAAACATACGTTGGAAATACTGTATTCAGCATTTTTTAAAGATAGGATTACTCAACAGAATGTCTGTTGTTATCCAGTGCTAATATTTGATGAATTCTTTCTTTTTCTTGGGTTCTCTCTGTCTCCATCTCTTTTTTTCCTTATGCACATGCACACACATATATTGACAATTGAAAATTGTCAGGATATAATTTAAGGAAAATATAATAATATGTAGGATACAAACAGGTTCTTATGATCACAGGTTTATAAAAATATATTACCTTTTATCCTGTGTACACGTTCCAGCACAAGCCCTACCGTTACCTTTGCTGCCTTATATCAAACTGCTTAATACTCTAGCTAATCTGGACGAATTATTGCCCCACATAAAGACTTCCCATCTTCCTATATCTAGGCACTCTGAACACACTCTTTTCTATTTTGGAATGCTTCCCATCCTGACTTTTACCTGCACTGAAGTGCAGTGGGAGGGGATTCTCCGAGTAGGGTTAGTAGACCTTTTCTAATTTGAAGCAACTACAGGAAGTGCAGTCTCTTCCATGATCACCCAACCTATTTCCAGTTTCAATATTGTTTGTTGCTGTTCATCCCTTTGTTCATATTAAATGCCAACTTTAGAGGAAGACTTTCCACCTATATTATCTCACAAAGCACTTTGGTTTTATCTCTCATACACTCAAATATTATTTTGCACTATAGCTATTTGTGCATAAGACATATCTCCTTTCTTTTAGGTCTCCCTGATGAAAAAGAATCTATGAGGGACAGCTAGGTAGCACAGTGGATAATGCGTCGGGTCTGGAGTCAGGAAGACTCATTTTCCTGATTCCAAATTTGGCCTTAGACACTTATTAGCTGTGTGAACTTGGGTAAGTAATTTAACCCTGTGTGCCTGAGTTTCTTCATCTGCAAAATAAGCTGGAAAAGGAAATGGCAGAACACTCCAGTATGTTTGCCAAGAAAACCTCAAAAAGGGGTCATGAAGAGTCAGAGACAATAAAAATGACTGAAGAATAACAAACACAGAGATGACCAAAGGTAAACTTTACATTTCCCTAATTCTGCAGTGTTATCCACATGGTAAATGCCTAACAATTTGTTGTTATTGAATTAGAAGAGTATACAGGCGTCATTAAATTTTTTTAATGGCACCGTATTTTGGCATCATTTTTGTTAGCTATTTCTCATGACAAATTATGTATATAGATGGACAAATTTAATACATTGGACACTCCTCATAATATTGTTCACCATAGAGAAGAATTCACAATAAATGATTCTTACTTGGCCACTATGTAGGAGATTAAACTACTGAAGTATACTATTATACATACCGATGTGGTCTCACATAAAACCATTCAATAGCCCTACAAAGAAATTATGGTGAGCTTGATAATGACAATGAATCAGTACACCTGTCCTTTTGTATCATCTTCATTGTTGTGAGAGGTAAATGTTGGTGAGAGAAAAAATGTTTGATTTTGGCTTCAGAAATCTTTGTCTGATCCTTGCTCCACATTAGGGGACCAGAGGTAAGTCTCTGTTCAAATAGAAATGAAAATATTTGAATTATGAACAACTCAAAGAGTTCTCAAAAAAATGCTTTGCTCTATAGTCCTTAAGTGTGATATCTAAAATAATACTCTGGAACTTCAGTATAATGTTATATTTGGATTTCATGTCATGGGATGTTTTGTGGGTGAGATTGTCTTACAATAAGATCCTTTAAGCATATCAGTAATTAAACATCCATAACTGGATGCATTCAGCTCTATCATGGCTATTACTAGGAGAAGTTTTCAGTGCATTTCATCTTTTAATATCAATAGTTCCAATGACAGAAGGAAATGACAGGATGTATGGTATTGTCTGTGACCCAAATTTATGATTATAAAAGCCAGATGACTTCCTAAAGCAAAAGAAGACAGTTAAATACTTGCAAATTGCATAGAGCTGATCCAAGTAACAATATGATTTAATTTTTAAAAAATGCAAATATGCACATATGTCAAGACCATTAAAGTGAAAATAAACTACTGCAATGAAGTATGTATTTATTCAATTGAATATGTGCATATCAAATTTCTCTTGTAGAAAAACACAGGAAATTATATCCCCCAACACTTGCAACCCCCACCCCCAGGAATTGTTTAGATTAATCAGAACCATTGTGGAGATGTGCCTATGAAACAGATGTCTAAGCAGAGCAGGTCCTAGTAAGTATTCATGGACCTTAGTTGCCTTGCCCTTGATTCTATAGTCTTGTACAGCTTTTGCAAAATATATTATTTTTGTGGCTTATTAGCGTGTTAATTTGGCTGCATTCCAAAGTGGAAAAACACCCAAACTTGAATATCTGTTTTCATCCTCTGTAGTCATATCAAGTTGAAGAGCAGCTGCAAAAACATTTCTTCTATTTTGCTTTCATTTGCAGGACTAAACAACCAGTGGATATAGTAACTAAATTGTATCAGATCCTGGGTGGTAATGGATAGTACATGCCCAGTATAAAAAGCCTCAGTCAGTGATATGCATATGCAGCAAAACGGAAGAAAAATAGTTTCTCCTCATCTACTTTTACAGTTAAGTTTTTTGCCTGTATCTACCTGAGATACCCTCCACCTGAGGGTATCTCATCAACTGTTTTACAGCAGATTTGATTACTTTTCTTTTCCATCAGAACAATGAAGGTTTCAGATGAAGGACTGTTGGAATCTAAGGACCTGGGCTCAAATTCCAGCTCTTCTAGTTATCACCTATGTAAACTTTGAGAAGTCATTTAACATTTGGGTTCTCTGTTTTTGTTTTTGTTATTATTATTATTGCGGGCCAATAAGGATTAAGCGATTTGCCCAAGGGCACAAAGCTACTAAATGTCGTGTCTGAGTCTAGATTTGAACTCAAGTCCTCCTGAATCCAGGGCCACTGCTTTATCCACTGTGCCAATTAGCTGCTCTGTTTCTCTGTTTTCTTATCTGTAAAATGAAAGAAATAGACTACATGACCTTCAAGGTTTCTTACCTCTTTTAATCTATGATTCTGCAATCTGTTTGTTCAGTGAATTGATTACTCTTTTTTTTTTTTTTTTGGTGAGGCAATTGGGGTTAAGTGACTTGCCTAGGGTCACACAACTAGTAAGTGTTAAGTGTCTGAGGCCAGATTTGAACTCAGGTACTCCTGAATCCAGGGCCACTGCTTTATCCACTGTGCCAATTAGCTGCTCTGTTTCTCTGTTTTCTTATCTGTAAAATGAAAGAAATAGACTACATGAACTTCAAGGTTTCTTACCTCTTTTAATCTATGATTCTGTAACCTGTTTGTTCAGTGAATTGATTACTCTTTTTATGTCATTGTGTCGACATGGCCATTGACATAAATTAATTTGTACTTAATAGATAAAAATAATTTGAATTTAGCACAGTGTTTACAATATTCAATATAGTTAAATAAACCCACAGATTATGTCACTGTGTAGGTAATAATGACAATAAATCACCTTTACTAAGTGCTTTACATAATTTATATTATTTGGTTCTTACAAAAATCCTGTGAAGTCACAAGATCATAGACTTAACAGTTGGAGGGGACCTTAGAAGGCAACAAGAAGGCAACATTCTTATTTACTGATGAGGAAACAGGGTGAGGGAAATTAAGTGACTTGTTGAGGTTTATGCAGCTAGTAATTGGGTAGCTAGCTAGTGGCCAGTGAATAGTGTGCATAGCCTGAAGTCAGGAAGACTCAATTGCAAGGGTTCAAATATGGTCTCAGACACTTAGTAGCTGTGTGACCTTGGGCAAGTAACTTAATCCTATTTGCCTCAGTTTCTTCATCTGTAAAATGTGCTGGAGAAGGAAATGGCAAACCACTCTAGTCTCTTTGCCAAGAAAACACCAAATGGAGTCACAAAGAGTTGGACAGGACTGAAAATGAATGAACAACTACAACAAAAATAACACAGCTAGTAAATTGCTGAGACAGGATTCAGCCTCGGGGTCTCTGATTTCCAGTTGAGAACACTATCTACTATGCCACTTAGGTATTAATATGCACTTATTTATTTTTTTTGGTGGGGCAATGAGGGTTATGTGACTTGCCCAGGGTCACACAGCTAGTAAGTGTCAAGTGTCTAAGGTTGGATTTGAACTCAGGTCCTCCTGAATCCAGGGCTGGTGCTCTGTCCACTGCACCATCTAGCTGCCCCCTGTCCTTCACTCTTTGTTGCTTTGTATGGGTATTATGCATTTCTGACATTTGTAAGCAGCTAAAATTAGCCTCAGGTGCGCCAAATGGGATGCCCCACCCCAGCGTGACTGCTCTCTCGGAAACTGCCCCAGGCATGTATGCCTCATGCACCCATGCCCAGATTAGGGGGGGTGCGCACAAGAAGCCACAGGCATGTGTTAGCTTACTCAGCCCAGCCCCTGCACCGGGGCTCCTGGCATGGCCTTAGGCACAGCTCTGGCAGGCCTTGGGCATGATCCTGGGGCACCAATGAATTAGCTTGGCATGTGTGGGCAGCACGGCCTGTGGTTTCTGAAGGAAGGGTTATGTAGCCTGGGGGGGGGTAGAGATGCTAGGGGAGGCTACAGAGAGCAGGCGTGGCTGTTGGTTAGTGAGAGGAAGAGTACAGCAGGGGAGCTGAGAAGGAAAGAGGCTCTGATGAGAAAAGAAGAAGGGGTTTCCAGTGAGTTAGTAGGGGCAGCTGACAGGAGGAAGAGTGAAGAAGACAGCGGGAGAGTGAAGAGGGAAGCTAAGGAGAGGGGGCACGGCTGATAGTGAAAGGAGAAGACTGAGAAAGGGGTCAGCAGGGAGGAGATTTCATGGTGGCAGGTAAGAAAGTTTACGCAGTCAGGTAGTATATTCTTATTTGTCTTTGTTCCTATCTCTAAGTTTATTCTAATCAATAAACCCTGTTTTGCTTTAAATTGAAAGAGGCTTCTTAATCTAATTTCTTGTTAATTTGGGAGAAGCAGTTTGGGAGAGGGCAGGCCCATACAGACTGGCTTAAGCAGCCTATAGCCCCACAGACAGCTAGCCAGCTAGATAGCTAAAATTTAACAGAAATTGGCTTAGTGGGGAAGACAAAGTTACAACTTAGAAAGCCAGTTATAATTTCTCAAGCTCAAACAGTTAAAAATTTTACACATTCACATCACATATGTCTTTTTTAATTGAATCCCAAAGTTCAATACTTCTTTGTCTTCTTTTAGCCTTTAGGATACATATTTTTTCATATATAATGTCATTTATAATGTGTAAAATTTATAATGGGCAAAACTTTTAAATTGAGTATTGTAAATTGGAAGCTATTATCCCATAGAAACATTTGTTTTTGTTTTTGTTTATGTTTTTCCAGGGCAATGAGGGTTAAGTGACTTGCCCAGTGTCACACAGCTAGTGTGTCTGAGGCCAGATTTGAACTCAGGTTCTCCTGAATTCAAGACCGGTGCTTTATCCACTGCACCACCTAGCTGTCCCTCCGTTTATTAAATTAACTTGACCAATATGTCTGGAACCTTGGAGAAGATGTGATTAAGAATCCCACAGGATGTGGACAGAGTCAAGATGGTAGAGTAAAGGCAGTGACTTGCCTGAGCTCTCCCCAAGACCCCTCCAAATTCCTTCAAGTGATGCCATAAGACAATTCCAGGAGCAGCAGAACCCAAAAAAAGACAGGGCAAAATAATTTTTCCAGCCAATGACAACTTAGAAGATCAGCAGGAAAGGTCTGATAATATTTATAAAAGTTCTTCGTGGTTCCTGGCACATAGCAGGTGTTATATAAATGCTACTTCTCACCTCCTGCCTTTCCTAGGGTCAATAAGAAAGAGCTAAGTAGAGGCTACTTAGTCATGGCACTAGGGGAAGCATTTTTGTAGTAGTTGGGTTGGAGAAGTTGGAACTGAAATGGCAGAAGTAATAGGGAGGTGAGCTCTCTGGCTGCTCTTTGTAAAATATCTGTAGAGGAAATCTGGGAGTCAAAAGAAATCAATGGTGTGGGAAGGCTCTAGTGGAAGATGACCAATATAGAAGGAGTGATTCCCATACTGTTAACATTTATGGTGAATCTATTTTCAGTTGCATGAATCCTATATAATTATATTTACATGATCTAGTATGAGTGAGTATATAGTAGATATTCAATAAATATGAATTTATACTTTGACTGATACTATTGATTTTCCAAGCAAAATCACTAACCTTTCTTCCTATTGACAGAAATTATTCTGTCATATTGTTGTCACAGCTATACCATGAATAAACATCTCCAAAATCCTCATGTCTGGAAATTATTATATTTCTAATAATGAACTGCAGGCAAAATTTTCCCCATGTATTATATAGACCATTATAGCATTCATTTAGTGTTTAGCATTCATAAAGGAAGACCAAGTAATGGAATTCAAGCCTACTTAGATATTTTAGAACTTTCTATGATCTATGTGGACAGTGTCTGCCCTCTTGTATTCTGCTTTTAGGGAAAATTTTTATTACTTTTCCTGTTCTTAGGAAGGAAAAAAAGCTCAAATAGTTTACATCTTTACACATAGATAAGGTCATTTCTGTCCATTAGTTATTGTCCATACAATTGACACATTGTAAGATTGTCATTTGACTCTTTCATTTACAGTTTTTTTGAAGTTGTTTTTATTCTTTTGCTACAATAACACTTTTTTTTTTTTTTTTGCAGGGCAATGAGGGTTGATTGACTTGCCCAGGGTAACACAGCTAGTAAGTGCCAAGTGTCTGAGGCTGGATTTGAACACAGGTCCTGCTGAATCCAGGGCTGGTGCTCTATCCACTGCACCACCTAGCTGCCCCCTGCTACAATAACACTTAAACTGGTACTGTCAATGCTCTTGTTCACTTAATTTAAGGGAGCTTTCCTCAATATTGTGGCTTTTTTCAAGGTTCTTTTACAAAATTAAAAATTCCTCATTGAGACACTATTTCACTGTTGGTGAAGTTATATATTGTTGATTCAACCATTCTGTAGAGCAATTTAGAACCATGATCAAAGAGCTATAAAACCACATCTTTACACATAGATAAGGCTTTAACCAACCAATACCATTACTAGGTCTGTACCCCAAAGAGATTAAAAAGCCCAAAAGGAAAAGAAGGAAACTGGGAAACCAGCTCTTTTAAGGGGCTGTCCATAAGTTGGGTAATGGCTGGACAAGTTATTGTATATGATTGTGTGGAATTGTGCTATGAGAAATGATAAGGAGAATACTCTGAGAAAAACTTGGAAAGACTTACATTAAAGGTGGAATGAGCAGAACCAGGAGAATATTTTACAGAGAAAGAGCAATATTGTTCGATGATCAACCATGAATGATATAGCTATCCTCAGCAATACAATGATCTAAGGTAATTCCAAAGGACTTATGATGAAAAATGCACCTCCAGAGAGAGAGAGAACTGTCAGAGTCTGAATGCAGATTGAACCATGCTTTTTCTTTGCTTTTTTTCTGGTCTTTGTTTTGCTTCATAGTATGATTAATGGAAATTTTTGTTGTTGTTGTTATTGCACATGTGTAAGTTATATCAAATTAGTTGTTTGTTCAATGATCGTGTGATGAGAGAGAGAGAGGGAGAGAATTTGGAACTCAATTTTTTTTTTGGTGAGGCAACTGGGGTTAAGTGACTTGCCCAGGGTCACACAGCTAGTAAGTTGTCAAGTGTCTGAGGCCAGATTTGAACTCAGGTCCTCCTGAATCCAGGGCCGGTGCTCTATCCAGTGTGCCACCTAGCTGCTCCTCAAATTTTTTTAAAAAAATGAATGTTTAAAATATTTTACATGTAATTGGTGTAAAACAAAATATTAAATCATAAAATTTAAAAATTCTTTTCTGTTTTGAATATATCTTATGAACCATTTTTCTGAAGAAATCTTGAATAAAGAGAGCAAAATAAAGGGTTTTATCTCCTTTGAGTATCATAATTGATTTCCTAAAAATAACCTCAAAATGAATTATGAAAATAAATCTAAGTATTGATCCAATAAAACTTATTTTATGTACATCATTTTTCAGGTACATTATTTTTCAACATATTCATTACAAATGTAGTATTTTTATTTAATTTCCAAAAAAAGATTTTGTTAAACATATAGTTCATTTTCTACCATGTTTTAAAGGTTTAATCATTCTTAAATTTATAACTCCTGTCCCCAAAGCATCAAATGATCCAATATGTAGATCAGAATGGGTTATGAGATAACCAGTATCCTATGCATATAGCTTGTTAAATTTCACTTATTTCAATTTCTTCTGACAGTAAAGAATTCAGGAATATTTTGCTAGTCAAAAGTGGTACTATCTGGAAGTAAGGTCATTTAAAGACTCAAGTAAATATTGACTATTTTATATCAAATGAGATAAAATTTGTGAAGCACTTAGCATAGTGCCTGTCTCATGTTATATGTATTAATAAATACTTCTTCCATATGATGTGAACTATGAAGCTATATTTACATTTACCTTACTGGCTCATTTTTGAGACTTTTTATGGTACATCATTTATTATAGCTGTTACTTTTTTTCAAAGGAGATATATATTCAGAATTTCCATGAAGAATGAAGGAGTATAGTATTAATTACACTATAGTGATACTATGTCTATGAAATTGAAATTTCACCTTTTTTTATACAATTCATCCATTCATTGTTGCATTTATTTTCTCAACCAGAAAACCTGTTATGAATTGTAGGTTTCAAAATAACTGGCCATGTTTCATAGGTTCTTTAGTTCATCATCATAATAATAGCTAGAAATTATGTAGCTCTTTATCTCATTTGATCCTCACAACCATTATGGGTGGTAGTTGCTTTTGCTCTTTTGTTGTTTCAATAGTGCCCGAATTTTTGTGACCCCATTTGGGGTTTTCTTGGCAAGGATACTGGTTTCCCAGTTTCCTTCTCTAGCTTATTTTATAGATGAGGAACTGAGGCAAACAGGGTTAAGTGACTTGTCCAGGATCATACAGTTAGGAAGTGAAGTTGGATTTGAAATCAGGAAGATGAGTCTCTATTCACTCTGCCACCTAGGTGCTCTAGTTGCTATTATTATCTATATTTTTCTCTTACATATGAGGAAACCAAGATAGATATGTTAAATGACTTGATTAGGGTCCTATTGCTACTAAGTGTCTGAGGCTAGATTTGAACTCAAGTTTTCCTGACTTTAGGTACAGCTCTCTATACACTGTGCCACCTGTCTGCCTATATAATACATAAGAAAATAGTAGCAACAAGGTAGAGAAATAGATATGATCATAGAGGTGTTCATTCATGTAGGACAAAATAATTTCTGTAGGTACACAAGAAAGGGTATCAGTTTTACTTTGAACATCAAGGGTATTAATCAATCATTTAATAGTGCCCACTATGAGCAGAGATCTGTGCAAGGGACTGGGGAGGTAAATATACAGCAAAAAATAAGATCAAGTTCATAATCTAATGGAGCTCTTAGTTCCCAGTGCCAGTACCATAGTTGATTCATAATAAATGATTATTGACCAGTTGAATACAGTTCCAGAGGTAGCAAAACACACAAACACAAATAACTATATTTATAGAACATTAGCACATGCTAAGTGAACCAGAAAGTTTCAGAACTAGGTGCTATGTGAGCAGAAGGTAATTATGGATTTGGATTATATCAAAAGGAGGTTGTATTAGAGTTGAACATTAAAGGATGCATTAGAATTCAACAAGCAGAGATGAAAAAAAGGACATTCTAGGTAGAGGGAACTGTAAAGTCTTTGGGATTGGGAGGAGGTGTCTTTATCTCTATTGTTAAAGTGAACTGAATACAAGACTATTATAAATGATTCATTTTAAGAAATGATTTTGCACAAAAGACTTTAAAATAATTAAATAATAGAATCAATGTCACAGGCAAGGATAGTTAGGTAAATCCATTTAGCTCAGAATACTGGGGCTTTGGTTCTATAACCAGTCCTTTTAGTGTTTTGCTATTCAATCAATCATTAACATGACACTTTTATATAATAACTTGGACTATTTTTAGCATTTTAGATTTTAACTTTAGTGTTTAAAGCTTTAATTTTACATTAACAACTCTGTGAAGAAGGTAGTACAAGAATTGTAGTCATTCTTATAGAGAGATGAAGCGAGGTGTTCACCATCAAATGGCTGGTAAACCAGGGTGAGGGCTTAAACACACATCTGGCGGTTCCAGGCACCATACTCTTTCTACTATGCCATAGCTGCTTCTCTTCTGTGTTTTTTAATTTTTAAAATTTTTTTATTTTTCAAGCCCTCTAATAAGGGTGACTGAGCTCGTTTCTCTGATGAAAGGCTTTTAGCTATTTCCCGATTTCTAGGGATTAGGCTTAATTTCCTGGGGATTAGTTTTGCTTTTAAGGGTACATGTAGTTATGCACTATGGGGTTCAAGAGTAATGCAGACAGGAAGACATGCAATTTTGGGGGAAAGAGGAGTGGATATAATGAAGAGGCAGAAAAGAAGAGAGCTTAATCATTCCTCACTTTACTACATACAGGAATGGAAATTGAGTGAGAAAGAAAATGGGCCTTAAATTCATTAGAATTAGTAAACTAGTAAGGATATTCTGGTGTGGAAAAGTAACCTGCTATACTTTGGTATTAGTTTTCCCAAATTTGTCACAAAAATGCTTTCTTACTTGACAATGTTGAAGTAGCAGATTTTGAATCTACATACCAAGATATTGCTTGATCCTATAACTTGTTTCAATAAAAAAATTTATATGAATATCCTGTTTGTTGCTCCTTACATTTTAAGATTTAAATAAATGATAATGGATTCATTGTTAAGATAAATACCAAAACTAGTTTTATAATCCCTTTCTAAAGTGTAGAAGTTCGATTCCTGAAATGGAGGTGAGGTTTGTAAAATTAGGTTTTTGAAAATTATGAGATCTGTTTTTTTAAACTTTCTCTCAAAATAGTGGTTCATTCTCTGTTCTTAAAGATTATTTGGGTTCTGGAAGATTCTCTCTTCCCCTTAGAATTCTAAAACTTTTCAATGTTTTCTTCCCCATAGTTTAAAATATTTTATTTATTTATGCTAAGAATTCCTGTTCAATCCCCATTTATCTATCTGTAATAGGATGACCCGATTGGGAAATTATTATAAGGCTAATTATCAATGAAAGAGAGAGTCATCAACTGAAGGATAGAGCCACAAATTAAAATCTCCAGATAAAATGGCTTGATATGTTGGATGTGCTGTCTATCTGTCTCTTTATTTATTTTGGGGAATATCTCTATCATACTCCAATCAAGAGAGATTCTTTTTTTTTTGTATAAATAAAACAGGCATAGTTAAAAAAAACCCTTAATTTCAAGACAATTTATCAATTACGAAACACACAGACAATTCAGGAGGATAAGCAGTTGCAGCTGAACCAATACCTTGGTTATGCAGTACTGTCCCATTACTAGTAACTACAGCCAAGCAAGTAACTTCAAAACAAGTGAACTATTGCCAATTTATTTATGCCTGTGATCACTTTTCCTATCAGTAAATCCAATTCCAAATAGAAATTAAGTGACAGTCCCATTTACCTCAGTGGGTAACATGGACTTATATTAAATGCTTTTTAACATAGTCCTTTTGGAAACAATTGCTTAATGGAAAGAACATTGGACCATATATTTATAAAAAGACCTGGTTTCTAAACTACATGTCCATCAGAAGAATTGGTTTCTAAACTCAGCTCACTTAAGCCCTACATGGTCATTGACAGTGATCAAGTATTTTAGTCTTTCTGATATTTAGTCCCTTCATCTCTAAAGAAAATTTTGCCACTTTAGGGAATATTCCATTTAAATCATACTTACTCTGTGAGAAACAAAGAAAAAACTCCAAGAATTCCTTTACCTCAACAGCCTAAATAATATCTTTTTTTTAAAAAATAATTTTTAAAATCACTTGCCCTTTTGAGGAGGTTAGCCAAAGATTTGGGACCTAAGGCATAGTATAAGTCAGTCTTATATTAAATGACAGTTCAAGGTTACTCAACTAGTAAAAGTGATAAGGAAGAGTTGAACTGAAGTCTTTGGGAGTCCACGCTCAGTATTTTTCCTAATAAACAATAGTAACTTTAAATAAAAGAGATATTCCCATAAACTCTTATTTCAGAGAAAGCATCGGAATGTTTTACAAATCAAATGCAATTGATGAATAAAATATTAGTTTTGAAATTCACTTTGCCAAGAATGAAAAGAAGATAAAACGCTCTGTGAGAAAATTCACAATGTATTTTACAAAATGTTGAAGGAAATATAGTGACATTTTTAAGACTTGGTCATAACTTCAAACAGCACATCATATCTGTATTGGCTTATATTTACTTCTTGTCCTTTAAAACAAAATTGCTTAAATCCATGCCAACAATTTGTCTTATTGCTACCTTTTTGTCAAACACTTTCTGAGAATGTATAGTATTGAAAAGTTTTGATAGAGTCATTTGGGAGAGCTACAAGAATCCTTGGAGAACATTTAATCCAACTTCCTCATTTTTAGATAAGGAAACAGGCTTAGAGAAACACATTTACTTGCTCAAGGTCATAGAACATAGAAAAGAACATATGATGACAAACTGTTTTAAAAACTTATGTATGTTCCATTGTATTTTCATACATAAATTATATTTAGCAAATAAATGTTTATTGAAATGAACTGAATCCAGTGTTACATCCCAACTTACCAAAACATGTAGGCTATATAGTAATAAATACATTACAAGGCAGACTGTGATGAGGCAAAGGAGAGAACTGGAAATATTCTTAAAACTTGGAGGAGGGAAAGCATACTTCCAGTTGGATAGTGAGGGTAGGGAAATGGAAGATCAGGAAGGAAGTGGTGCCAAAGCTGAACCTTTATATTGGCAAAAAAAAAAAAAAAAAGTTCATTGTAGAATGACAAATTATTTTTAATTAAAACTTTTTTTGAATACTTTTAAAGAAAAATTATAGTTGAAATAAGAACTCCTAAGTATAAAAGCTATGGTTACTTTGAGAATTTGAGTGGGATTAGGCTCAGAATTAATTAAATTTAGCATATCAAACTGCCAGTGTTTAGGTCTTCTCTGCCTGTTCTGAAAAGACAATGGAAATTGACCTAACCTATCTCTGCTACTGTAGCTACTCTCTAGTACTCTGTCTCCTAATGGGAGTGCGGCAATATTAGGACTGACAGAAAGATAACTATTTTCTTAAACAAACTTTATTGTCTGGGTGTCAATATAAAGGTGTTCTGGTGACTGATATTTAAATTGATTCAGGATGTTGCCTAAGACAAAATACCAGGACAGGCTTTCTCATAGAGAAGCATAGAACAAGATTCTGGTTTATAATAATATTATTGGAGGGATTCAGTTTCAAAAAGCACTTATTAAACAAGTATGATATGCTTGTCTTTGTGATACGCATAAGGAATATAAGGATAAAAACAAAACTGTCCCTATCCTGCAGGAGTTTACATTTTCATTTTCTTCCCCCTACTGCCAGATGGGGATTAGGAAATATAATATGAATTTGAGGAGGAAGAGAACACTAACAAGTGGAGGCGGAGTTGAGAAAGAAAGTCTCCAATGAAGAGGTGAGATTTATGATTCTAAGCTGGGCTTTGAAGGAATTTAAGGATTATGAATGTAATGGGGATTTTGTGTATACCAAGAACCTAAAATAACATGGTAGATGATGGGGACCTGCTTCTGGGGAATAGAACAACTAGAGCATATGTAGAAATTTTGGTCCTATCTACCACATGGTTAGGAGCATACATTTACCATTGAGTTGTCTTTAAAATTACCTTGCCAAGCATAAGCTGGGTATTTACTACATTCTTGTCTGAGTGTGAAGGACTCCTCATAGAAGGTGAGTGTACGTGTGTAGGGTGGGAGGGTGAACTATGGGACTAGGGTTTTGGTCTTATTACTTTGTCATTTTCAATTCTAGTGGCAAGGGAGTGGAGTCTCTACCTGGGAGCTCAAGCTACAAAGATTTCAGAGTCTAGGAATGAGGCTGATGTTGCAGCCAAAACAGCAAGGAAGCCCAGAGAAGCAATAGCCCAGTGGAGTTTTGCACTTGAACTTGGTGAAGCTAATGTTATATAGGAATTGAGTTGAACTGAATTAGCGCACTCCCCAATCCCCCACCTCCAGTAACCTAAGTGTTGTATGGGTTATCCCCTTGTAAAAGCTAATGTGAAGTTGTGTTTAAATGGAAGTAGTTTGCTTGTCACTGGATGCCCTAACATATGCAGAACACTACTCCTTGTGGCTTGAGACAAAGACAGAAAAGAGAGACTCCTCAATCCCCTTAGGGTGCAAAAACTCTGGGGCTAGAGTTTAAAGATAACAAACTTGGCTTCTCAAAGCCAGGCCAGAGGAATACATGTCTGAGACTGGGCCCTTTGCATTTGTGGTGACCCCTGGAGAGGGCAGCTACCTGACACAGTAGGTAGAGCACCAGATTTGGAGTCAGGAGGATATGAGTTCAAATATGACTTCAAACACTTACTACCTGTATGACCCTGGTTAAGTCCTTTAATGCTGTTTGCTTCAGTTCTTCATCTGTAAAACGAGCTGGAGAAGGAAATGGCAAATAACTCTAGTATCTTTGCCCCAAAAAATGATATCTTGGACAATTGGAAATGGCTCAATAACTGGAGAAATTCTTTATCTGGGATTATAAAGTTTGGTTACCTACCTTCATTTTAAAAAAAATTTCTGGAAAAACTTATAAAACATGTTTCAGAATGAAATTATACAGTCACAGGTCAGTTCCATTGAAGAAATTCTGAAAATCTTGCATTCGATTCCTTTTGTGTTTAGATAATGATGTTTGCTGTTTTTTTAATCTTGTATAAATAGTGATTCTGAATGTCAGAAATATGTAGTTACATGACTAAAACACTGTTGTTGTCTAGTAGAAATGTTCATATTATTTTTTTTTTCATTTAAATAGATCTAGATTGTTTGCAATATGCCTTGAAACTTCTTAGGGCAGGTTTGTCTGCTCCTAGAAATCATACGTATTTTACTTTCTTTACTATTTTTCAAAGTAAGATTACTTCTCTACTTGTCAGAATAGTTTCCAGTTCCATTTGGATTGTCCTGGCAGTAGTAGGGATCTAATGGGGGAAATTTCAAGTGTCCCTTAGAGTAAAGAACCAGAGGAAATTTTCCTGGAACACCTATGTTACAAGAACCGCTAGAGGATTTTGGTATGTTGTGTGTAAAAAGGCAAACTTAGAAAAATTTTATAGACCTAGTTGGAAGGCTTTATGTGCTGAGCGTGTCATGGAAGAATTTTCACCCTAGACAGGTCTTTCATGGTGGTGGTGGTGGTGGTGGGTGGGTGGGTGGGGGGTTGAGACCTATTTGATTCTTTGTCCTATTGTTGGGAAAGCTAATTATTGTAGGGAAAGCTCCACCTAATTATTGTGGGGAAAGGTTCAATCAGTTAGGAATGGTTTCTGTCTGAGACAGTTAAATGAATTTTCTTTTTCTGTGTGTCTATCTATTATCTATCTATCTGTCTAATAATTATTTGCTTGCTTGCTTGTGAGTTGAGGAAGTCCATTTAAGATCAATCAGGTAGCTATTAAATATAAGCGAGTGGTAATCTTTGGCAAATTTGTGAAATTTTATTCCTTGTTTGTTGAAACTGCAATTTTCTTGGGAGGAGAATAATTGTGATGCTTGCTTATATATATTGCAATATATAAGATCATGCCACATTGACTGACACTCTTTCCTGGATGGCACTGGGGAAGCAAAGTAAAAGACAGCATTTATTCCTCCTGTGATCCTAGAGGATTGTTTTGGACTAAAGTCATAGATGTTTTAAAATTGCAGCCTTGCCTATTTGCCAGAAGTAACAACTTTTTTCAAAAAGAAGGTAGAGCGTAATGGACGTTTAAAACATGCCCAGTTCACCTAAAATGACATCAGCTATGTGGAAAATGCTGGGGACCTGATTGTAGGAAATGATAGTATTAGAGCGTGCATTGAAATTCAGTGTTGGCCTATCACATGGTTGAGAGCAGTTCTTTGTATTGACTGTATAGCTAGAATTGGTTGTATCTTGAAAACAACCTAGAACAGCATCTTAGGTGGCCTTTTCCTGAATTTGCATCTCACAATGAAGGACTCCTTCACTTGTGGCTTGTGTAAAGGTGGGTGGGGTGGAGGTGGTGAAACTAAGTACTAGCTACTCCTTCCTTAGGTCCTGTGGTTCTAAGGTTTTTTTGTTTGTTTGTTTTCTTTCTTTGTTCCTTTCAGTTCTACCTAGGTGCAGAGTTAAGAGTCTCCAATCCAGGAGCTCAAGCCAGAGGAATTCAGGAGTCTAGGAATTCAGAAATTCAGTCTGGTGTTACACTCAGCCCAGCGTGGAATTCCTTGAGGAGCCATAGACCAGTGTAATTTTGGCCTTGAACTTGGTGGTAATAATGCTGAGTTATATTGTGAACCTAAATACTGTCCCAACACCAAAGACCGAGGAGGCATGTGTGTGTGTGTGTGTGTGTATGTTTGTGTGATGTATCTTATGCTCTCCAGGTATTGGAGAAAATGTTTATATGTTTAGACATTCCCCACTCCCCCCTTCAGGGTCCTGGAGATGTGGTTTTAAATGTTTGTTTTAGCTATGGGCAGCTAGCTGGCACAGTGGTTAGAGTGCCAGGCCTGGAGTCAAGAAGATTCATCTTTACGAGTTCAAATTTAACCTCAGACACTTAGTAGCTGTGTGATCCTGGACAAGTCACTAAAAACATTTGCTTCAGTTTCCTCATCTGTAAAATGAGCCTCCAAAGAGAGGAAGTTAGTCAAGTCAAAGCATTTTTAAAGTGCTTATTATGTGGCTGATACTTTACTAAGCAATGGAGATACAAAGAAAGGGCAAAAAACCTGATAATAAAAACAAAAACAAACAAGCAAAAAATAATCCTTGTCCTCAGGGACCCTATATCTTAATTGTCAAAATAATACATAGTGAAACCCCATTGGTGTGTTAGATTAGAAAGGGCAATACTAAGAATAGATTGTTACATACTTGTCTGTAATAGATGTATAAGTATATGCATATTTCACTATGCAGTTTTTATCTGTAGAGAACAGAACTTGATTTGTTATGAGAAAATAAAAGGATTTTTATACTAGTATTGTAGAAAGTATGGAACTAAACAGCATGATATTAAAAAAATATTTATGTGAAATACATACACATATGTGTGTGTGTGTGTATATATATTTGAATTTGCTACATCCCGATCCTATAACAGAAGAGAAGAATACCAACAAATAGTAGTAAATCATGATAAAATAATGAAAAAATTTTAAAATGAATTTTTCAATCTGATAGGATATTAACTATCTGAACAAAATGAACCCCCTTGTTTATAGAACATGCAAATCTGCTTTTGTCTCTTTTCTCAAAAGCCTACAACATACAACTATTTTCCCCCCATAAATTTTCTTTAAGAATACAAGTAATATGAATTGCATATTAATCACAGCAAAAATGGAAGGAGGGGGCAGAGGCTCAAATAGGTGTTGTATGTATCCACAGTAATTTTCCTTGGGAAGCTTGGGTTAAAGGACTGTTATGATGAAAGGCTAGTAAAATTGAAAGATGAACCTCATCAAGTTGTCTTTGGGAACATGTAAAGTATCAATACCAAACCTATTCAGACTCCAAAGAGTTAGACTGGAACTCAAAAGATACTAAATATTTTTTTAGCTACTGTACACTGACACGTGGATCCATTTTCTTCTCTGTGGGTGGTGGTTGCTATAGTTGCCCTGAAGAATCCAAAACATTCCACGGTGCCTGAGAACTTGGGTAATGCATTTAAGCATGGATTTCAAATTTCAGCTGAAGTATTCTTTTTCTGTTAATGATATAGGGCAGTAACACAAGTCTTCAAGCTCACTGTTACTTGATATAAAATAAATAGAAGCTCAAACACTGTTCTGGGTCTGGCTGCTTGACTTCCAGTGACAATGTTGATGACTACAGCTGTGTGCAAATCTAAACAGTTGGTTTCATGGAATTCTTTTTGAAAATTTGCCTAATTCTATTTTACACTCATCCAACTGGGCAATAACTCTGTATTCACTTAGGCCAGTTTGAAGGTACTGATGAGAAAACTGACATGATTAGATTATATTTTCAAAGCTTACTTTGCATCCCAGGATGTATTGAAGTATTTATGCTTATTTGCTTAAACCACATTGGGTCTTGAATCACTTCATTTCTCCTTAATTTTCTTTCCCCCCTTTTTGTTGTTCTGATTTAGGATTTCATCTCTGTGGGGGGTAGGTCCCCCCACACTGTACTGTGGAAACTCCCTTCACTGTTACAGATTGATGACTTCCATGTAAATTGCTATTTTAAGAGAGTTGCTGGGGCACTGAAAAGGTAAGTAATTTGCTTGTTGTAGTCCTAAAACAAAGAATCAAACAAATAAAACAACAAAATTTTTCTATCTTTGTCTTTCTATGTCCAAAAAGCTAGATATGTAAACCTGTCAATGCCCTAGCTAAACTTCCTTTTCTGCCTCCAGCCTGGTATGCTTACTCTTTGGTCTGTCCCCCTTTTGGATCTCTTCACACTGGAAATACTATGCCTGAAAGCTTCTTTCTAGGTCAGTTTCCTAGATGATTGGAGCCTCCTTCCTAATGAACTCACAGCTCAGAAACCAGTGGTTTTTTGAGTGTCCCAATTCTTCCTGAAAAAAAAAAAATCCTGAGCTGCCCTGATTTCTAACTTGCCTTGAAACATTGAGTGGAAATGGAATCAGGAATACTTTGGAGTACTTGGTATCATGATGGAAGTCCTGGAAGCAGCTTCTCAGAAGACCATTATGCACTCTCCTCACCCCAACTAATGGATCTGGGGCTACTTGGATGTATATCTAGGAATGGTTTCTGAGCATAGTTTCCTAGTCTTAGATAAGTAATATCAATCATTCTAAAACTGGTATGAGACAATGGAGTACTAGATGAGGGTATCCTGATGCATAACATGGATTATGTGCTGAATTGTGCTGTTACTCCATGGAATTTCCACTCAGAGGAAAATACACTTTCACATGTGGTAAGGGATATGATAAATGTTCCACTTGGGATGGTTAGAGTTTCTCACTAACTGCTACTTTGCTACCCTCCAGCACTGTGCAATCTCTTCTCAAGAAGACGTATCTCATTTCTGACTGTTTTCGGACAGGTTATTGATCTGAAGTTGCTTCAAGGCTTCAAATTATACTTTGACATATTCTTAAATTTTTCCTTTCTTTTTTTTTGGCCATTTCCCCATCATTCTATGCAATGTCTACCTCTCATTAACTCCCTTCATCACAGTAAAAAGCTTATGACTGGGGGCAGCTTGTTGGCGCAGTGAATAGAGCACTGGCCCTGAATTCAGGAGGATCTGAGTTCAAATCAGGTCTCAGACATTTGACACTTAGTAGCTGTGTGACCCTGGGCAAGTCACTTAACCCCAAATGCCTCACCAAAAAAAACCTCCCAAAACCCCAGACCCCCAAACCCAAAACCAAACAAGAAAAAAGCTTATGACTGAAAAAAATGCTCTTAATCACTATTTATTAGAGAAATGGAAATTAAAACAATTCTGAGGTACCACTTCATGCCCATCAGAATATGACAAAAAAAAAAAAGGAAAATGTTGTATGTTGGAGGGGATGTGAAAAAACAGGGATATTAATGCACTGTTGGTGGAGTTGTAAATTGATTCCATGATTCTGGAGAACAAATTATAACTGTGCCCAAGGGATATAAAACTGTGTATACCCTTTGATCCAGCAAAACCACTGCTAGGTCTCTATCCCAAAGACATCCAAAAAGAAGGAGAAAGGACCTATCTGTACAACAATACTTATAGTATTTCTTTTTGTGGTGGCTAAGAATCGGAAATTAAAGTTATACCTGTCAATTGGTGAATGGCTAAACAAGCTGTGGTATATGATGGTAATGGAATATTACTGTGCTGTAAGAAATGACAAGCGGGATGATTTCAGAAAAACTTGGAAAAGCCTACATGAACTGATGTATAGTGAAGTGAACAGAACGAGGAGAACATTTGTACATAGTAATAGCAATATTGTACAATGAAGAACTGTGGATGACAGCTATTCTCAGAAGTACAATGATCCCAAAAACAATCCTAAAAGACTAAAGATAAAACATACTATTTGCTTTCAGAGGAAGAACTAATATTGATTGAATATAGACTGAAGCATGCTCTCTCTCTCTCTCTCTCTCTCTCTCTCTCTTTCTCTCCTTTCTATTCTTGTACAAAATGACTAATTTGGAAATGTTTTACATAATTGCATATATACGTATACCAAAAAGCATATGACCTTTATCCAACTAAAATTTTATTTTGAATGTGATTTTGATTTTTACATATGCCCAAACTTTGACTGTATGGTAATCATCAAGGTATAAGAAAACTCAAGTTGGATGAAATACATGGAATTTTCTTTTTCTTGCTTGTCTGTTTCCTTCTGAACCCATCATCTCTCACATCTATCTCTCAATCTGGCAAAAGTTTTTCAAAGCATTTGTGTTGAAATAATAAAATTAATTATGTGTTTCTAAAAGTAACTCTTCATAGAAAGAGGAAAGAAAAGTAAATCACTAAAAAGTTTTTCCAATGCAGAAGCCTATCACAACCTAACCATGGTAAGTAAATTTGCTTTCAAGTGGTTTGATGTTTGAAAGAAAATGTCTTCCATAGTTTAATCAGAGAACTGTTCTAGGAATTAGTATTGTTGTACCTATACACTTAATGCTGTAAAGTCTGATGCTTTAGAATTTATATGTGATATTCAGATAACAAGATCAAACCTTTTAACCCCATCCTGAAACTACAACCAGAAAAGATTCTTAGTTTGCAAATTTAAAAAAAAATCTACAAAATTATATGCATTGTTGTTTCACATAAGTCAGATCTTGAAGCATGTGTTGTTCATTTCTAAATAAGTAAAACAAAGATTCTGGGTAACAGTAGTGCATCTTATTGTAAATTGATTCCTTCAGAGAACAAACAGTTCAGGATTAAGTGCTACAAAAATAATCAGAATAAAATTGGATTTTGAAAGTATATTCCTGTTTATATTCTTCATGGTATGCTTTATTTTTTTAGGGGGGAAAAGGGAATATATATTACCAGAAGTTATTTACACTGTACATTTTCTCTGTCTCTCCATCATTGAAAGCAATTAGAAAACTGTCTTCTTTTGCCTGGGGTATTTATCCCATGCTTTAGTATTCCTAATCTTCTCTGGAAGCTCCAGGGTGCTAAATTTACATTGGGCACTCCTACATGGGCTTGTCTGATTATCTGCCTTTCTGTATTCCTTATTTCTTTGAAAATCCATGTCAAAATCTGCTAGCCTTCGGGAGGTCTTACTTGATTAATCCCACTTGACACTCATCACTCCTTTTTTCTGTATACCATCAGCACTATAGGCAGTTATATCTCTGGGTGTATGTGGCCTTCTAATGTTATGTCCATCTGAGAAACCTCTTTTAAACCATTTTGGCTTTTTAAAAAATATGCTTATAAAAATATTTAGAATAATTTGTGCATATAGATATTACCTCAATACTGCTAAATTAGTGACAAAACTGGGATTAGACAACACATTTACTAACCTGGTTTTCTTTTTATTTACTAATGTCCACTGTCAATTATAAGGGATTACAAAATACTTTAGGCAGGTTAGTTAAGTTTTCTGTGCCTTATACTTGTAAAGTGGGAAAGTGATATATATTATAAAGATAAATGGAAATCAAGGAAAGACTGCATAAATGTTTTAAAGATGTTTTCTAAAAATATACCTGGATTCATTATCTACTTTACTAATCATATTTTTCCTTCCCTTGCCTTGATCCCTGCATGTGCAAATACTAATGGCTGGTTGCCACTATTTGTAGATAAATAGGAAGTATGTGTATTGGGGGCTGAGGTTATAGGGAGGAGAGATTCAGAGTTGCAAAGATTCTGGGAGAAGACAGCTGTAGGGAAAAACCTAAATTGATTGGAATAATTTAACTTTATGTAAGATTAATTTCAATAATCCTACAGCTCTGAGAACATTGCCACATTGCCACCTCATAAATTCATTAGTATTAATATATTTTTAAAAATCTCATTGAATTTCCTATGGGCAAGCATGATAATTAAGCTGAAAATTTAAAATGTGTCTTTAAAATCTCAAAGGAATACATGGAAGATTAAAATGTAATTAGCACTGTATTTTAACAAAATTTGAGACTGTTACTTTCCTGAGATCCCAAGGAATCTGAGCTACAGATGTGTTTATTCTGGCAGAGAGACCCAGATCAAAACAACTCCCACAAACAAAGCTTGAAAGAATCATTTCCTCTTTAAGTTTCTATATTCAGTCTCTCACACTCATTTTGGAATTTTAAGTCTCTATTGGGTATGTATGAGTGTATTTACTCAGTGAGCTGTTTTTAAGTGACATATATATATATATATGTATATGTACATATATACTTTTATTTAAATTCATTCTTAAACACCTTAAACTTATTTGCAACAAGAATTATCTATGAAGAAAGAAAATCAAGGAAGATTAATAGTGATGGAACTACACAATGAAATATATTGAATTTTAGCATATTTTATGATTTTTAAAAGTCTTATTGGACTTTGGCCTGTTGGCTATAGTAAATACAAATTAAGAGAGCCAAAATGTCAATTAAGACTACATGTAGATCCCTGGGTTCTGGTAGGTGATCATTTTATCTTGCCCAGAAATTGACCTCTGCATCACTTCCCTTAAATAGAAATATATTTATCAATAATTTATATTGATTTATAAGAGATAAATAAAAATAAAAGCATTTGTTTTTTCATTCATTCATTCATGTGACATGGATAAATTAAGAACATAAAATCATTACACCAAAAAGACAGAAAGACATAGCAACTTAAAGAAGTAAAAGCATAATTTTTATAATAGAGCTTGAGTAGTAAAACAAATAGTAAACTGGAAGTCTTATTTCTTTGGTGGGGCAATAAGGGTTAAGTGACTTGCCCAGAGTCACAAAGCTTGCTACGTGTCAAGTGTTTGAGGCCAGATTTGATTGAAGGTTCTCCTGAATCCAGGGCTGGTGCTTTATCCATTTCCCAACTTAGCCATCCCCAAGTATTATTCCTTTGAAAATGAATAGGGCAAATCCTGCCTCAGACACTTGACACTCACCAGCTGTGTGATCCTGGGCAAGTCACTTAATCATCATTGCCCTGCAAAAACAAACAAAGAAAAACTATGAATAGGGTAATAGGGTATACTAAGTAGAAAATAGGGCTATGATATAGATCACCACACCACAGTGTGACAGCTTATTCTCATGCCTGGTGGCAGAAAATTGGCAACCATTTCAACCATAATTTTATAATATTTGGCTTGATCTGTTGGCACAGTAGTACAATTGGATACAACTCAATCTATGCTGGCCCCTCTATAGTATGTAGACTCTTTAAATTGGTTTTGTTGAAAGTTATCATTTTAATGATTCTGAGAATGGTGTTATCAACCAATTAACAAACATTAAGGGCCTCAACTGTGAATGATTTTCCTAGTGTGAACAATTTCTATACAATAGTGTAATGATTGGAATGACGCCACCTACTGGAGACTTGCTGTGGAAAGCTCCACCATGAGGAAAATGCCTCAGAGGCATTGTGGCTTTTCCTTGGCGTCAGGAAATGACGTTTGCTCATGGGTGCTGTCTATCAAGGCTACCAGCCAATCAACTTGAGGAGCCTCCTATGGTCTGGGAGAAGACAGGAAGGAGGAAAGGGAGCCTGCGCAGAGAGCACTGGCCTCTTTTGGCTTCCGGACTTGATGGTGGTGGTGGCAGAGGACTTCACAGGAAATTTGAGGAAAGATAGGAATGCCAGGCTGTTAGAATTCTGTTCTCAATCTTTTTCTTTCTATTTTCCAACAAACCCTTAAAAACCTAAACTCGTTTTATCAGTGATTTTTAGTCAGTTTCCCCCAAACTGGGGGAACAGATTAGAATCCACATTTAGAATCTTAAATTACACAATAGCAATAACAGTAGATTCAAATTGAATAATAATTTAATTTCTGTTCTAAGACAACATGGAAGAGCCCACAGGATCAATTAAATTTTTTTAGCATTGTTTCTTACTTTAATATAATGAAGTAGGTGAAATAAGTTTGCTGAAACATTATCCATGTCATGTCCTCTAACTGTTGTTGTTCCCAAAACACTGCCTTGAAGTCTCCCCCCTCCCAAATTTGCTCTCATTTGGTGACCTCATTAGCTTCCATGGGTTCAATTATCATTCCTATGTAGATGATTCCCAGGTCTATGTAGATAGTCCCAGTCTCTTTTCTGAGTTCCACTACCATAACATGAACTGACTATTGAACATTTCAAATTGGATATATTATATGTACTTTGCATGTTCAAAACAGATCTCATCTTTTCCTGAAAACCCAATTTCTCTTCCAAAATTCTTTATGACTGTCAATATTATACCTGTTCTACTTATCTGGGTCATCCTGAACTTTTTACTTTCACTCACCCCACATATCCAAATTTTAGCATTTTTTTTCTCCAAAATCTCTCACATACATCTTCATCTATTCACTTACATAAGTTACCATCTTACTACTAGGATTAAATACGAACTGCCTGACATTTGAATCTATTTATAAAATGACTATATTCCCAACCTCTTAAACACAGTTCCTTTCCCTGCCTTATACAGAGCAGAGCTAGCAGCTTCCTTGTTGGTCCATGAACATGACAGTCCAGTTCTTAAATCCCTGCCTTTGTAATGGCTATTTTCCACACCTGTAATACTCTCCATCCTCATCTCTGCCTTATTGTCTTGTTTCCTTCACAACTCAGTTTTAGTACTATCTTTGATATAAAGCTTTCCTGGATTACTCCACCTGCCAGTGTCCTTCATCTCCAAATTACCTTGCCTTAGTTTGCATATATTTATGATATGCTCATATATTTACATATTGTCTCCTCCATTGAAATGTAAGATACTTAAAGGAAAGAGGTGTTCCAATTTTGTGTTGAAATCCTTGGTGCTTAGCACAGGACTTTCCCCATAGTAAGTGCTAAAATTGCTTGGAAATTGATTGACTATGGAAAAATGGAGTTTTAGGGCCAGTAGAGACATTACAGACATAGAATAATCACATGCATATATTTAACAAAAGGTATATTTTGGCACTACAAATCATTTGGAAAATCTTCCAGTGGTCACATTCTACTATTCTTTACAGTTTAACTGTTTTGCAAAACAGAAGTGAATTGTTTGTGAAACTATGGAACTATTAAACCCAAAGTAGGAAGATAATTTATAAGCATGAATGTGATGATTTTTTCTACTCTTCTAACCAATCAATTCAATTAAAGTCAGTCAATTCAGCAAGCATTTACTAAATACTGTGCTGGGTTTTAGGGATACAGGGATGAAAATGAGATGGTTCCTGTTTTAAAGGTATATACATTTTCTTTGGAAGAAACATATACATAGATAATTGAATGCCAATATATACATAGTAATATCCAGAGGAAGGTGTTTTCTGTCCTAGGTAGGACTTAAGCTAAACTTGGAAGGTAGTAAAAAAATTTTCAGAAGTAAGGAATTAGTGCATTCCAATGTTCCCACTTATGCCCAACAATTATATAGCAGATATAAGAGAAAAATATAATTTTTTAAGAAGATGCAGCACCAGATCTAAAACTCTATTACAATGCATTAAGCATTAAAACAATTTGGTGCATAGTGTTAGTAAAATGAAAGACACCTATTAGTGGAGGAAGGACTCACTATTTGACAAAGACTCTTGGGAAAAATGGACAGCAGTGTTGTCGAAATCAGGTTTACATCTACAGCTCACACTAAGATAAGCTCCAAATGAACATAAAACTTAGATATGAGAAGACCACATCATAAACAAATTAGAGAACCAAGGAAGAATGAATAAGGGAAAAGCTCATGATGAAACAGGGGATTGAGAAGATCATATAAGGAAAAATGAGCACTTTTGATTACATAAAATTTAAAAGTTTTTGAACAAACCAATGTAATATAGTTAAATTACAAAGGAAAGAGAAATGAAAAAAATCTTTTAAAAATTTTTAATAAAGGTCTCATATTCAAGATTTAGTTTGTAAAACTAAAAAGCATTCCCCAATATATAAGTGGTAAAAGTATATGTATGAACTGATAGTCTAAGAAATTCAAGCAATCGACTGCCATATGAAAAATGATCCAAATCACTAGTAATTATAAAAATAACAAATAATGCAATTCTGAGCAACATCCATCTCATACCTATCAGATTGGCAAAGTTGGCAGAAAAGGAAAATTTCTAGAGGTCTGTGAGAAAGCAGATACAGTAATATAGTTGGTAGAGCTGTGATTTGGTGTGTCTATTCTGGGAAACATTTTGGAAATATGTCTTCAAAATTCCTAAATTGTGCATATCCTTTGATATATCAATATAATTTCTCTGTTCATACCTTAAATTGGTCAAAGAAAGAAGTTCTTTATGTACAAAATATATTTATAGCAGTTCTTATCATAGTAGCTCAAAATTAGAAACTGAGAGGTTTTCCTCCTACTGCAAAGTGGTTGAACAAAAGAATGTTGAGCACATGAATGTGATTGATTATTATTGTCCCATAAGATATGACAAAATAAACAGTTTCACAGGAAACTGTAAAGATTTCTTTGAAAAAAAAATAAAAGCAAAATGAATAAAACTATTTGTACAGTAACAACAACATTGTAGGAGGAAGCACAAATTTGAAAGAACTTTGGCTGATTCAATGATAAACCATGATTCCTCAAGACAAGATGACATCACTCACCTCCTGTCAAAGAGGTGATGATCTTAAAATTAAGAGGCATACATTTTTTAGCATGGTCAATGTGTGAATTATTGCTGAAATATGACAGTTCATGAATAATTTTGTATTGCTTGTTTTGTTCAATGGTGGGATAGTAGGAGTCATTATGAATTTACTTTTTTAATTGAACAGGAAGGGGAAGGTATGTTTTAATGCTGGAAAACATTAAATGATCAAAAGTTTGTAAAAGAGATGAAAAACTTACAGTTGGGATATTTGAAAGTATTACAACAAAAATCATTAGTTAATGGAAATGCCATCTACAAGGATAGAGGTAGTTCTCTGATTACTTAGAATTCTATAAAATACACATCCACATATTAAAGTCCAATGAGTTTGAGGCAGTATATATAAGAACTGGCAGTAAAGCACTCACTGTTTGCTTTCCAGATACACAGTGTAGTCATAGTGAGAAGATGAAATAAAACAGGCTACAGCTGTTTGGGGAGAGGGATCAAGAAGATTACAGTGGTTTTAAGTGCGATTAATGTAGTGATGGAAAGACCAGGGGTCTCTGTACCTCAGCTTATATACTTTACCATTTCATTTTAATCTCTCCTTTGAATTATTTAGCTCTTGGGCAAAATTTGGATTATCAAATGTAAAATATAAGACAATAGGTATTAAAAGAACACATTCCATGTAGTTTATTTAGCTAAAAGTGTAAATAGAAATTTAGAATAGAAAGCTCTCATACAATATGGTTTTAGTGGAGAAGTAGAATGTAAGAATCTTAGATTATCAATTAACAAATAGTTCTGTATATACTTTGGGCTATTATCACCATTATTAAGATTTAAGAAAACCATTAATTTCCTTACAAAAATTTTAGATAAATATTGTAGTATCTTTTCCAAAGTTTTAGAAAATGCATGAGAATTTATTATGAATAAATGAATTGCATCCCTTTACCTTATTGACATGATTAGTGTACATTCCTCTAGTGTACATTTCCTTGCACTGAAAGGAATAGTTCACATGTTTTCTAGCATTATGACTGATATCACAGATATAATAGACAGCTGCGGAGAATGAGCTAAGCCTGGAAAAATGAAAATTATGTGGAACACCATGGTGTTTGCTTATATTATTCTCGAAATTATTTTCTTTTCAAAATTTTGATTAAAAAGAGATACCATTTGTGTGAACTTGGATAAGTCACCTAAATTGTCTGGTTTTAAAATTCATCATTTTCAAACCATCCCACTTGCACTCTGGCAATTATCTTCATCCTCTTCCCATTGCACCTTGGATTATATCCATGGGATACCAGAGTCTGATAGGTAAGTTCTGATTTTATCTTGCTTAGAATCAGTTTTTTTTGGTCATGCTTGTCCCCTTTTTTAGCTCCTTGTTAAGTACTGTCTTTCCTAAGAAATGTAAATTCCTTGAGGACAGAGACCATATTACTTGCTTATATTTGCATCCCTAGCACACATGATAGTACTTACAAGTTTAATGTATGATTCTAGAACTAGTATTTTTTTAACTAGTAGAATTAGAGAAATTTTGAAAGGAGTTTCTTACTTTGTTTTCACTTTACTTTTTTTTTTTCAACACATGTTGACATAATTGAGTTCCTGGAGAAGTGGAGTATAATGAAAATCTAGAAAGGCATGTAATACTGAAAAAGGAAAAGAAAGTAGTCTCTGTCAGTACAAATGCCAAAAAATTTTAAAATCCTCAAGACTTAAAAATCTGCTTATGAGTTGTGTGTGTGAGTCAATGTGTATGTGCATGTATAGATTCTTGTGACCAGAAGAATGTTGTTCCATTTCTAATGGTTTAAGGCATAATTCTAATCAATTGTTGATTTTACAATTACAAATTACTTCTTGATAACCCCACACTCTGCTAGTTGTGACCAGTGAGGTATTCCAAGTACTTTCTCCACTCTGTCTCATGATTCTATCCTCTCTATCTTAACCATCTTTAGACAAAAGCTTCCTCAAGTAATGTGGAGTGAGGAGCAAAGGGCTGTATTGTTTCCTCATCCTTGAGGTGTATGAAAAACAGGATTTACTAATTTAGCTAAATTCATTTTTAAGTAAATAAAATAAGACTCTACAGCTGCATTTGGGGGAAGTAGTTTATCAGAGGGTCTTTCATAAAGGAAACCAGTTTGGCTTTTTTTTCAAATTTAATCATTTTTCAAAATAAACCATTGTTTATGACACAGTGAAAGAGAAGACCACAGTTTGTATTTTCCCTTCCACCTTTGCCAGATTGCCATCTTACATGCTAAGAATTCAAATTCTTTATGTTCTATATATGCAAAAATGGTGAGGAAGCAAAGAGATTATTAAAAAGGGAAAAGAACCTATATGTACAAAAATATTTATAGCAGCTCTTTTTGCAAAGGCAAAGAATTGAAAATTGAGGGGATGCCCATCAATTGGAGAATGGCTGAACAAGTTATGTTATATGAATGTAATGAAATACAATTGTGCTATATGAAATGACAACCAGGCAGATTTCAGAAAAACCTGGAAAGTCTTACATGAACTGATGCAAAGTGAAGTAAGCAGAACCGGGAGAACATTGAAACAGTAACAGAAATGTATGATGATCAACTATGAATAACTTAGCTTATCTCAACAGTACAATGATCCAAGAGAATTCCAAAGGACTCTTGATGGACAATGCTATCCACATCCAGAGAAAGAACTGATGAAGTCTGAATATAGATTGTAGCATACTACTTTTACTTTATCTTTTTCATGTTTTTTCTCTTTTATTCTGTTTCTTCTTTCACAACAGGACTAACAGAGAAATATGTTTTAAATGATTACAAATATATAACTAAAATTGTTTACCTTTTTAAGGTGCAGGGAAGGAAAGGAAGGAGGAAGGAAAACTGGCACACAAAATTTTGTAAAATAAATGTTAAAATTGTCTTCCTATATAATTGGAAAAATAAAATACTCTTAAAAAAGAATGGTGGGAAAGAGGGCAAATGAAAGGTTCTTAAAGAGAAATGACTTTATGCAGGTCCTGTCTCCTAAAAGTGGAAATTATGGACTAAGCAAGTTTACAATATCAGTCTTTGTTGTGATGATTGTGATGTAGTTCATTGAGAGTGGAAAGGAGTGTGTGGAGAATAAAATATGGAAGTTAATTTTGAGGAACTAAGAGGATGCAGAGGGTAGTTATGTGAATCATAAAGATGAGGATGTGTTTGGGTGTGGATCTCCAGCAATTTTATGGGTGTGCTAGGGTGTGGATTTCTGAAGGGTTGATGTTGTCCTGAGGGCAAAACTTGATTTATGTAGTATGGAGAGAATGGAAGATTAAGGTAACATGTATGGACAACACACTCCCAATCTATGTTGGTGGGACTGAATGCCATTTAGTTATAGAGCCCTCTCTACTGAACAAGTCCTATACTGGTGACAGTGAAGACAGAGACTTATCACATGTGGTATAGCTGAGTAAGACCAATATAGTCCCCTCATTTATTGTCAAAAATTAAAAGAGAGTACTTGGAGTTTAGGAGTATTAAGGGTAAAAGTAGGAGTTAATAAACTTCCTGATAAAAGGAAAACTGCTTTATGGACTTGAAGTTGACCCCACTTTTTTTTTTTTGCAAGTTCTTTCATTTGACCACTGATGAACTTGTAAAAAACTTCTAAATCATACTAGTCTATACCTGACGATTTCCCATCTAGTTATAATGCTATTTTATATTAGGTTTAAACATTATTCAGTACTTAAACCTATTCTTTAACATTATTTAGAATAAGGAATGCCCCTTAAAATATACCTAACTCAATCTATACTGCAATAGCTAGATAAATTTGTGGTGTCCATTTAAACCCCATACTTCAGTTTCTGTAATTGCTATGGGTTGCTTCAGAGGCACACTAAAGAAGAATAGTAATAACATTTATGAAAGCATAATCTTTGTAAAAATGAATTAGAATTGATACCAAGTAAAAGCATCATGAATTTAAGTGGAAGAGTAGCAAAGCCCAGCAAATGCCTTATTTAGGAGAATTTTGTGATTCAAATGAAGGAAGATAAGTAACTGAAGCAAAGGTAGTTGTATTAACAATACCTACTTCAGGTGTTGTCAAGGAGATCTGGGGTGCTACCTTGGTTTCAGTAGCAATTTCCCAGTGTTTAATCCTTGGAGGAATCCCCAGCCCCGCCTCCCCCCAGCCCTCTGCAATTTGGCCATGATTTTGGAACTGGAGCGGGGCTTGACTTTAACTGAATACTTCATCTGTTCAGACTACAGATAAAACCTAATGATGCCCTGCCCCATCCCCACCCCGATTTCTGCCCCCTTCCCTAACTCTTTTTCTTTCTAAGAAGGTGTCCATCTATGCTTCTCAGTCTGATGTTTCCTGCAGGTGTGAGACGCTTATATCTATTTTTAAAAACAGGTTTGTTTACACATTTATCCTTAAATATTTACTTAGGCTAGCAAGGTGATACAACTGTTTACTTCTGCCCACATTTCTAAATTGTAGTCTTTGAATACAGTATAGCACTTAAGAGTGGTGACTGGGAGTGCCTGAGTGCAGAGAGAAAGATGTTTTAAATTATTGCCAGGCAGTGAGTGTGATCTCTCCTCTAGGTCTTAGAGATAAGAGAGTCATAAATTTATTTTATAAATTTCCAGGTTAGAGAAAATACTTTTACCAGGGAATGTTCTGGGCAAATAAGTCAGCAGCAGTGACTGTTACAGTGACTGGCTGGGCCAGAACTGAGGTGACTATTCCCTCCAAGTCTGAGTGGTGAAGAAAGCCACACCTTGGGGGGGTGGTGGTGGTGGTGGTGGTGGTGGAAGAAGAAGGAGTGGAGGAGTGGCTAGGGAGAAAATGACATCATAAAGGAATCATTATGGTATAATTTAATAATGGAAGAAGACGGCAAGAAAGCGCTAAACATATCATATACAACAATAACAATGTAAATCAGTGAGTTATTAATTATCTACCTAAGGGCTGGGTTCTGTTTTTGGAATACAAAAGGTCAGACCCTGTCTTGAAAGCACTTTTAACTGCCTCAGTCTGCTTCAGACTCTCTCTTCAGGCTGATTACAAATAAATAAATTCCTTTCTCACTTAGTCAACCTGGCTAACTTTGCTGTGGTCCTTCCCTTTTAGAGCATGTTTGATCTCCTCCCTCTTTGCCTTTGCATAGGTTATACTCACATTTGGAATGCTCTCTCTCCTTATCTCTTACGTCTGCCTCTTGGAAACCATAAATCTTTTCAAAGGTCAGATCCTGTTACTTCCTTCAAGAGACAATTCCTGATTCTCCCAATCTTGCTTCCCCTCTAGAAGAATGTGAGTTTTCAGAGGGGAATGATTGTCTCACTTTTGTGAGACAGTATTTCTCTATCCCCAAAGCCTGATGTTCTACAACATAATAGTGTCTGTTCATTAATCTATGCCCCCTTCCCAACACCTATTATTGAACTCCAAATCACTTTTAAATTACTTTGTATTTTGTATCCTGATAGAAAGTAAACTCCCTAAGGACAGGGACTCTTATTTTTGTTTTTGTACTCTTAGCACCTAACAATGCCAGGAAATCTGCTTGTTGATTGACCATATTTCCAAAATAATAATTAATAAGAAAATCAGCAAACATTATTATGTACCCCATGAAGATTCACCTAACAAAATAATATAAACTATTATATCATATATCACTTTTATTGTGATTTATAGACCAGCATGTGGTTTGTTATTTCCAGTTGTTCTAAGAGTCTATGTCTAAGCAATGATTTTTGTTAGTGTAGTGCATTTTACTAATGATAGCTCATACCTTTGATTAACTGAACATGTCACAAATAGTATTTTAGCAATCATACTAATTTAAAAATCAACATGTTTTTGAAGCACTTATTCTAAAGTACATTAATACATAAGTAGAGGAAGTTATTCAGTGAGTATGTTTTATTAGCTATAGCAATAATAATAGGAATGAGTTATGAATTCAATACTTACAAGTCTTATACATAGTAGGAAATTGTGCAAAACAAACTAACCTCTGCAATACTTTCCTTAAATTATTGCCTGCACCTGTATGCAATTATAATTGCCCAAAGCATTACTAGGAAGGTTATGCAGTCACTCCACATTTGAATCGCCTTTTAAGCTCAAGATCCTAGCTTCTCATTTTAGCCATCCTCTGAAGTTGGTGTCTAAAATTAGCTATGCAAGGAATGTTATGTGACCAGTCATGGTCATGTCTTGTCTAGTACCCAGAGGCATGAAAGAAATCTTGATCTTGGGACTGCTGAAGGAGGCAATGCAATGGAACAGGAAACAGGACCAAGAAGACTTAAGAAAGCACTGAATTTCTCCTTTACTCTGTAGAACGTTTGTGAAATTTATCCTAAGGGAGAGGAGACAGGAAATTGGCTAATATTTTGAAAAGGCCATTATAACCCCATGCTTCTCAATAACCTAACACCTATAAGGTTTATTTTTCCAAGGGGGATATAATGAAGGGTGAATAAATTACAAAGGTTTCTCAAGATAACTGTATATCATCTATCTATCTATATATTTTGCTTTTTGGAATAGCTTCTGTTCAAAATTTTCTAAATGCACCTAAAAAAATGGAAAATAGGCAAGAGAAAGAAATGGATGAACCAAAAAAAAAAAAGAAATGATTGAACTAATTTGTGGTTTTGGGTGTCAAGCCAGCTACTTAGAAGTTATTGACACCTATACTCTACATTTTCTCACAAACAATATAAAATCAGGATGTAAATGTATTTGGAGAAAATGCTAACGTTAAAATCAATCAAATAACAAACTTGTCTCATCTCTGTAGGTCCCTTTGCTCACATAAAATAATATATGCACATTAGAAAGGTAATATGGTTTAGCAGAAATGATTCTGGACCTGTATTATGCTCATCTCTCTGCTGACATGTGATAGCTGTGACTTAACCTTTCTGAAACTGCTTACTCATCGATAAAATAAAGCAATTATATATCTACTACTTAGTCCTTATTTTAGAATTCATGGCTCCAAACTCTGAAATCTAGCTTCCTGTGAGCTTTACTAACTACTTGTGGGAATACTTGTATGTAAGTACTGACCTCTTTACCTCAGTTTCCTCACCTGCAAAATGAAATGGGGTAGATGGTTACTTTTCTTTCTTTCTTTTCTTTTTGTGTGGGTCAATGAGGGTTAAGTGACTTGTGCAAGGTCACACAGCTACTAAGTGTCAAATGTCTGAGGTCAGATTTCAACTCACGTCCTAAATCCAGGGCCAGTGCTTTATCCACTGTACCACCTAGCTCCCCTGATTAGATGGTTTCTAAGGGCCCTTTCAGTATAAAACCTATAATCCTAAAATTTCTAAGATTTTGTCCAATGCAGAGGTTCTAAAACTTCAGTGCCTAGAGAAGCTGTCATTACAAATAATCATCACGTTGAACTTGTCTCAAAGACATTAAGAAATTTACTGGGTTAAAGCCATACAAAGACAAGAAGAAAATCCAGGTCAAACTCAGAACGCTGGCAACTTGTTTTTACTTGTGGGTAAAAATCCTTCAGGGATACTGAGCACACCCAGATCAATCATTCAAATACAGTTAAAACTCCATTGTGTCTGTTTTGAAACTGTTAAGAAAGTAATAGGGTGGAGACATGGGAGGTGAAATGGGTTTAAACTTTGTATTAGAACATGAAAAATGTAGTCTAAGGAGGAGGAGGGATGGATGGAAAGGAAAACAAGAAGATGCAGCACTACTGTGATTTTTTTCCCTACAATTGCCTGATAAATAGCCAGGTACTTTTTATATTTATCAGTGGAAAAATCTATGTAAATAAATATAAACATTTCATTATTATAGTACATTTAAAAAAATTGTGACCTTAATGGATTAATATAAATACCCCATCATTAAAACATAGAATGCAATCACAGTGATAATTCCAAAAATGTGTCTATCATTCTTGAGCTTGCCAGACAACAATAATGTTTTCCAATGATGTCCCCCCAACCCCTCTCCCAGAGAGCCATAAGCAGAATGAGTCCATCCTTTTCTATCAATAAGTTTGGCTGACTATATCATTCTTAGGTAACACTAAATTACTCAGACTAATGAAGAGGCTAAGTAAAAGACTTGGGAATGCTCAATTTATGCAATGCAATTGTACATATCAAAACTACTTGGCTTGGCAAGCATTTATTTCATGTATGTCACACAATTGAAGATTTATCATCTTTACCCTCTCTAAAATGCTGACATTCAATCTGACAGCATAACCAATCAATCTCCATGCTTTGGCTATTGCCTAGGTAACCAGCTCAATCACAGACAAAGGCATCATAGATTGGAAAGTCCCTAAACCTCTCAAGCATATGTACACTCCATAAGTCTTCTTTGCTTAGTATTTATTATTACATTTATAATGATCTTGAAAAATGTGATAGTAAAAAGATGAAGGAATGCTATGCAAACATAGCACTTACATGCTCAGTTTATAGTGCCTTTAAAAATATTCTCAAAAAGTATGCAGGGATTAAAGAGTGATGCTCATATCATCTCTCAGTGTCCCTCTGACTCCTTGTCTTGAGCAACTCAATGTTACCAGAATGTTACCACCACCATGACCATATATATGGCCAAGGTAAATTCTGGTGTTTCTACCTACACTAGAGAATAGCTTTTACCAAAACTCACTGCTTTCTTGACATTTCCTGGCCCTCCCTCTCCACTGCTCCTTAATTGAATACTCTCTCCTTTCCACTTTTGCACACCTGTACTGGGCTCTTCTCTTTGAATCAAAATAAACTTAAAAAAAAAGAAAGTCAATGAAACCCACTCAAATGTTTGATTTTACCAGCATCCCTTGACCCTAATTTTGTTGATTTAGAATATGAATAAAGGAGAGCTTTTACATCATACTTGGTGAATATTATTACGGGCCTTGAACAATTGGTTGTCGTGAAATTGTCTATCCTGAGTCATTCAAGGTGAAACAAGATAACATTAGTCATGCCTCAAACATGCTAAAGAATAAGTTCACTCATGATTTAGACTTGTATGTGTTATGTTTACTCAACTGTACTTATTAGCAAGATTTCTTAGGATTTCATGGTAATCATTTGTTTATCCTTCCTCATCCATTTTAAAGTTTTAATCACAAAAGGAAAAACAAATACTTTTCCTAGTGGAATTGCTAAAAGTCTCAAAAGCATATTGCCAAGATGTTTGTAACTTACTATTTTTGTCCTACTTTGAGAGCAAGGAAATTTATTTGAGTGATCTCAGTTTTGATTTCTCCCTGAATGATCTGATCTACAATGATATTGTAACTTTTATTATTGATTTCAGGAGAAATATAACTTTCAAACATTTTTTATAGTAACTGTGAACAATGCTTAGTTTTAGTTTTTGGCATTTTTACATCTGACTTTTTCAATCTTTTGATTATTTCAGTGTATATAAGTATGTATGTCTGTTTGAATTATTGATCATCACCAAAGTGAAACAAGAATTTGCATTATTTGTATAATAAACTCATTTTAAAACCTGCAAATGTTTGGAATAAAGGAGACCAGATGCAGAAATACTATTGAGCAATCAATCTTCCCTTTCATTCAGAATGTGTTATTGAACTGGCTTTCTTTAAAACTCTACAGCTGCCCAGTAAGAATGACCTTTGACCTTCTGCTCTACTATGTACTACTATTAGTAATATTGAGTATTTTCGTTCTTGTCACCTGTTATTGTCCTTTTACATCCTTGTATTTTTGCCATTTCAACCTTCAGTTGATATAAAGATTTAGAATCCAATTGTAAGAGAAATTCATAATTATTTTTCTTACCTGAATAGTAAAATGGTTTTCTTTAGAATCCAAAGAAAGCTTTCCAAAAAAGTTTATTTTTATTTGAATTGTAATAGTATTCAGCAAAATTTAAACACAATTTAACCCTATTTCCAAGCTGTGATGAAAACAATATATATATATGTATATATGCTTATATCATTTTTGAAATAAGCATTCACATTTGTTTACATCTCTGGTTAAGTGTATTTTAGTCAATTAAATTAAAGAGTAATTAGAAATTTAAAATAGAATGTTTTCTCAAATAATATGCTTTTAATGGATACTTGTTATTCTTTAGTTTGTGTCCTCCTTTTCATGACTCTATTGGAATTTTCTTGGGAAGATACTGGAGTGGATTTCCATTTTCTCACCAGCTCATTTTACAAATGGAGGAAACTGAGGCAAACAGGGTTAAGTGACTTACCCAGGGTCACAGATAGGAAGTATCTGAGGTTGGATTTGAACTCAGGTCTTTTTGACTGGAGGTCTGGAGCTCTATCCATTGCACCACCACCTGTCTGCCTACTTTAATGGATAAGTAAAGACTAAATTTGTAACTTTGCAAGAGATTTTAGAACATAACCAATTGATATACATTCCCCAAATTCCTTGAATTGGTATGACTACTGTTAAAGTTTTTAAAAAATTAATTTTCCCATTGACAAAGAAAATATATTAGAATTAATGAGGTAGTAATAAGTTATATCCTTTTACTTGTTTGATACAATGGCACACATTATTTGCATCATATAAACTATATAGTGTGTATGGTGCATGGGAAAAGAAAATGAATAACATAATTTGGTCCCTGTTTAAAAAAGAAAAAAAAAACACCTTTTCTAAACAGTCAGATATTCTCTTAAATTTTTGTGATTTTTTTCTAGAATATAAGAGAGGGGATATTAATTATGTTCTTTTCCTAAATATATGGAATGAAAAGTAATAGTATTTGTTTGATAGGATCTAATTTCTGACTTTAAAGATTTTCCTCAAGTAGACAAAACTATTTCAGTTCACATTCCTCTGGAAATTTGTAAGCTTTATATGTTTGCAAATTGAGTTTTAGATGAATCTTAAAAAGAAAAGTAGTAAATACACCATTAGTCAAAGCTTAAAAAGGGAAGCATGCTAGAGTACAGATTGAAATCGAGGACTGTAACCTAGAGAGTGCTAAACCCTTACTAAACAAGGAATATCCTATGTGTTCTATGTGTACCTTTTTTTCCCTTTCAGTATATTTCATATTTAGCATTTGGATGGACAGTTTGTATCTTTTTCATTGCAAAGATGTATACGCTTGGATCTGATGGGGTGGTGTATGTTAGTAGTACAGATAATCTTTACAGCTGAAGTTTCTCATTTGTACGTTCTCTCTCTTTCCCCCAACTCTCCTGGTAGAAATCTAAATTTTATAATGGACAGAAACAAACAAACAAACAAACAAAAAACCCTCAACAAATCTCATTTCTAGAAAGAATATGAGATTGTGCTAAAGTTTTAAGATTACTTGTTTAGTCTTTTTTTTTTTCTTTCTGGCTGTACTAACCAAAAGACATAATTTCCCTGAGGGTTAAACCATTTTATCAAATATCCTTGTTCTAGAACACGGGGTGTGGGGGCAACTAGGTGGCATAGTAGATAAAGCACTGGCCCTGGATTCAGGAGGACCTGAGTTCAAATCTGGCCTCAGACACTTGACACTTACTAGCTATGTGATCCTGGGCAAATCACTTAACCCTCATTGCTCCACCAAAAAAAAAAAAAAAAAGCTAAACATGGTGTATTGGTGACACTAGCTAAGAGGGAATTTAGTTTCAGGTGGGTTTTGGCCTTCTTTAGAATAATTATTAGAAAAATGCCAGTTAAAATGCCAATTATTAGAAAAATATATTGAAATTTTAGAGTCCCTGAATTTTTATATAGAAGATGTTACATAGACAAAATATAATGAGACTTGTTTGTATAGTGTCACCAAGTCAAAGCTTTTTATCCAATACATTTTTAAGAGAGCAATAATAATGTCTCCATGGCTAAATAAAAGGTTTTACAGGTGAGCAGAATAGCATATCAAGAACAATTGATTTACTATCATTTCTTTGGATTATGACTTGTAGAACATAGTAAGCAAATTAGATTGTAAAGCTTAAATGAGGAACTTCATAAAATTATAGTACTGAATATGTGTAATTTTAAAAGAATTTCCCTTGGGGGTTTACTACCTATAAAGGAATCTCAGCCAATAATATTGCAGGAAGCTTAGAGAAGAGGAAGAAAAAATTGTTAAACCAGTTTGACTCTTTTGATTCAACTAAGCAAAAATTTACTAAATGCTTACTATGGAAAAAGACATTGTTTTAAGTGCCAGTGACAAAAAACAAAACAAAAGAAACAATAACAAATAAAACAGCACCTAAACTGACAAGGCATACAAGGGAGTCAGTGAGTTCCACTGAATAAAGTGCTTGATTTAAAGTCAGGAAGACCAGGGTTCAAATTCTAAATGTGATGCTCACCAGCTATTTGATTTTGGCTAAACATTCAATCTGTCTGAACCTCAATTTTCTAGATCTACAAAATGGATATAATAATAATAATAATAATAACCTCATAGAGTTGTTGTGGGATTCAAATGAGATCATATATATATACACTTTACATATTATAAATACAACATGTTATAATTATTATTTCATTCTCATATTTTTGATTGGATTCATTTAGAAATGTTGCTAGAATAGTTTATAATAATAATATTATTCTTTATGCATTATTCTGAAATTTTCAAAATTTTTATCCACACAAACATGGGATGGTATGCACCTTGGTTTGTAAACATAAGGTTTTAAATTTCTGTTGTAAGGGGCATACATTTTGAAAGGTTATTGTTTCATGCAATTTAGAGATTATAAGTATTTGGAATAGTTACATCTATTAAAAGTACTCTTAAATTTTCATAAGATCAATGATATGTTTGTGGTGTTGTGGGCAGCATTTCTATTTCTCATGCTGCTCTAGTCCCAGTGCAGTTTATTTGCTGAATTCTCAAGGATTTGGGGGTGGGGCTTATATTTACAATATAGGGATTTGCCATCTGTTACTTCATAAACGATTGTGAGTGTATGGTGTAAAAATTATATCCCTTGATGGTTTCTTTCTATATACTTGGTAGGTGCTAAACTTGCCATGACATTTTGCACTTTTTCTAGTATTTCATTGAATAATCTTGATAATCTTGATCTTGATAACCTTTCCGTAATTTCTTGTGGTGATGACTTGATCCTGAATCACTTTCTGAAAACCTCTGGTTTCCAAAATCAAATATACATGACTCAGTCATTGCTTGTTATTTCTTTGTTAACATGTTGTTGGCTAAGTTCATGTGGATGTTGCCTTTGAAGTGTATTTTGATTCTACTCTTGTACTTTATCTGTTTCATAGGCTCCATCTCAAAATAAAGTATGCTCAGTTATACTTTACAAAGCCCATGCCATATTTTTCTCAGCCCTTATCATGGTTCAGTGAAGAAATTTTGATCCAAAAGTATTTCACTAAAATGTCAACCTGTTTATCATATACTCTTATTTTGTCCAATAGGATGTATATCTGGGAAAGACAGTACAGAGCTTGCTCAGAGTTGAAAAGAAAAGAAAAATTGATTCTTTGGGGGATGTTACAAAGCTCTTTTACTAACCCCAAGCTTCCCATATTTTCAATACTAACCTTTTGTGTTACTATTTGCCAATAAGACATGGAAAAACACTGCCTCCAAAGAACTAAAATAGACTGTCACACAGACAGCAAAAGAGAAATAAATTTTGGATGTGAGCAGCCTGTTCCATGTAAAGAATTTGGAACTCCCAAGGAGAATGAGTGAAGGATATTAGATAGGGACTATATGAAAAGAAGAGATAAACTGGTTATATGGCAATAATAGGTGATAATATCAAAAGTGCTCCACTGTTATTGTCAGGATGTTGGGGAACACCAAGCAAGGCCTCCAGCATATTCATATAGGATAGAAGGAAAAGTGGGGTTGCTACCAGCATATTCGGAAGAAACTTCTCAATGAATGATAAGACATCTATTTGGGTATTTGTGTATCATGTGCTCTAAAAGCACATCAATCTATTATTTTCCCCTTTTTGCTGAGGAATTGTTAGTCTTTATGTAGCAGCGACCTGGGGTGAGTAACTCTGTGTTTCATTTAATATTGTATGGATTTTTGAATACTTTCTTGATCTATTGTACATTTTATCATGCCCAAATTATATGTTGACTGGTACTGCATAGATATGAATTACTCTAAATCTATTCTTCCTATTAAGCTCTGACTTAAAAATGCCAGTCAATCTTTTAGTGTAGACATTCTCATCTTTCTCCTTGAGAAGTTTTATGTTTGATGTCTCATGCCTTGAGAAAACATCTCATGGAAACTTACTTTAAGGACATAAACATGTGGGTTGGATTTGATACATGTAAAATTCTTAATATGAGTAAAAGAATAGAGATAGATGATCTTGAACTTGAATCAAGATGTCAAATTGAACTAGTGGATTAGCTGATATTGAAATAAACTTTAGTCTTCTTCAGGGAAGGTATATCAAACATAAGGCTATCAAGGAGAAAGATGAGGTGAGATTGACTAACATCCTGAAGGCAGAGCTCCCTTGAGTTTGTGAGAGGGGTGGAGAAAGAGGAAAGACAGACAGACAGAGAAAAAACAGAGAGACAGAGACAGAAACAGAGAGACAAACAGGGAGAAATGGACAGAGATATATAGACATATAGAGACACAAAACCAGAGAGAGAGACAGACAGAGACAGAGGGAGAGAGAGCGATGAAGGCAGGGATAAAGATAGGGACAAAAAGACAGAGAAAAAGAGATACAGAAAGAGGGGAGAGAGAAGAGGAAAAAAAGGAAAAGAGAAGAAAAGTAGGATAAGGAAAGGAGAAAAGAGGAGAGGTAAAGATGTTAAGACATAGGGGTTAGAAGGCTACAAAGGAATTTATGTTTTTTGGTTTGGTGGAGAATTCTTACTGATGCAGCACCTGAGAGAAACACATCTTGGCCTATTTCTTGGAGGAGAGAGAGTCAAAGAAGGCCATCCTCTTGGTAGGGGTAGTTGGAGGACTGATAGGTGCAGCTGGAAGTGGTGATAATTCCTAAATTCTGAAGGTGTGTGTGGAAAGGAAAGCCATCATACAAACAAACTCCACCTTAAATTGTCCCTTACTCTAAGAACCTCAAAGTCTGTTTTAAGAACGCATTATTTTGTGTTTTTTTTCTTATATCAACATTAAAAAAAACATTTTGTTGATTCATTTTGTTTTCACATCACAGTCACTGCTTAAGATTCTCTCTTTCCTCATCACTGACCCTTTATCATCATGATTAAGTTAAGTGAAACCTGCCCATACATCAGTATATGCCACATTCCACCCTGGTAGTCCTCCACTTCTCTACTAAGATAGGGGATGTATCTTTCATCAGCTTTTTTCATGACCAAGATTGGACATATAATCATTCAGAGTTCAGCTACCTTTTAAAAGCAACATTAAAAAAGGGAGTTTAATATTTTTTGTCACTAACTTCAATAAGTTTCCCCTTATGATGTTAGGTTTACTTTATTTTAAAATAAAATTAAAGATGTAGATGATAGCCATAAATTCTGTTTTTTCCCTTTCCTTTCACTAAGTAACTAAGTATATGGACTTTACCACATGTACATATAACAACCAGATAAACTATAAACATCAACAATAAACTGTTGGAAATACTCACTTGGAAATCCATTTCCTTTTAATCAGGTACTAGTTTAGCATAATGCTCCTCATGGTCATTTGTTATAATAACCCACTGAGAAGTACATCAAAAGAGCTTGTCACTAATTGCTTGGTTTTCTATACCTCTATGATTCACAGACCTATAAGGACAATTACATAATTATTTGACTTTCCCAAAGTTGGAAGTTTAAGTAAACATAGTCCTTTTGTTATTATGATCTCTAATGTGTATATGCACAGTAAGCATCATGGTATGAAGTGAGATATTGCTTCATTGTCTATCAGACTTGTGACTCACAAAGTCTCTCTTTTGTGTAGCAACTGGAGTTCTGGGAAACAGCTGCTGGTCTCACACTGAAATGAAAAAAATTTGAATTGTTTTGATTTATGTTAACTCCCATGGGAAAAGCAAAATGAAAAATGAAGGCTTCTTGTAAACAAGACACCATTTCCCTAAGCAGTAAAAAAGGATTAATTCTAAATTTTCCTGACACGTTTCTTTTATTAAAATGAAGGGTGACCCTTTTACAATGATGCTATGAGAGAAGTAAATGAACAGTGGTTGTGTTTGATGAGACCTTTACTGGAAGAAGTAGTTGTGCTTTTGGGCCATAATTTGCCCTAACCTGAATTTCAAAATCTATGTAATAATCATGTTAAAAAATAATAAGGTGGTGCTTCTATTATAAATTTACCTGTATTGTTTTGAAAAAATCCACTTACATTAAACTTCACAATTTAAAAAATTTAGAAAATTATTAGATGAATCTTTGCTTACATGGTTCCATTAATGAAGAATTGATATCAGATCATATTAATGAATTACATATACATTTAAAATAAGTATCATTATGATAAAAGACTGCTCTTTTACATTAAAAATTATAGGTAGCCTCTGAACTTTAGATTTTTGAAAATTACTGAATATTTTATATTTTGAGGGCATATTGTTATGCTTAATATTTTCTTAGTATTTGAAGGAAAGAAAGCATCACTAGCAACCAATAACCACACCAGCTGGCATGATTGATCTGCTACACATGAACAAAAAAAGCCCCTGGGTGTAAGGCTAATTTTTTTTTTGCACATTTGAAACTCCTTATTTGATGAGGTTTTATGTTCCCTGACCCTAGTGAGACAGAGGGGGATCAAACCCATATAAATGATGATATGGCTACACTCAGGAAGTAGGGTTTAATACTTAGGGTTCTTTGGCAGCTCCTGTGGCTGATTCTTAATTTTATGGATTCTTCAGAAAGACAGCATATCCTCATTAAACAGTGAAATTGTATTCTACCATAGGGCAGCAGTAACACTTACTTTAGGTTATGCTTGCAATGCTTTATATATACTGAAACACACTCAAAAATAGTTTCTAAATCTTTAGTCACTCAAATATCTTCCTGATGTCCTCTATAAGAACTATACATTACATAAATAAACTAAGCTATTTCATGAAAATAAAGTCACACAATAGAGATTTCTTTATATGAAAAACGTGATTCTCTAATTTAAAAAAAAAATCATCAATAAAAAAACCAATATTTGTTTGGATCATTTGGACTATTTAGTAGTCATCATGGTCATAACCATGGAAGGGTAACTTGGATTTAATTGGTAGTATGTGAATATTTAGATGCAAACTCAGTATTCCTGAACCTCATACTTGCTTTCCTTTCCTTCTTCACAGCCACCTGTATGACAGCCTTGCTTAGTCTCTAGGTCATCACATCCAACAAGGTTATGTCCCTATCCTGTGGTCCTGTGGCCTGCTATTGCATATTCTTTCTACATTTATAAGTAAAGGGAGATGACCACAATCCTGTTTGATCCCCATCATGACTCTCCATGACCTTGCCTCTTGTGTCTCCATGGGAGATTGATGCCTTTTATTTTCACACTATAGCCGTTGCTAGATATTCTCTCCTTCTTCAACGCTGAACCTTCCCTTGTAATCAAGATTAAGTTAAGTAAAACTTTCCCACTGACAATAGAGACATGAGAGGAGTGGAGTATCAGCTTTGATGCATGGACATAGGCTCAACCTGAAAGTCACTTATGGTACAATGGAAGTGAAGGATGATGGTACAAGACAAAAGTGGGACTCTTGGGCTTTTCTATACTGCAGGTGGGTTTTTCCCTGGTCCAGTCCTACCCTCTTCTCTCTTCTAACTATTCCTTATCCAACAAATGAATCACTGTATCTGTCTCTCTGTTTCTCTCTGTGTAGCTTGTCTCCCTCCCCATACTTCTCTGAGGTAATAGAATCCTTAATTATTGTTCCTACCATAAGCTAAAGTGTTTTGCCAGAGGAATTATATCTACTATCATTTTTAAAGTTTAAATAAAAATGACAATTCAATAATCCATCATGGATTTGCTTATTATAATCCCAGAGTCTTCTAAAGACTTGATATGTCCTAAGGAACTAATGAGGAAGCTTACCTACGCACCCCTATAGAAAGAACTGATAAAAAGAATGCTTGTGTATTGTGTGTGTGTGTATATATTGTGATCTTGTGGAAGGGGGAGGAAAGGGAGGGAGGGAGAAAAATTTGGAACTCTAAATCTTATGGAAATGAATGTTGAAGACTACCCTTACATGTAACTGGAAAATAAAATAAATGTTTGTTGCTGAAAAAAAAGACTTGATATGGCTTATAGTTACATTACAACAAAAATCTCTGAACAACTTTTTGAAGTGTAAACTCCTCCAGAGCAAGGACCATTTCTTATTTTTTCCTTATATTTCCAGGACTTGTTTCCAGTTTCGTCTATACATCCTCATGGGAAAAACTGACTCACCTGGGCACTATGCCAAGTTTTCTGCACAGTTTTTCTGTGTCACAGTTTTTCATTATTTTGTGAAGCAATGATGCTTATAATATCCCTATTTTTAAATTTACATATCTCTTTATGGTTTATAAATCTTAATAACTTTGTGAGGCAGGTGCTACAGGTGCTCTTATCCTGATTTGAAACATATCTTCAATCTCTCACTCTCTTCTTCAGTTCTTATTTCATCCCTCTATGGCTACATTATTTTTCTGATTTGGGTAGTCCTCTATCAAAAGAGATTAGAACCCCTTTATGCATTTAAATGAATTAAACTGAAGAAAGTAGGGAAAAACCATTAGTCCACATAGGTAAGGCCTAAATAACATTCCTTATGAATATGAAGTGGAGGTGATGAATACATTTAAGGGATTAGGTCTGGTAGATAGAGTACCTGAAGAACTATGGACAGAGGTTCACAATATTGTACAGGAGGCAGCAACAACAACAAAAAAAAAACATTCCAAAGAAAAATAAGAGCAAGAAAGCAAAATGGCTATCTGGAGAGGCTTCACAAATAGCTGAGGAAAGAAGGAAAGCAAATCATAAGGAAAAAGGGAAAGATATACCAAACTAAATGTAGGTTTCCAGAGAAGAATAAGGAGAGATAAGGTTTTCTTAAGTGAGCAATGCAAAGAAATAGAAGAAAACAATAGAATGGAAAAGACAAAAAGTTTCATGCAAAAATGCACATACTAAAAGACAAAAGTTTTAGGGCTTTAATAGGAGCAGAAGAGATTAAGAAGAGGTGGCAAAAATACATGAAAGAACTATGCAAGAAAGATATTAATATTACTGATAACCACAATGGTGTGGTTATTGATCTAGGGTCAGACATCCTGGAGAATAAAGTAAAGTGGGCCTTAGGAAGCATTGTTAACAATAAGGCCAGAGGAGGTGATAGAATTCCATCTGAGCTACTTAAAATCCTAAAAGAAGATGCTCCTAAAATGTTGCAACAAATTTGGAAAACACAATAGCCACTAGATTAGAAAAGATCAGTTTATGTCCCGATCCTAAAAACAGGTAATTGCAAGGAATGTTTACATTCTGAAACAATTATGCTCATTTCACATGCCAGCAAGGTTATGCTTAAGATTCTGCAAGCTAGGATTCAGCATTATATGGACCAAGAATCACCAGAACAGGGTGGTTTTCAAAGAGGAACTAGAAACCAAATGGGTAATATTCACTAGATTAGAGAGAAAGCAAGGAAGTTCTAGGGAAAAAATCTATTTTTGTTTCATTGACTATGTAAAAGTCTTTGTGTGAATCACAACAAATTGTCACAAGTCCTCAAAGAGATAGGAGTAGCAGACCATCTTGTCTCTTGAAGAACCTGTATGTGGGCCAAGATGCAAGAGTTAGAACTTAACATAGAACAATTTATTGGTTTAATATTGGCAAAGGAGTAAGACATGTTTGTTATCACCTTATTCATTTAACTTATATGCAGATTACATCATGTGAAATGCCAGGCAAGATGAATCAAATACTGTAATTATAATTGCCAAGAGGAATATCAACAATCTCAAACATGCAGATGATACCACTCTGATGGCAGAAAGTGTAGAGGAATCAAGAAGTTTCTTGAAGATAAAAGAAGAGAGTCAAAACCTTGAGTTGAAGCTTAACATAAAAAACCCATTAGATGTTGACAACTTTTTCTATCACTTCTTGGCAAATAGAGGGAGAAGAAATGGAAGCAGTGTCAGATTTTATATTCTTGTGTTCAAAGATCACTCTAGATGGCAACTGCAGTCATGAATTTTAAAATGCTTGCTCCTCAGAAGAAAAGTTATGGCAAATCTGGACAGCATACTAAAAAAGAGAGACATAACCTTGCCAACAAATGTAAGTGACATCAAAGCTATGATTTTTCCCATAGCAATGTATGGTTTTGAGAGTTGGACTACAAGGAAAACTGAACACTGCAGAATCAAGCCTTTTGAACTGTGGCACTAGAGGACTTTTGAGAGTTTCTTGGAAAGCAAGGAGATCAAATTAGTTTTTTGTTTTTTTGTTTTTTGCAGGGCAATGGGGGTTAAGTGACTTGCCCAGGATTACACAGCGAGTAAGTGTCAAGTGTCTGAGGTCAGATTTGAACTCAGGTACTCCTGAATCCAGGGCCGGTGCTTTATCCACTGTGCTATCTAGCCGCCCCCATCAAATTAGTTAATACTTAAATTAATTCATTCTATTCACTGGAAGGTCAAATATTGAAGGTGAAGATTAAATACTTTGGCAACACAATGGAAAGGCAGGACTCAGTGGAAAAGACCCTGCTGTTGGGAAAGATTGAAGGCAAACTACAAAGTGAATGGTAGAAGATGAGATGGCTAGATAGTATCATAGAAACAACTAACATGAACTTGGACAAACTTCAAAGTCTGCTAAGATATGGTCCATGGGGTCATGAAGAGTTGGAAACAACTGAATGACTGAACAAAAATGACAATATGTATTAAATGAGAGACTTATGGACCTCTGTACTACATAAATCCATCAACCTTGAGCAACTTATTGATAAACTTCATTAAATTGATGCTTGTATAATGGACATGTGATTTATGGCTGATATATTTGAACTCTTTCTTTCTTGGTAGAAACCATCCAAAGCTTTCACTCCTCTGGGAAGGTTAATTCCTAACCTTGAAGAAATATCACATGACTGTAGCTGTAGTTTGCAACCATTAGTTTGTGAATAAATATTTCCTCTATATGCCTGGACAAGACATGTACAAGAATCACACATGCAAAAAAATAAAGTTCAGATGAGTTATACTAGTAGAAGATATTTTCAGTCAGGACTTCCCAGAGTCATCAAAATGTGAATATTCTGGGGGCAGCTATGTGTCACAGTGGATAGAGTACTGGTCCTGTAGTCAGGAGGACCTGAGTTCAAAGCCAGCCTCAGACACTTAACACTTACTAGCTGTGTGACCTTGGGCAAGCCACTTAACCCCAATTGCCTCACCAAAAAAAATATGCTGAATATTATAAGCACAGTGTCTTACACATAAGATTCTCTATAATTATTTGTGAAGTATATATAACAACCAAAAGGTATTAAATAATTTCCCCTACAACTATTTCCAGTGTAACCAAGAAGTTTGAATAGCCTTTATTAATTCATTGTAGTAAGCATTGTCCTTGACTGAAATGAAAAGATAAACATAAGAAATACATGGTGACATACATATCAATTGCATCTTTAAATGATACAATTTATTCATCATCTGCTCTTTTGTTTCAGCATAAATATGAAATGTGACATGAAGTAACTATTATCATAGATAAATATTTATTATTCCTGTGCATTAATGAGAATATTTCAGTATATGAAGGCTCATGTGACTTTTATAGTTAAAAAAAATCTCCATTGTGTCAATAATCTTGTTTGTACAATCACAATATTTTCAAACTGGAAAAAATCATACAAACTACAGGAAAATTAAGGAATATAGAAAAAATGTTGATTTGTCACTGTTAGGTTATTTGATATAAATACAATATGTTGGGAAGCTGTGTTGCTGGTAAGAGGTGCCCATTTTGATCTTGGAGATAATATGAAGGCTGGGTTTTAGGAAAAACATGATTCCCCTTAATGATAGTTAATACAACAATATCTCAATTATGGCAAGTAAATACTGAATACTTTTGTAATAAAAGTTTCAACATAAATTGAAAGTCATCAGAAGTATTATGCCAAAGATATGTAAATGAAGAATACACATATTAGTCATGAAGTCATAAATATATTAATAATTTCAAAAATAGAATACAAAATATCAAGGTAGTAAATCAAATAAAATGTCATATGTTGATAAAAGTCATACAATGACTTAAAAATCATGACAGTGTAATTGTATACAAACACTATGTTATAGAATAGAATTGTTTTCTAAAGGGTCTGAGAGAGCCCCAGGAATAGAGAAAATAGATAGAGAATGCTGATTTCCCACAATAACACTGTGCCTGCAAATTTCCTGCAGGCAGATTCTTGTTTCCAGGTACATCCCTGATATGTAGTGATTTTTAGTGTTGTGCCTACAGGTAAACACCTGTAGGTAGCATGTGTAACTCTTCATGCTATTCATGACTGCTTTGTTGTATTTGTGGATTTGCTAAGAGCATGTTTCAGTAAGACTAATCATTTAATACATATACAAGTAATTTACAAATAATGAGTGAATGAACCCAGAACAATAGATTTCTCAGAAATAGGTCATTTTCTTTCATCTTTCACAGCTGAAATCTATGTTTTATTCAAAAGGTACTGTTCAAAGAAAATGATAAACATGTAGAATGCTATGGATACATGTGTATGTGTGTATGTGTATACACACATATATACATATACATACACACACACACACACACACACACATATATATATATATATGGATATGGTTATATAATGTTGACCCAGGAAAACTAGATTCCAAATTATTTTTCTAAATTGATAATACAAGTATAATAGAATCAAAGCACAGAGACATAATGTCTTAGAAGAGGTGCACAGAATGTTATTGCCTTTGAAAATATGAATCCTATCTATTCATCCACTAGCTTTATTTTTTGTACTTTGTATAGGATACGTTCTCCAAGTCTCCATTCATGAAATAAGTAAAATGGTTAGTGAGAAGACATATACCACACATAGTTTATTTTTGTTCACAGTTAAATGAAGAATCCAGACAAAATTCCAGGAAATGAATGTTAGTACAGGAATTAAACACACCATACACATTGCTGATTAATCTAATCAACTTAAGCTCTCATTTGCTTAAACGAACCTACTTCCTTCTTTGCATGTTCACATTTATATTGTCTGTCACTTGATATACTCTGGTAGGTTAAAGTAAAGTGGTTGATCATGAACAAGATATATAGGTCTGACTCTGTTTTGGAACTTAGTTATTAGAGAGGACCCAAGAAATTTTGGAAAGTATGATTGTAACAATTACATTCTGTATTTTGGTCATACTAAGTTCTAGTGGAAGAACAAAATTTCCTTACGCGTACTGAAAAAGAGAACAGTATAAATTAATTTAGAATCTCTCCAAAATATAAAATTGAGTTCAATCAGCTGTTTGCTTCTTCTTTTCCTGCTTTCAGTACATGAGTGGACTACATGACATATGAGCTATATTCTTAGGGATACAGATTTGCCAATTTTGAATGGATTGCTATTGATTATATCAACTAATTAGTTTCACTTTTTAAAACTTCAATTGATAAATTAAGGATGTTTGTGTGAATTGACCAAATAAATAATTATTTTAGACTCAGAAAACAAAACAAGAATTTTAAGAGAGCAGATTTGTAAGAAACTTTGAAGTAATGAAGACTTCATATTATTTCTTGCATGTGTATTTTACTAAGGCACTCCTTTAACTGTTGTGATATAATTTAAGTCCTTATATTTCCATCACTTTTCAAAGTAAATGTACAAATAAGTTAATGGCAATACAGAGTAAATCATTTCCATTCCCCAGTAGTGTCCAAGTGCCTATTATTTGAGTGAAGATAAACAAGCCTTGAAGTCAACATTAAAGTTTCAAACATGCTATTGGATTCAAGTGGAACTTATGATTTTATTGACTCTCAATATTTAAATCCCATTATAGATCATATACTCTGTGCTTTGTGATTATGGTATATGAATACTTTTTGTCTCCATTATCATGTTAGTAAGAATAACTCATTTAATTTTTTTTTTTTTTAGTGAGGCAATTGGGGTTAAGTGTCTTGCCCAGGGTCACACAGCCAGTAAGTGTTAAGTGTCTGAGGCCGGATTTGAACTCAGGTACTCCTGACTCCAGGGCCAGTGCTTTAACCACTGCACCACCTAGCCACCCCTCATTTACTTCTAAGATGGAATGAGGAGACTGAAAAAAACATATAACCAAGTTATGTTTTAGAAGCTAAATTTCTATCAGAATCAAGAAATATTTCTAGGAAAAAGATAATTTCCTATCATGTTTCAACTCCATGCTTCAATGGACCCATGATCTTATGGATGTGGGTTTTTCCCCATTGAAGTCAATTTTAAACCATTTATATCTTCTTATTCTATGCAATTATTGTCCATGTTCCCTTATATATTTATACAGAACTTCTACCCTACTTCCTCTCAACCTTATGACATGTTATGACTGTTAGCCTACATGTCCTTCATTACCTTCTTTTCCTTTCAGAGTAAGTACAATAATGACTTACTTATAGTTACTAGTGCAATACTGTTGAAATTTTCTCTCTCATTCTTACAGCATTATTGCTCTACCTTCCCAAGTCCCCCAATACTATCATAGAACCCCCCTTAGTTGATTGGTGGCAGTGTGAGTATAAACTGGCTTCTTTGGTTATCTTATATCTCCTGGTTGTTCCTAAACACCAGAAAATACTTCTTCACACATCATCTAGGTTTCCAGCTTTCACTTTTTACTTTTCCAGGTGATGATAACATCTTTCTACTCCTATGCATATGATTCTGTCTCCTTCTTTTCCTTTTGATTTTTTTCATATAGTAATCAAATCCACAGTTCTGTTTAGATCCTTATATTATTTCCATTACTTCTAGGAAGGGTTTGTCATCTACATCAGCTCATATACATACCTAGGACTTCTCAGACCTAAATTTTCTACCACTCCCTTTGATGTCTTCTTCTATTAGAATATCATTTCTTTGAGGCAGCAACTGTGTCTTTTTTGTATATTTGTATCCCTGGCACAAAGCACTATCTAATACCTGGTAAAAACTTAATAAATGCTTCTCACTTATTCATTCATTAATTCATGGCTTTTCTGAGTGATATATTTTACACCACTTCTTGAATCTTGAGAATGTTTTGCAATTTATACCCATCATGTATGTCTCCACTGTTCTTTGATTCTTTGTATATTGCAGTGTTGTATATTCACAATCATACAGAATCATGGGATGAACATTCATTAAAAACACTGAGCAATTATCTAAATGGAATATAGTCTGTTCTTTTCTTCCTATTTAATTTGACCCATCTCATTGTCTATTTTCAGTACTTGTCCTGCATACAAGTAGTCAAGACCAAACTCAATATAATAATTATCCAACTAACTGCCATTGTAAGGACAAAAGACATCCTTCATCCATTTGACTTTTTCTATGTTGTTACTTAGATCAATCTCTTTTTATTTATAAATCATGGAAATGATTGATAAGGTCCTGTAATATTCTGGGGCTTCATGAAACCAACTTATTATTATCATTAATGAGGAGTAGAGGAAGGGTATCAATTATTCCTATTCTTCACAGCAAATCTTCCATCCATTTTCCACTGTAGAGAAATATCTTGACATAAACATCATCTTGGGGTAAAAAAGACCTTATTGACAAATTTCAGATATCTGTTTTTAAGAGTCTGAACCCATAAACAAAGTTATGGTACAAATACTGACATAAGACAATCCTTGGTCAAAACTGACAAAGAAAAAAGTTCTATTAGCTCATAAAAATAGCAATAGCATGAATGACAAAAAGTGTTAAAAGGTGTAAGTGTGCTTGATGAATATTTGGAAAAAATATAGATAGATAATTATTGGAGATTCTTACATCAGTATACCATAACAGAATATTTAATCTAAATGAAATGATTGAAACAGAAATGCAGAGGTGCTTAAAATGAATAATTTCATAAACATCACCCCCTGCACAATGAAACCTGATATGTAGGGTGTAGGAACTAAAAGAAAAATCCTCATACTTATCTCATGAAAATTCTTCCCTGTGAAGTTTAAAACAAGCAAACAAGAACTCATTTATGTGGGTTATTTTGCATGACTTCATTTTATTCATATATATTTTTGGAATAAAATTAAATGAAGATTCATGACAATAGTTCAAAATCATCTCTGATTTTTTCCCCTTTTGTATGAAGTAGCAATGGATAAGCCAAGGAAAAGGAATTAACTGGTAAAAAAACAAAAACAAAAACCTCAACATGAAGAAGCTCAAATTTCAGTCTCCAGGGTACTTTCTCTTGGATTACATTATATCTAGAAATAAAATAATTATATTAAGGTTTGCAAAATGTTTTACATGTATTATCTCATTTGATCCTCACAAAAACCTTGGGAGGGAAGTGGAATTATTATCCCCATTTTTCAGATGAATAAACTGGGGCAGACAGAGTCCAAGTGAATTGCCTGGATCATATGGGTTTCAAGTGTCAGATTTAAACTCCTGTCTTCCTAACTCAAGATCCAAAATGTCTAAAGATTTGAGCTTAGATTCTGTTTTGTTGTCATGATAAGTTAAGTTGAATGTACTTAGAACGGGTTCCCAGAAAGGGTGAGCAAATTAGTATAACAGATAATAATTCTCATTTCCTAATTCTATGGTTAGGAAAAAAACACATTTTTATTGAAAACATCATTATTAATTATTTATGACACCTCATAAAATTCAAGAGACTAAGTCTCATATTTATAGATAAGAATTAGAGAGGAAGCTCATTTTTTTAATTAAAGTACTAGTAAACAAGTTAATTAGTTATATTTTTCCTTTCATTGCTATTGAAAAGTTTGCAGAAAAAAACAACCCAGCAAGTGCTGTGGGGGGTGGGGAGAGGGAAGTTAAGCCTCTCAAAAATGGAGGAAAGCAATTTTTGTTTCTCTAGTTCTCCATTTTTTTTCAGGGCTGAGAAGAAATATCAGAAGTTCTGTAGGAAATGCTTGCAAAGGTCATTTCCCTACATCCCCAGGATATTTCCTGCACAAGGGATGGTAAGCATTTGATTAGTGTAGCACTATCTAAGCCAATCTATTTACATCAGATTATAAATCATCTCAGGGCATTTGAGCCCAGGGCCCCTCTGAGGTGTCCAGTTCAACCTATAGACATTATCCATTTACAAGCTTTTCTTCACAGTGAAATAAAAACCCTATGCATTTCAGAAACAATTGTGTTTACAGAGTCAAATGATTTCACATCTGGTGAAATTCAAGACAGCATTCTATAAAAGCAACTCAAACATTCACTCTTCAGAAAACACCACAACAGGTTTCAAACTATTAACTCCAATACAGAAAGGAAATTCTAACTGATAGCTTTAATTCTTAAATCACATATGCATATTTTATACAAAGAGAATAGCTTTCAAATATAGTTTATCTTGCTACATATAATTATTAAAATAATTTTATTATAATTCACATGAATCACTATTTTGGTAAGCAATATATTGATGATACACTAAAACACAAATATTTTAGGGATGGGAATCTCCTGGTTTTGTGACAAGTAATTGTTGACAAGCTTATTTGTAATAAAATTTGAACAGATTTGTCGATTTGAGTTTAAAAAATAATCTAGTTAACTGTTTATCTATTTGAGAAAAATTATGGAAGGTCATTCTGAATGTGTAGAAATTTAAAGTATGACAAACATTGAGATGGAATGAATTTATAAATATGTACACATAAAACTATGAAAATGAGTGGCTTGAAATAAATAAATTTAACATACTTAATAACTTTTATTCCCTTAATAACACTTCAATATGTGTTTTTAATAGCTCGGAAATGCCTGTAGAATCCTGTATCTAATTTCACTCTAATAAATCCCTACATTGCTCACTTTTATATAGAAGAAAATATAGTTGTATTATATTACAAGGGTAGTGAATGTTGTCTTATTATATATGTTCTCTTATGAGTATGTGTAGCAAGTTTTTCAGTTGAGAAAATTACACATGATTTCAGTAAAGGAAAAAAAATCATGGATTGAATGTTCAGTACTAGTTTTGGAGAAAACCTTAAAACCAAAGCAAAAGTCAAGCCAAATTTACTTGAGTTAAAGTCTTTTAAAAAACAATAAATTGAACACCTTTGAAATACTCAGATTATGTAATCAAATTAGGCAAACAATGTAAACAAACTATGCCATATGAAAAATATAGCTTTTAGCTTCTATCTACAGAAAAAGAATAATTTTTGAGACAAGAGACACCTTTCATTTATAGAGTTGGCATATAAAGGATGGATATATTTTCATTTCTTTAAACTGTTTTTGTCTAGATTTTGAGTAGCTTGGTGTTCTGATCCAAATTAGTTACATCAGTGAGGTTAATTTATAAATTCATAAATAAAGACATTGAATGAAAACAGAATTCTCAGCCCTTTGATACCACACTGAATTAATTTTTTTTCTGATTGCTTATGACACTGTTTCAAATTACTCCCAACTCTGAAACAAAGAAGAGAAAGAAGAATATGTCTGGTCAGCTCTTAGGACTGCCCGTTAAAGAACAAAGGGCCTTAAATCTAAGGAAATGTCTTGAGGATCATTTCTTGATGGATATACTGCTAAGCTTTATCCACAGAGACCCTGTCCAAACAGTAAGGTGTGTAGTCAATGCAATAAACTCTGAAAGTTCTTGAGCTATTATCAGGGGAAATATTTTAGGATAATATGAGGACTTCTGACAGAGAGATTCCTGACCCACTGTGCACATACATGTGTACAGACACATACGTGTGCCTGTGCACATGCATGTGTAAGACACACACGTGTGCATGTCTATTCTTACATAAGGTGTTCCAAAAGTCTTATTGCACTGTAGGAGTTTGGGGAAGAAGTGCTAAAATGGAAGGGGAGAGATAGAAGTAAGAGAAAGAATATATCAATAAAATAATTTGTTGTGTATGAAATATAAAATAGAGAATACTCAAAATTTCATGATATTTCTATTGTATATTCATGCTCAATTAAAAAAAAACTACCTACAAATATAGGTGTGTTGAGATCTCATAAACAAAATACATGTTCTAATTACTAACATTAATGTATTCATTAGCAGCATAGCATAGAATCTCAGACATTTATTGAAGCCTTTGATTTCCATTTTTGAAAAGAAACACATATCTTTGTAGAACACATTCATAAATGAACAAAATGATTCACATTTAGTGTCATATTGTGTTAAGAATTAAATGCTTTTAAAGTGTCAAATAATTGGAATGAATACCAGGGTTACTGTTAAAACTGGTACCAGATATTACTTGTAGAAGCCAGGCTCAAAGACTATGATTTTGTCAAAATCTTTATCCTTTTGGAAGCCCATTAGCAAATCATTAGAACAAAGAAATTCTTCCTCTACCTCTTAATCAGGACCATTTAAAGAAACTCACTGTATAGAGAAAATCCACAAAGCTTTGTTTCTTTGCTGTATATGAGACTAGGCTCAATAAAACACTGAAACTAAAATAAATAGCAGTTCTATTTCTGAAGATTAGATATAACTCTCTGAATCACATCCAAACAGATGTTGTGAATTTAAATAGGGCTCCTTTCAACCATATTTAACTCTTGTCATACTTGCTTAATTTTTTTACATAACTGTCTAATTGAGCATTAACAATCTAATAAGGTGCACACCAGGACCTGAACAGCCCTTCTTTTAGGCCCTGCAGGGTAAAGGTTTTGTATCACTTCCAGATTTTCAATTAGATCCTAATTATAACATGCCTCATTTAAAGCTACAGGATTCCCGACCCTGTCAACACTACTGGACCATAACATGTCTGTCTTAATTAGAGCTGATTAGTTCTGGGCCCAACTTTCATTGTGAAACTCAGCTCAGTCAAAAACTGCTCATCTGTTTGGCAGCTGCTGGAGTGGTTGGATCTGATTCATCATGCTGCAAGGCAATGCTTTCTTCTACCTCTCTCTCCTGAGATAGTGGGCCTTTGGATATACCATGGCCCCACATGGTCAAAAAGATAAATGCACATCACTAATTACTGACAGTATGAAAGAGAGTTCAAAATGGGAGTCTCCACATTCAGGGGACAACATTATGGTCTAAAAGAGGCCATCGTATTCCAATAATCAATACAAAGATGTACAGATTTTCTAAGCCTTTAAGTTTCCCAGAGATCAATCGGTCCATCCCTTTACAACAGGAATTTTCTAAGACTATCTCACAAGAGATATTGTCCTTCATTTTTTGAAAATTCATCATTAAATCTAACCCCTCAGCATGATCAGTTACATTGATATAAGTAGATCAAAATCCTTTCTACCAGAGATGATGATTATAGTAGTTGCAGCTTTGTTTCTTTGTCATTTGTAATTTGTTTTCAAAGCTTACAGATGAAAATATCTTCATTGATTTTTATCCTTTTAAAAAAATTTGATACACAAAGCTTCTTTCATGACTAATGGCTCACAAGTGAATAGGACATACTCATTTATTCAGCTTTGTATCTAGACATCATTTTTAAAATAATGATTAAATTGTACTGGGCATTGACATCATAATCTATGGTTAATGGAACTTCTCACTTAACTCTGAGCACTAGCTATGGAATCTCTATCTGATTTACTAGCATCAGCAAGAAGAATTATCTTCATGCTCTGTTCTCCAAAGAAAGCAGGCCAGGAAACTCCTTAGCAATTGTTTAGGAAGGGCTACACATAAATTATCAGTTGAGTAATGATTTTCAACCTTATATAAAGGTAGACATGTGATCCCTTATATACTTATAGTAGAACACATCTTGGTTAAATGTCAGCTCCTTTTTATTTCTGTGGACCCAACCTTGGTCATTTTCTCATACATAATTTTATGCATATGGTATAAGCCTTCTGAATTTAGAACTTAAATCAATTTAGCTATTTCCCCTTAAGTGGAACCAAACTTTTTTTTTTAATGTATGAGGTATTTTATTTTTTCCATTACATGTAAAGATAGTTCTCAACTTCTGCTTATACATGCTTTACAATTTCAGATTTTTCTCCCTCCCACCCCTCCCTCCCCCCCTCCCCTAGACAGCAGGTAATCTGATATAGGTTATATCTCTATACATATACATATATATATATATATATACACACACACACACACACATATATATATATATATACACATAATAACATTAATCCTATTTCTGCATTAATCCTGTTACAAGAGAATCAGAGCAGTGATGCAAAACCTCAAAATAGAAAGAAAAAAAAAACCAACAGCACCCAAAACAAAAGAAATAATATGGGAACCAAACTTTTTTTTATCATATGTCATTATCAAGATATATTACATATCAAGAACATCATGTGCTTCCCCATGTGCATAAATAAACAAATAACAGGGAATCTCCTGATGGGAAGTAGTTGATTCCTCTAAAAGCAAGTTTCCTGTTTCTACTGGAATCTTTCAATCAGTTATTTAAGTGTACAATTGTACTCCTTCAAAGCATATTAAATTCTTGTTATATTTCTTTACTTTAATTTTTTAAAAAAAATTTGAGTTCCAAATTCTCTCCTTCCAACACCTCCCCCACACACCGAGAAGGCAAACAGTATGATAACCATTATATGTGTGAAGTCATGCAAAACATATTTCCATATTAGCCATGTTGCAAAAAAGTGAAAAAAGTGAAAAAAAAATGCTTCATTCTGCACTCAGAATTTATCAGATGTCTCCCTTCATCATTTCTTATAGCACAATATTTACTTAATTCTTAAACATTAACTGTCTAACCTTACCATTAACAATCAAATAAGTACACAAGAAGGTCAAGCTTTTTGGCACCCTCTTCACTCCTCTAACCTGAGACCTCATTATCTAAATACTTTGCCTTCTCTTTATCTACTACTGGGAGTTGTCTGTTTTGACCAAATGTTTCTACTTATTATATACACCACACAATTCCTCACTTGGTTCCCAAACCTAACTTTTTAGTCTTCTCTCTTGCTACTCTCTATTTTTATGAGATATTCTCATCAAACTACTAGATTTCTTCTAAACACACCATGTGGTTTTCTCCCCTTTCACCTTTGCTTATCATAGTCTCTCCATCTGGAATGTAATTTCCACTTATCAGATTGCTAACTATCCTTTGAAGTCCAGTTCCAAAGCCACTTCTTTCATGAAGCCTTCTCAGATCACCACATCTGAATATTATCTTTCTGAAAAAAAAAAAATCTGAATCCTTGTTGTACCTTTCTTTAGATTTCTTATGACATAAATAGATAAATATGTTCTTGTTTTATTCTTCCTACTAGATAATAAACTTCTTATTTATGTATTTCCTTATATAGGGCTTCATGAATAAATGACTTCAATTCTCTCATACACACTTTTTCATGTTTAGAATCTATTTTATTCTCTACAACATATGATACCCATTCTTTCTTTCAAAACTGCCTTTTTATTTACTCCCTTTTCATGTATTTTTAATCTTAGGTTGCACTGGTGAAATAATCCATCAAAACTAATGATGATGATCTTTTCTACATTAGCTAAAACACCAGTGGCAGTCTTTTTTCTGATGCCATATCTAAAGCTTTACTGGCTCAGATGACCCTACCAAAGCCTGTGCTCTGGTCTACTTTTCTAGATTATAAACTCACTTCAATGCCAGGATGAGACAATAGAGCAGAACTTTGGTATAGGATTGATTACAATGAAAGTTCAAAATGTACTGTATATGTTTGTATGGTTTTTGTTGTATTATGCTTAGCATATTGCATGGCATATTAGCAGGTGCTTAATAAATGCTCATTGACATGAATTTAGTTTATATTTGTCAAAGCTAATTTCTCATATAGCCCTATCCAAAATAGGTACTTATTTGATATTGCTGAGATCAGTCAATTATAATTCAGTCTCTGAAACTTGATCTCTGGAAAGATATGTGTCCTTAGAATAATTTAGGCTGTGCATTTTTTTTATATTGGCTGAATAAATTTGTGTTTCATAGAGATAGACTATATAGCTTTAGTGACTAGAATCAGTGACCAGAACAGTTCTATTAAATTCTGTGTTGGTCAAGACATATCTGCATATTATGTTTAGTCTGTTGGGGGGGGCACACATTTAAAGAAGAATACTGATAAACTGAAGTGTAATCAATACCAAAAAAGGTTGATCAAAATGCTGAATAACACGCAAATCATGATATGAGGAATAGTTGAATATAATGGAGATGTAGAGACTGGAGAAAAGAACATTAAGGAGAGAAATGATTGCTCTCTTCAAATATTTGAAAAATCATTAGGGAGTAGGCATTTTTATTTACTCTGAGGGACATAACTAGGAGCACTGGTTGAAAACTATGGAGTCAGGTTTTGGTTCAATATAAAAAAAGAGAATAATAACAATAGTCCAACAAAGGAATAGACTCCCTTGTCAGTGGTGAACTCCTCCCCTTCCATCTACCTCACACACTGGACATATTCAAAGTGAAGGCAAACTGATGGATTAGGTATCAGAGACTCTACTCCTAACCATGTGATCTTAGAGATGTTGTTCACTCTCTTTGGACCTTAGTTTCCTTATCTGTAAAAGAATTGGAAGGATGAAATGACTCAGGTATTTTCAAAATCTAAACCCCATGATGCAAAATCAGATAATTCTATAGTATATATTATTTCATAGAGACCCCAAGATACTCTTCATATTTAAATAATCTATGACATTCTTGATTTGCTTTACTTTTTTGTAGTTAAATTAATTTTCTTTCCCTAGACCAATATTTTTGTATACAAAGGGACTAGAGCTTTATTAGACTTAAATGTTCCTTCATTATAATGTCGTTCCATGCAGAATTGGGGAAACACTCCTACATTTAACTTATTTTACTTTTGTACTTTTAACTCATGGATCCTACTTTCAAGTTGACCACTTTGCAAAAAAAAATCTTTTAATTATTTTTACTTATAGATGCCACTTAAAAGACTGATTTCTTATATTTTCTTCCATCATATATATATTTTAAATTAAACTATGAATGAATAGAAATTTCTTTTTAAGGGGTTTTCTTATTTTTTTGGGGGGGGAGGATGGAGAATCTTTCATTTTAAAATTAAATAACAAAATGTTATTTGTAGATCTTGGAAATAAATTTTTCATAAAAGTAAAAAAACTCCAACAAAACAGAAAATCATATCCAAGGGAGATACAAGAGCTTTTGCATTTAATCTACCTAAAACCTACATCTGTGGTCAGTTTGATTCAGAGCCCAGTTTTGAAAACACTATCATTTTCACAAAATACTGGTAGTATGTAACCTCTCATGAGATTAGGGCCTTATATTATCTGCACAATAGGGATTACTATAATGTATCCAAGAAAATTATATTCTTGCTTACAGTGCTATTGGGAACTTTTTTCTGGAACATTATGAATCTGTTTCTGTATAGCTCAATTTGAGAAAGCTGGGTGGCTCAGTGAATAGAGCCCTAGGCCTTTCTCAGTTCAGATCTGACCCCTGATACTTACTGTGTGACCCTTGCCATGTCACTTAGCCTCTGTTGGCCTTAATCCACTGTACAAAGATATACCAATCCAATATTTTTGCCAAGAAAACTTCATGGACCATAGTCCATGTGGTCATGAAATTGGACACAACTGACCAACTAACTTAGGCAAGATTCCCCAAATGTCTTTTTCTTTACATCTTTCCCTTCTATAAAGAGAATGATTACAAATGAACAATTTTTCACAGTTTAAGGTTTGTAGAATCATTTAGTCCTTATAGTGGTGAAATATTATATTAACTTTTAGTGTCCCTCATTTGCCCAGTTTATTTAGCCTCCTATTTATTTGTTATTGTTTAGTTAATTTGTTGTGTCAAATCTTTGTAACCCCATTTGGGGTTTTCTAGGCAAAGATATTAGAGTGGTTTTCCATTTTCTTCTCCAGCTCATTTTAAAGATGAGGAAACTTAGGAAAACAGGGTAAAGTGGCATGCCTAGAGTCACACAGCTAATATGTGTCTGAGGTCAAAAGTCCTGCTGATTACCAGGCTGGCACTCTTTCCATTGTGCCATCCAACTGCCTTACCCTATTTATTTTAGTCCCTTTAATTTTTGACAAATATATAATATACATACATATGCACGTACACATTCATGCAATACACGTGTTTATGCACACACATATACACACACACGTACACATGTGCATGCATAGAAGGCATTTTTCCAAATTGTCAAACTATAAAGCAGCTAGGAAAGTTATAATGAATAAGGAATATAAAGAATCAGCTTTTATAGAGAATCAGCTGCATGATGTTGTCTGAATCACCATTTCTAGGTTCTCAAGGAACACAGTCTCTCCCTATGAGAAGCAAAAAGATAAATTGGAAAAAAAAGATATGTGGATATGTAACTGAGTTAAACTTGGCAGCTTGAATTCACAGAGGTTATTTGTTATGGTTTTGTTCCTTTTGTTTGTCTTTCCTTCACCCTAAAATTTGAATAAAACTCAGCCAAAACTTCAGTGAAACATCTGCTTTCAGGTTGACACCACAGAAAATTGGCAAACTCTAGGGTTTTAAATGAAAATTATCAACATAGACTGTCCCTTTTTGTAAAATTTCCTACTCCTAAAAACTCTCCCTGAAGTCTCACATCTCTGTTAAAAAAAGAAGAAAAACGACGGACCACATTTCTGTATCATTTAAATTTCAGCTTACTTCTTTGATTGATTCCTTAGTATTGAAGAAGTCAACTTCAAATGGGTAATTTGTCTTCTTTATTTGACTTTTGGCCAGAAGGATTTCTATAAATACCTTCTGGCCCATTTTTCTAATCAATTTATAGTATTAATAGTTTAATATCTTATACTTCTGCCTGTTTTTAACCTTTTAATATAGTTTTAATAGTATCTAGAAGGTTTCTGCTACAGAGAATAGTCGTTGACAGTAACCCTCCATAATCATATTGCTGCTTGCCTTATTATATGACATAGCATAATCACTAAACTATCTTTTAAAAAATCAGCTCTGCCATCTTTTATATCTAAAGGATAAAATCCAAACACCTTAGCCTAAGCCCTTTCAAGTTTGAACTCAGACTACCTTTTTCTAGACATTTAAAGCTGGAAAGGACTTAGAGGTCATTTAGCCTAAACTCATTTTAAAAAATAAGTTTTATATTTGAATACAGAATTTAACAGATCCCTAAAAATATGATTGTCTCTTCTTTTTTTTTTAAGACATGTTGGCAGTCCTCCTCACCCTTACATTTCCCCCTCCAAAAATAATTTTAAAAAGAAGAAAAACCCATGTAACAAAGATACATAGTAAGCAAAGCAAAATAGATTTCCATATTGGCTATGTCTGAAAACATATGTCTCCTTCTGCACCTTGAGTTTGTCATCTCTCTGAAAGGAAGGAGGTAGCATGCACAGAAAAGAACAGAGAAAGGCCAGAAAGAAATTGAAACAGGACAGTTTTTAGAAGTTTACACATTGAATTTATGATATGCATATAAGGAAAATCATCTACGTGGAAATGCTCATATAATTGTGTTTAGGATAAAAATATAAACTCCTCTGACCCTTTACTACCTGATACCATCTATCTTTTCAGGTTCATTATATATTACTCCTCCTCTCACATTCTGTGATGCATTATAAATGGCTTTCTCTCTGTTTTTCACACATGATTCTCCATCTCACCATTTCCAAACTTTCACACTATCTCACATACCCGAATTCACTCCCTGTTTATAATAACATTCCTCTCTGCATAAAGCTTTTCCTAATCCCTTAAATTACTAGTCCCTTGTGAATTACTTTATTTTTAACTATGTTGTATTGTTGTATTAATTCACTATGAATAGTGAATATATGGTATATATTCTTATATATGTACTTGTTTCTTTCATTAGAATACACACTACTACTGAGCAGGAATTATTTGATTGTTTTTAATTGTCTCCAGTACTTAGTACAGTGTCCATGACATATATTAAGTACTTAATAAATTATTTTTAATTGATTGCATACATTACAAGATAATTCTTATTGGTTGTACTGTTTTGTCTATTTGTATTATCTGGCATCTAGATCATATAATAATATAAAACATATACATGATTAAGTATATTGATACTTGTTTTTAGCTTTGAATAGTTATCTGAATTTGAGTGGGGTCCATTTGGTTAGTACAATTAGTGTATACAAATACATATATATGCTTATACATATATTCATATGTATCTACACAATGACCTATTTAGATCTAAAGATTATTTGATTAATGGTCACATCAAAGAAGCTAGCTATTAGAAAATGTTGAATATGCTTTTTGTATTATTCAGACATTAAAGGTCACAACCAATGATATTAATTTGACAGGGTTTACTTATTAATAGGTAAATATGTTTGAATGGAGGCAGTTACATGGCTGCTCAGTGGATAAAGTACTGGGGTTGGAGTCAGGAAGACCTGAGTTCAAATCCACTCTCAGGCACTATCTGTGTGACACTGAGCAAGTCATTTAACCTCACTTTGCCTTATCTACTGGAGAAGAAAATGGCAAACTACCCTACTATCTTTGCTAAGAAAAATCCCATATGGGGTCAGACATGAGTGCACAACAACATTTGAATTTTTTCAGGCATGTTTGAATTTCACAAGACTTACATTTCTCACTAGGTTCAGCTAATATTTTCTTGCATTGCCATTTCTAACCAAGGCATGGGAGAACACTAATTCATGAATTTCTTATTGTTCATACATGATATGGATATTTTCCCAATGTTTTTGTCTTTAGCCATAATATGTTAATATAATTTTGAATGTACTTTAAAGTCTAAGCATGAGTTATTGTTTATTTTTTGTCTGTGAAAGTCCAAACTAAGATAGAATTTCATTTTTCTTTGGCCTAATAAAATGCTAAATAGGTCTTCTTAACATTAAAGAAAAAACTGAATGGTGCTGAATACAAATATATCCTTATTTTGTAACTGGAAATATGACCTTAACAGAACACTGAGGTCTAAAAGTAGTTTTAACAATTATTATGTTGGTCCACAATAGGAATTTCCTATTATACTCTTGAAGAACATTAAAGCATGGTTAATGTAATTAAATCTTAAGGGATTTAAAGATAGAAAAACTTTCCCTATACCTTTGCTTCTTTTAACAGTAAAATAGAATGATTTCCTAGAATTGTTTAGGATATTAGTAGATAAATTAAATGTACTTTTTTATGTGTGTGGTAAAAGAAACTGAACTTTCCCTTCATGAGCAAAAACTATAGACGATATTAAAATGTATTAAGCATAGGGATTTGCTCTATTTCTGGTATTTTAATTCAGAATTAAAAGTAAATCCATGACTAAAAGAAAGTAAATGTCTTATGTAATAGGAGGCTGGCCTATAGGAGACAATAGGGCCTTGAGCACATATGCTATTGGTTTTCTGTCTCCCCCACCCCACTTTTTCTTGCTCCAAGGTAAATGAGTATGAAATAGAATAGACTATGCTGCCACCTAACCTTGTAAGTTTTGAAAGGTTGGAAGAGCCACCAGAGGATCAAAAACTGGGGTTCATGCCATATTTTTGTAGCAGCTGAGTCCAGTGAGTCAGCATAGTCTTGAAGAATGACCTGTTTAACCCATCTGAGCAATGGATTGATGTGCCTGAGAAAACAGAACTGAAGCAAGGGAGTAATTTTGGCTCTGATACTCCCAGAGGAGAACTTGTTCAGAGAAATGGTTAGTGTCAACCATTTTGCCCATGAACTTTCCTAGAAAACTTATTAAGGTAGTAGAGGGAAGATTATGCCCAGATATGGGGATACAGAAATGTTTCTGTACTTTGTTTTTTTTCTCTATCTTTTCAGAGAACACTCCTTTATGTTAATTGCTGTTGTTTATTGATTATATGGGGGGGATATCAACAGGTTAAATGATACTGGGGAACAAATCACTTGCAATGCTTATTAGGATAAATACTTCAGAGTGGGGGCTTCTGCCAATATTATTAGAAGAAACTGACAGTCTCTGAGGGGTACCAGTAAAAGCGGAGGGGGAAACATAGCCATCCACGCTCTTGGAATTCAACTAGTTACTGCTGATATGGGTTGGGAGAATTATTTCAGAATAAGTTGACTCTTTTGAGACTATTCGCTGTATGGCACTGGGGAAATAATCTAAAGGGATTCTATTTTTGCTTGGCCATCACCCTATTATATTTTTGCTTATAAATGTAATTTGATCCTTAAATATCGAAAAGACACCATGTATATGTATATATACACACAATGTTATATATAAAATATACCATATTTATACCATTTGATACATATATATTATTTTACATGCCCATTCAAATACACATATACACATACATATAAACACATATGTGTGAATGCACATCTAACATATATATATACATATATATTTATACACATATCTACCAATCATATCTCTATCTATCTACCTGTTTAGTTTAGTAATCCTTCTATATGTCTTCTCCCTTGAAAATGTCCAATCTCTGGCTTTGGTGAAATGGCAGTTTGGTCAAGTAAAGACATTGTTGAATCTGCAATCAGAAGTTTGGATTTAAATTCAAAACATGGTACTGCTACCTATTACCTGTGCAACCTTAGGCAAGTGAATCAATTTCTGTGGGGCTAAGCGTTCTTCCTCGTCTAGTAAGTGAAAGCACAGGTGACAGTGGATAGAATATTGGACATGGAATCAGGAAGACCTGAATTCAAATCCTGTCTCAGACATTTACTATTTGTGTGACACTAATAAAGTTAATTAAACCTCTTGCAAACTCAATTTCCTAATTTGTATAAAGGAGCTAACAATAGGGTCTACTTCACAGGGTTGTTATGAGGATCAAATGATATTACAGGTAAAACATTAAAGTACTATATAAATGTTGGTTATTAAGAATGGAGAAAGGACTATAAAATCTCTAAGGCACATTAGTTCTAAATCTTATCAAGAAAATTTGCACTTTGTAGTAGGGAACAATTCAAAGGGTACAATTTAGGTTATTTGAAAAATATTCTCCTTTATTCAAATAATTTTCTCATGAAAGGGGCTTTCTCAAAATATGTTTGTTCCAAATTATTAAAATTAAACTGGGGGCAGCTAGGTGGTGTAGTGGATAAAGCACCGGCCCTGGATTCAGGAGTACCTGAGTTCAAATCTGGCCTCAGACACTTGACACTTACTAGCTGTGTGACCCTGGGCAAGTCACTTAACCCCTATTGCCCCGCAAAAAAATAAACTGGATTTATGTATAATATGAATATCATCTCCAATATAAATTTATTAATTATAGCAATAGAATTCATTACTGAAATAAATGATTGTAGGGGGAGTCTTTAAATATTTTATTTTGGTAGGCCCAGTGGTTCCATACCACCTTACATTTTTTTTCAGTTATTTCAATCATGCCTGACTCTTTATGACCCTGTTTGGGGTTTTCTTGGCAAGGATACTGGAGTGGTTTGCTATTTTCTTCTCCAGCTCATTTTGCATGTGGGGAAACTACAGCAAACAGTGTTAAGTGACTTGCCCAGGGTCACACAGATAGGAAGTATTGGAGGCCAGATGAAGATGAGTCTTCCTAAAATCATGCTTAGCACTCTATCCACTGCACCACCCACCTACCCTAGTGCTTTACAAATAATATATTTAATAAATGTTTGATGAATTGAATCTACCTTAGTACTTTTGTAGTAAGGGGGAAAAAGGCAGTTAGGTGGCACAGTGGATAAAGAACTGGCCCTGAAGCTGGGAGAAACTAAATTCAAACCTATCCTCAGGCACTTACTGGCTGTGTGACAATGACAAGTCACTTAACCCCACTTGCCTTAAACATCTGGGGCCATCTCCAGTTGTCCTGATAATATATCTTGTGATTCAACCAGATAACTCTGGAGGAGAGAATGAGGCTGGTGACTTAGCACAGTCTTTTCTCACTTAAAGCCCATTCATTGTAAGTCATGACATCTGTCAGGGTCCTTTTTGAGAATGAATGCCAAACAACAAGAGGTAAGAAAGTAAGAGGAAAGTAAGGAAAAAGAGGAATTAATTATTACTTTTTGAATATAATGAAATCTTTCTATTATACACTGCACATTTATTAGAACCACTGTACAAGTTCTTGAAAAGAGTTGTTTACATTTGATACTTCCACTGTATAACTGTGTACTCTTAGTTTAACTCTTTTCAACCTATTTCTCCATGGTAATGAAACTGTATTCTCAAGAACCTTTGTTCAGGCTTCATCCTCCTTGTAGTTTTTATCATTGATGATCACTACCTCTTTATTTGTCCTATGTTGCCTTTAAGAAACAATACACTCTTGATTCTCCTTCTAACTTTCAGTTTCTTCCCTATGTCCTTTGCTTGTTGCTTGTTCTCCTTCTTGCCCATTAATTTATCTCTCCTTGGCCCAATTTTATATAATACTACACTATCTTCATTCACAATCTGATGCGACTCTGATTAGTCTTTTTTCATTTTGCTCTGCTCCATGCAGTCTCCTTGCTATCATGCCATAGTGAGTTTATTTAGTGCAACCTGTGATAACATTAGTTCTAAATCTTATCAAGAAAATTATCAAGAAAATTTCTCTATATCTTTATTCTTAAAATAACATATACCTTGAAGGTTGAACTGAATTTGATTAATCTTTTAAAGCTAAACTCAAATGATTCTTTATTCATCAGGTTTTCCTTGATAATTATTCTATATTGCTCTAATGTACTCATCCTATCACATTGTTTATGGTATATATGTGTATTCTATCCGTGTGTGTGTCTGTATGTGTATGTATTCTAAAAGCTGGTGGTAAACTCCATGACATTAGGGAATATATCTTATCTAAAATTTGTATCTGCCAAAATATTAGTGGAGTGTTCAGCAACTAGTAGATCTATAATAATTATTTATGAAATGAATTAAGTAGATTGATACAATGAACCAGAGAGAGTATTAGTTAAGGTATCAAAATTCAATCCTATAAGTATCAATAAAATGCTCATCATGTGCATGTACTTTTTTTTTTTTTTGCATATTTCATTTGTTGGTCCTAGCTCTGGTCCCTAGGGCCAAGAAGTTCATTTCCTCTTATATGTGATAGTTCTTCAAATATTTGAATATAGCTGTCTTATCTTTTCCAGACTAAAATTTCCTATTTCCTTCAAGTAATTTACATATGACATGTACTAGTGACCCCTGACCAGCCCTCTTGTTCTCTTCTAGGAATCCTCTAGTTTATTAGTATTCTTCTTAAAATGTAATGTCCAATCCTGAGCACAGTATTTTAGGTGTGATCTTACAAGGGTAGAATACATTGGTATACTATTGGAATTGGCAGAATACATTGGTATCCCTCCTTCCTAGTCCTGTGCACTTTAATGGAGGACTTCAAGTATATGATAGGAATGTTATAGAGGGATTTTTACTCAGATAGGGATTAAACTATATGGTCTCTCAGGTCCCTTCAAAAATCTGATTTCTAAACTGAGCTTAGAAATGACCAAAAAACCTTGCTAATTTTATTTAAACTCTTAAAGGGCTATTGTGTACAGTTAAAAAATTCCTACTGAGAAAATAATGGCATGTAAAAGAATGACAAAAGTAGATTATATATATGTGTGTGTGTGTATAATATATACACACATTTATTCATAATCATAATTATTATACAATGGGAATGGGTCACCAAACAAAATAGAAAATTTTCCTTACTGATTTCTAAAACTAAGCTATGTTTATAAATATCTGGGATAATTCTATCATTTTATCCAGAGGTCAGGGAATCAACTGGGTCAGTGGTTCTTAAATTGGGATCCATGAACATTTTCTCAAAATCATTACTGAGAAAAAGAACAGAAAGGACATTATTGGCTGCAAAATTCACACTAGCAAAAAAAAAATCAGTTACCATTTACTAGGTACAAACTGAATAAAGATTATTTTCCTCTCCCCCAACAATAACTAACAAAGACAGCTATGTGGTTCAATGGATAGAGTGCTGGGCCTGGAGTAAGGAAGACTCATCTTCATGAGTTCAAATCTAGACTCAGATGCTGTGTGACCCTGGGCAAGTCATTTAAACTTTGTTTGCCTTAATCTGCTGAAGAGAATATATTAAACCTCTTCAGCATTTCTGTCTAGAAAACCCCAAATGGTATTACAAACAGTTAGACAATGGAAAAACAACTTAACAAACATTTATATAGTGCTTCATTATACAGTATACAAAGTACTTTGCTCATAACATCCATGTAAGGAAGATGGTACAAATATTACACACCTCATCAGAAAGATGAGAAAACAGATACAGAGTTAAACTATGTGAATTACTTATGGACATAAAGTTATATGTTTGAACTAGGATTTGAAACCCAGGGCCTTTGACTTCAGGTCCAGGGCTGTTTTTATTGCCCCTTCTCCTGAACTGTATGCTGAGGAACTGAGGCAGGAATTTTCTTTAATGAGTAATAGTGTATGTGGCCAGCTAGGTGGTGCAGTAGATAGAATACTGGTCCTGGAATCAGGACAACCTGAAGTCAAATCTGGCCTCAGAGACTTGATACTTACTAGTTTTGTGACCCTGGGCAAGTCACTTTAATGCTAATTGCCTCAAACATCCAGGACAATCTCCTGTTATCCTGATGTATATCTTGCCACTGAACCCAGATGGCTCTGGAGGAGAGAGTGAGGCAGATGATTGCACTGCTCTCCTTCATTTAAATCCAATTCATTACAAGTCATGACATCACCTCTGGATGCCATGGTCTTCTATGAGAATGAAGGAATAAGGGGGCAGCTAGATGGTGCAGTGGAAAAAGCACTGGCCCTGGATTCAGGAGGACCTGAGTTCAAATCTGACATCAGACACCTGACACTTATTAGCTGTGTGACCCTGGGCAAGTCACTTAACCCCTTTGCCCCACCAAAAAATAAATAAATAAATAGATCTGACAGAGAATGAAGGAATAGGTAAATACAGTATTTTATCAAGTACAGAAGATACTTATCATTTGAGTAAGGATGCCTATACAAACATACATCCATACTCCCTCATCCATACTTTCTTATCCTTTGCATCCATATATGTGTATGAGTGTATGCACATGTATGTGAGTGTGCATCAATTATAGATTCTGCAGACAGCCAATTAGTTGGTTTCATAATTGAACAGAAGAAAGGGGATTGAGATGAATTGCATATAATTACATTTGAGCAATTATACAGTACTATAAATGATCAAAGTTGCTTATTGCTGAAAAAAATTCTTAAAATTTCCCAATATGTTCATATCAAGAGACTATATTTGCTTTCTGAGGATCATCCTACTTAAGTATAGAGAAACATCTCATCATTAGGCATGCCACTTTTTGATAAATATTTTAATCATGACTATATATATATATATATGAACACATATATATATATATATAAATGTGCATGCATAAATACATGAATACACATATACATATAAACAAACATGTTTGATGAAGGTATACTTTAATCAAAACATGATTTCATTGATATGGTGATTTCTTCTGACCTATATTAGAAAGAGCGAGAGTAGAAAAAATTGGCAAGAGTGGGTGGAAATGTATGACTATCACAGTTAAAAGGGCACTTCACCCAATGATCATGGGTCAGTGGTATTATTTTGCATTTAAAGGATAGAAAGATATTTTTAAAAGCCTATACTTTAAAAATTCTCATGGTAATTTTATAAATGTTCAAATAATTATATGTGCAGTAACTGAAAATACAATTAATTAAAATATGCATTTCAAATCACCATTCTTATTTTTATTTTATATTTGTTCTAATTGTAGTAAATATGATCTAATTTCAGAATTTTCTGGTAATTATGTCTGTGTTCCCTTGGGCATCAGTTTCATTTCAGAAGTTTAATGCATCTATCAGATTTCCAATTGCCTGTTATTAGAATTCTTTAGTGCTTCAAATTCTAGTGATCTTTAAGGTAGAGTAACTTGTAATTTGTTCAGGTAGTAGATAATCACTAATTTCCCATTAAGATGAGGAATTTAACATATTGCCAGTTTACTAAACATGCCTTTTCACAGATGAATTAATATGCATATACCTTTCCATGCATGTATTTATTTATTCATGATAACCATCAAATTAGAAGCAAAAGCAGAAATAGAAATTCTTCCCTATTGCTACCTGAAAAGTTGCTTAGTTTATGTAGTTATTTGCTTGACTCTGAATATTAAGTTTATTTTGTATTGAGTCCCTTTTCTTATTTGATTTTTCTGAAAAAGAAATGCAAAATACTCTAACATATTCCATGTAAGAAAAATAGATAAAACTACTTGCTTAACTTGAGAATTATACTAAATTAGACATTTTGAAAATTCCACATATCCCCTACATGTCATGAATGAAACATAGTATGCTTTTCTTCCTACAACTGTGATTCCCATATCTGGTTCTGTAAAACTCTAAGTTACCTCTAATTATCTTAAATGGTGTTACCAAATTATCTTACTTTAAAAGAGAAAATTTGTCAACTTACTTAATGTTAGCGCTAGAAAGAATATTAGAGAGTCTAGTTACCGTATCATAATCTCAGAGGGGAAAGACATAGAAGGAAAGTACAGGTCTATTAATTCATTCTCCTTTAACGGACAACAATCCTTTGTTGAAGATTAATTCTAAAGGAATGATTCCTATGACAACCAAAGACCCAAAGCCTGAATCTGTTTCCATTCTTGTTGACAAAGGCAGCAAATATAGATTGTACAAAATTTTTATGAAATGGGATATTGTGGAGCTCCTCCAAAGTGAGATATAGCAGAAAAATTTAACAGTTTCTACAAAATAAAAAGTTTATATGATGAGTAAATTCAAGATTAAAGGCTTATATAATGTGATGCTATTTTAATAAAATGTATATTAAAGTAAAGATCATGAGTCAAAGAATGTTAGTGAAAATAAACACAGAATGGGTCTAGGTTTGCTATTTTTGAGAGAGAGAGTGAGCCAGAGTGAGAGCGAGAGCGAGAGTGAGAGCGAGAGCGAGAGAGAGAGAGAGAGCGAGAGAGAGAGAGAGAGAGAGAGAGAGAGAGAGAGAACATGAGAGGAAAGGAGGTAGTAAGGTAACCAAAAAATGAGGGAGTATGTAAATATGATGAAAGAGTATTGGACCAGCATTGTAGGACTGGCTCTCACTAGCTAACTGGTTAGTTCATTTTAATTGTCTAGATCTAATGTATTAACCTATAAAATAAGTTAGATGAATTTTACAATCATTAAGATTTCTTCCAACTGTGTAAATTGTGAGTAAACTAAATCACCATAGATTTGCATGAATAAACTAAAAGTCTGTATGTAACATTGTGATGATGTAGAATTAGAATAACTTTATATCTTGTACAAAAAGTTATAAAATAAGCTTATACTTATTGGGCCTTTTAATGATATTTTTCTAATGTTAATTTCTATGAATTATAAAAGTGTTTCTTAATTCCAAGGTATAGTGATAGCTGGCAACTAAACTACTACTACTACTACTACTACTACTACTACTACTACTACTACTACACACACACACACACACACACACACACCCATATATAAAAAAACAACATTGTTTTTCCTAAAAGAAATGTTCACATCTGTTATTTAAAGATCTTACATCTATTTATAGGGCAGCTAGGTGGTGTAGTGAATAGAGCACCAGCCCTGAAGTTGGGAGGATCTGAGTTCAAATCTCAGTTCACATGTTTAATAGCTGTGTGACCCTGGGTAAGTCACTTAACACCAATTATCTTAGATAGCCGAGGCCATCTCCAGTTGTCCTTATAATATATCTTGCTGCTGGACCTGGATGGCTCTGGAGGAGAGTGTGGTTGGTGACTTTGCACAGCCCTCCTTCACTTAGATACAATTCACTGCAAGTCATGACATCACCCTAATGTCATGGTCCTCTTTGAGAATGAAGGACAAACAACAACAACAACAAAAACAACAAATCTACTTATCCATTAGGATTTCTATTATAATGACATAAATCGTATTTGATTCTGGTATATGCTAAAACTCTCTTATATAAATTATATTAATTACATAATAATTAATTATATATTACATTATTAATTAATAATGATAGCTAGAATTTATATAGTATTTTATGGTTTGCAAAGGATTTTACAAATATTATCTCATTTTATCCTGTTTTATAGATAAGCATCCTGAGCCAGACAAAGGTTAAGTGATCTACCCAAGGCCACACAGATGGTGAGTGCATGAAGTCATATTTGAAAACATGTCTTCCTGTGCCAGTTTCAGTGCTCTATCCATTTTGTAAATGATAATCATAATTAATAGTTTCTAAATATGAAGGCTATAATAGCATTTAAGAACTTTGTATAATCATAAGATCATCACTT